>NC_045802.1:4201944-4502083 GCF_009873245.2 Balaenoptera musculus | reverse complement strand
CAATGACTAAAGTTGCTTTACATCTTCGACTGGTTGGAGTCTTTGCTGCTTCCCCACATCCATAAACGGTCCCTGGATTCTGACTGTGTGTTGGTTCCTGAGCACCCGGGAACGGGACCCACTGGGTGTCTCCACGGGCTCGATTCCCTTGATGTGCCCCGCCCTGACTCCCATATTCACCTGGCTTCTGTTCCCGCCAGGACCCACAGCTTGAACGTCCAGCCCCCACTTGGTCCTCCTGACCCTGACTTCCCAGCCCACCCTCACATCAACCACAGTCGGCCCCTACAGGGACCTGCGGAGCTTCTACAACTGACCAAGAGAGGGGTCCGGCCTTCTTTTTTATCTTCAGCTTATACCTGGAGTTCTGCACGTCCACAACTCCTTCAAGAGAAGGACAGACGTAACACAGGTACCAGAGCAGTCACTCTGACTCCCCCCCAGTGACACAATATCCTTCCCTCCTCAACCTCAGACTAAACAATATAACAACCTCCTAAAATACCATACAGTCAGCAATCAACATGCTGTCAGGTACCAAACAGATCATAACCAAATCAGAATTACTGTTTAGTTTCATTAAATATGCTGAATCTTAAATTTGGACCAAAAAATTATTACATAAATATACAAAAATACTTAGGAAATCTGCACATTATCAGATGGAAATAGCAGATGTAAATGCTGCACAGCAGACGGCTGGGTTTTTTTTCGATCACCATGACAATTTTTACATATTCCAGAATCAAAATCTGTTTCAAAGCTTTCTGTGTAATATTAAACCTGACATAAAGATTACACAAGCAATTCAACAAGTAACATCAGTTATTTTTCTCCCTGAGGAAAGTATAGTAGCAGCCGCTGTAACAAATGGGTCCATGAACTTCCCCCCGCAGGGGACCTGTGCGTTCAAACAAGACTGACACACGCAGCTGTCACATTCAAGTCTCCCGAGCCCCCAGTCACACCTTGCCATAGCTGC
The DNA here is from genome assembly GCF_009873245.2 of Balaenoptera musculus. Classification (NCBI taxonomy): domain Eukaryota; kingdom Metazoa; phylum Chordata; class Mammalia; order Artiodactyla; family Balaenopteridae; genus Balaenoptera; species Balaenoptera musculus. The sequence continues at coordinate 4,501,101 of NC_045802.1, read as the reverse complement.
GTCTGGAGTGTGGGAGCTGAATGGCTCACTGCACACAGTCAGAAGGAAGAACACAGCCCACGAGAGGAGACAGAACAAGGGGGAATGATTACCTCCCAGAAAGGAAGGCAAAATTTCAGTCGCCTGGAAAGTAACTCATCACCACTGAATAAATAGGAAAAGCGAAGGACTGAGAATCACTCCCCCACCTCCAACCTTAATTTGTCTCAAAAGGGAACAGAGCAGGGGAGAGCAGGTCACGATGGAAAGATAATAATTACACGCTTGGAGGTGGAGAATTGACGTGCAGGGGACCTCCAGATCACCAGGGAACACAGAGCTGAGGCTGGAATAAGAAGTCACAAGCCTCCAGCACTGCTGTAATTGAGGGAATGGAACAGAGACACAACAGATGGCAAGGCCAAGGGGAATGAACACGAGATGGGAAGAAAATGGCATCAGAGACCAAATTCCAGGGAAAAGGGGCTCTCCTAAAATGTCAGTGGGGGCATAAACTGTGACACTTTTGTTGTCAGTATATGTTAAGAGCCTTAAATTATTTAAACTGCTAATTCTTTAGCAATATATCCTAAAGGAATAAACACAAATATGGGCAAAGATTTATACATAAAGATGTTCCCCTTAGTGTTACTTGTAATAACAAAACACAAGAGAAACTAAATATGCCAAACAAAAGAATTAATTTAAAGTAAATTATGCTAGATCTATAAAATAAATTATTATGCAATACCTACGTTGCATTTTAGAAGACTTTTAAATTATGTGATAAAAGTCTTATGACATGAGATTACATGCGAAAGCATACAAAATAGTGTATACAGTATTTACTCATGAAAGAATTATTTGTTGAATACCTTCTAGGTACTAGTACCTAGGTACTGGGGAGAAAATGCAATAAAAGAAATGTCCTTGTTTCTGTGGAGCATGGATTCTACTGGGAAGTGTCCCAGAAAGGGTAAATAAATAAATCTGCAAGAGAACCTCATAGGAAATAAATGCTAACAAGGCAAACGTAACAGGTGATGTAAAAAGGATACTATCAACTATAAAAAGTACCTGAAATTGACTTAAAATAAATAAACTGCAAGATTAATAGTAAAAAATAACGTAAACTGAAAATCAAAAGCAAATTTCAGGTGGCTTAATAAATGGTCTAGAAAAATAAAGGTGGCGTTATTATAACCGGAAAGTGTCTGGGCCCCTTATGGTTTACCCTTCAGCATCCGCAGGAGGCAGAACTTACAAGCTCTCACCTTTCTCAGCCTCAAACATAAAACTCAGGAAGTGCACGAAAGCAACCTGCCTGTGGAGGCCTGCGCGCCTGCTGGGCTGCTCTGGACCAAAACCATCTCCTCCGTAATTTCACAAGAGAAGTGAGCCTTCCAAACACAGGCTAAGATGGGATTTGGTACCTTTCCATTTTCATGACAGATCAACCGCCCCCCGCTCCAACACACACACACACTCACTCACTCACCTACGTTTGTTCATTCATTCACTGAACCAATATTATAGGGCAGGGACTCCCTCAAAATCACAATGTCCCCTATAGAAACCTAAGGACCAGTTCCCCAAATGCAAAATGTTACATTCCTTAAGCATTTGTGAAAAGACTAAACTGAAGGAAAGCACTGAGAATACTGACACAAGTTGTACAACATACTACAGAAACACTCTTTGAAAAATAATGCGTCTATACTTAAAACACACGCACACATCGAATGACATTTATCCTCCAAAACATTACCCTTCAGCAGATAACTGGTAAGAATGTCCTCATGTTAGATATGGAGAAATTGAGAAAACATTGTAAAGTAAAAATACTATATAATTCCATAAGGAAAACTACTGGGATTCACTCTGCAAAAAGCCACAAAAATATTCCCTGTATTCTGGAATATTTCCTGAAAACTAAGTAAGATTTAAATGCATACTAATTACTTATTTTTTTAAAAAGTCAAGTTTCAGAATGAGATATTATATTACGGAGATTGGTTAAATAAAGCATTTTGCAGAGGTAGGTGACGTCATAAACTTCATTAAAACCGTAATACAGGAAAGCTTATCCTATGGAGATCAAGCAAAGCCCGGAGCAATCTAGAATCACTCTGATGTAGGAAGCAAAAGAGAAAAACAACTTCCTCTTTCCTTCTAGGTCCGTCTAAGCTACTCCCTGATAAATATTTCCTTCCATCAGCCGGTCAGCCACCCACCCTGAAGAAGCAGCTGAGCACACGGGGGTTAATGCAGAACAGAAGGGCCCACAGCTCAGTCCCTGAACCTTTTCTCTCCTCCATCACAGCCCCTCCTCTCAGATCTCATCCAGTCCAGACAACTCCCAAGTCCACATCACCAGACCAGACCACTGCCCTGAATTTCAAAGCAGTACCCTCGCTCTGCTCTCTGCTCTCACCTATGGCTCCGCCAAGCCCCCCAACCTCGTCTCCACTCTCACCTGGACTCTGCTGGCCGCCACCCGATCTCCCACCTCCACCCTTGGCTCCCAATAGCCTGTTCTCCACTCGGAAGCCAGAGCAATTCCGTCAACAGGGAAATCGGATCCTGTCTCTCCTGGATTTGAAACTCTCTAAGGGCTGGTCACCTCACTCAGATAGTACACGGCACGTAACAGGGAGTCCATAGCTAGCTGCTAGAAGTTTGTGTGGCATTTCATTCCTACTTTTTATACAGAAGAAACTAGAGAATTGGGAGATTATCAGACTTTAGATATATTTATTTGGAACTTTTCTTTGGTGATCTCATCTAGTCATCTCATCTATATCTGCCTTGTACTTAAATCTCAGCCGGATTACCTTCCACGAGTAGATTTTTAGGGGATATTTCTGGTTTAAGATCTACACTTAAAGATGAGATCTGTAGGAAGAAAGACATTTTAAAAGAATCATCAATTTTCCACCTTATGCCTCCTTTTAGTTTTTTTCTCAAATGAAAAAGGTCAAAATTCAAAAAAAATTACTGAAGCAAAAGTAAATACCACGTTACATCTTTATACAGAGAGTGAGAGATGGCAATCTTATCAGTACAGAAACAATTAAAAACAGGTATCAGACGGTTCACCCTTTTTTTTCTGAATATGATTAAATGGGGAGGGGAGACCTCAGCAGAGGATCACAGATAAGAAATGAACAGGATGGAAACCCAAGCATCCCGGCCTCCAGCCAAGAATACCCTGACAGTGTCTTGCAAGTGGAGGACCAACAAAGCATATTAATGAGAAATCCTGTTGTTACGCTACTCAGATATGGGCCTTCAGCATCAGTTTCCCCAAAGGAACTGGTTTCATTCACAGGGGGAGGGAAAGTTACGCACACAAGAACAAAGGCAGGTTTACATTTTCCATTCACTCCTGTAACCTGAGCTGATGAGGTCACATTCACCTGCACTGGGGGTAGGCGGGGGCAGTCAAGGAACTAATGCAGAAAGGGGACACTGCTTTGCTCCAGTTCAGTGTAAGAGGCACGACAACAGTGCTCACTGATCCTAAAATCTAAAGAAACGTCTAGCCATGAGATTCTGTGTTAAAGACAATCCAAAGCACGAGGTCTAACATCCTCTCGGAGGGAGAAGGTCCTCTCCAACCCAACCTCCACCAACGGGACTGTTTTTAATTTCAAGAGAAGTACACACATAAATCTGCCCAGCTCTGTGGTGCTTTGGAGAAATAACAAAAGGGAAGATTTAAATACCAGATATAGCAAAATCATTCCCAAAGTATTATCATGGTACCGAGTTTCCTCTTAGAATTCCATTAATGCTGAAGCAGCAACACCCCTCCTACACATCCATCTATTGACAACGCTGCACCAGGCTGGAATCTCTGACCTTCACGGAATTTTGTCACTTGAGACATCAGTAACTGTCTAGACCAGCGGTCCCCAACCTTTCTGGCACCAGGGACTGGTTTCGTGGAAGACAATTTTTCCACGGACAGGGGCTGGGGTATGGTTTCCAGACCATTCAAGCACATTACATTTATTGTGCACTTTATTTCTATTATTATTACATTGTAATTACATACAACTCACCATAATGCTGACAGGAGGCGGAGCTCAGGCGGTAACGTGAGCAATGGGGAGCGGCTTGTGGATACAGATGAAGCTTCACTCGCTCACCAGACCCTCACCTCCTGCTGTGCAGCCCGGTTCCTAACAGGCCACAGACCACTACGGGTCCGTGGCCCGCGGGTTGGGGGCCCCTGGTGTAGACCACACAGCCCCTGATGCCCGCTGGGCTCAATGTGTGGTCTACCGATCCACCCATCACGGCGGTTCCCACCAGACACCCTGCTCCCCCATCACTTCCTTCTGTGCTTTGCTGGCACCTGCCCACTCCCTCTGCCCAAGCCAGTCTCGAGATGAACCATTCCTAGTGCTATATTTGATGCCTGATGGAACAAGTTGAAACTTTTCCCAAACGATTCCTCTAACAAAACAGAAGACTCCCTGCAGCCCAGCGACTCAGCTGAACAAAAACAGAAGAGAACAAAGTCACACGCCATCCAGCGATGAACAGAAAAGCAGGCGTGAAGAAATGCCCGACCTCGTGTGACATCCATATATGCGAATGAAAGCCGCAGTGCCGTATACTCTTTTCACTTACCATATCAGCAAGGATTAAAACACGAAAACCCCCGTGTTGGCCAGGATGGGGCTCCTCAGGCACTCTGACACTTCACTGGCACAAGTAGAAGCTATCAATGAAGCTTTTTTTAGACTGCAAAGTGTGCCCAAGATCAAATTAGAATCTAAGGAAAAAAAATATGTATTTCCCAGAAGGTACTCTGTGATTGACAGCTGACACAGAAGTCAGTCTGGGATGCTGTTTAACGCTGGCGGAAACCAGAAGGGTCAGCGTGACACCCCCCAACTCCCCACACTTCCTGGCCACACGGTGACCAGGACGGACACAACCCAAAATGGGCCGGTCGGCTTCCCTCCCAGGAACGGGCATCTGAGAACCTGATTCTGGTTGACTCTCATCACGTGAGCTCGAGCGAAGGAAACTAAACTCACATCAAGAGCGTCATCTAAAGAAGTCCCGAGTTCCTGGCATATTCTCTTCCTGCTTAGCACACAAACGGCATCCGGATTCAGTGAGCTGACTCTCACTTTGAATTTCTCAAATTTATACTCTGGGATTATTTTCTGCTTATGTTCTTGTTTTTCCTAAACGCCCTTCTCTAATCTTTCTAATTGCATAGTGGTGATTTCAACCAGTTTATTTGACGACCATATTGACTTCCTGTTTAAGAGCGTGATGATCTACGTTTCTTAAACAGACTGAGTCTGGTGTGGCTAGATTCAACAAATCCCAAAACTCGCCCTCCACTTCAGGATACTATTCTGATAGGATTATAGGGTTTCTGGTAAAAATTTTTTTAGGTTTTTCTTTTTCTTTTCTTTTTTTTTTTTTTTTAAGTCCTATAGCAATTTTAAAATCAACGACTCCTGAAAGTAATTTCCCAAAGGGGGCAAAAAAAAGAATTATCGTCTTCTCATTTTTAAAACTCACTTTAATTTAATGGTAACTGCCATTCGCCAACAGATGAAGGCCTATTTTCTCTCATCATTTGTTCCATTATTTTCCAATCTGTTACAGAATTCTATAGACTACAGATGTGATGTGCCCTTCAAAATGTAAAGTCTGACTTTAGAAAATTAACACAGCCTTGATTGTCTTCTCCCATAATCATTCTGTCCAAGGCTCTCCCCCAACCTAACAATGAACACTCAGAAAGGGAAGAAGATATATACATACTTATTTCAAGCATAACAGTCAACTATGACAACACAAAGAATTCAAGCTTTCAAAGCAATTAATTCTGCTGAAGATGCAATCATGTTACATGCTTCGAAAATAACGCACTCTCCCATCCTGTTTTTAGAGAACTTTGAAAATCTAGACAATATGCTTCCTTTCAAAACACCAACTGCTTCCAGAGAAAAAGAAAGAAACAGACAAATGATCTTGCCAAGAACCATTTCTGCAGTTTCTCTTGGTAGAGTAGCCCTTTCAGTGGCTACAAAGATTTAAATTCAATCCTTGATTGGACTGATGATATACCACCTTTCATTTACTTAGAATTGAATTTTAGAACAAAAAAGAGCTTAGAGTACTCTAATTCAGTTGTTTCCAACTTTTGAAAGGACGAGGACCCCTCTGCAATGCTAAAAAATGTTAAGGATTCTTACAATAGTTGTGTCCAGTGATTGAGAAAGTAAAGAAAACCACCATGAGTACACAGTAATTTTTTAAAAGCCACCTGCAAACACCTGTAAAATAGTAAAACATGAATCTAATTTTTTTTTATTACAGAGCCAGTGAACATCAGAACTAGGTCTAAAACCAAGTCTCCAGGCTTATGACACAGATGGGGTTCTAAGATTCCAGAGCGTCATTCATCACAGAGGAAGGCTTTCTCTACGTATCCCCAACAATCCTCTTAGGAACTAGACAAGGCGATCTTAAAGTTCTTATGGGAAAACAAGCAAAGATACAGAATTCTGAAAAAGAAGACTAAAGAGTAGAGAGCATCCGTATCGGATACTGAGGCGCTGTAAAGCTACAGTGATTAATTAGCGTGGTGCTGAAATGCAGAAATGACTCATAATACCTAGGAACTCAGTATAAAATGGATGTGGCATTTCATATCACTGGAGTAAAGATTATTCATTAAATGCTACTGTAACAATCCATCGGGGGGGGTGGGGAATCAAACAGAGTCCTTACTTATTCCTCATGCCAAAAGTTCCAAATGGAACCAACAAAGGACCAGAAGAAACACAGAAGATTTTTTTTTAATAATCTTGCAGTGGAGAAGGTCTTGTGAAACATGATTGAACAACAGAAGCCAAATGTTAAACTACTTGAAAAAATCAAATATTACTTCATTACTGAAAATCCTACAAACAAAGCCAAAATCACTCACCGAATGAAGCCCCTTCGGAGCGTTACAATTCTAACCATCAGACAAACCCAGGTTCTCTGCCATCCAAGCACAGCACTCCTTCTGTTTGCCATACAATCCCAGATTACTCAGAAGATAGTTTTAAAACAATAAAAAATTAAATCTCACAGAATCCATGGAAACGACCTCAAACCTTTCTTTCTTGCCTAGCCCTGTGGAGTGAGATTTCTACAGCACCACGCTCAGCTGTGACCTCTACTCACACTAGAAACCATCGGCAACACAGTAAGTCTTTCATTAGGCATTGGGGGGGGGTCACAGTTTAACTTTAGCAAAACATACACAGGGCAAAGCAACAGGCATCTTTTCAGAATAAGTCTGCTCTGGGATGTATGGTCTGACAGTTGGCATGCAGACTCAGCAGTGAGTGCTCCCCTAGTTTACAATGTCAACAGACACGACTGGGCGCCTGCTGCGTGTAAGCCACACTCTAAGATGAAGAAGAACCAGTCTTCTGCCTTCCAGAAGCTTACCATCTAACTTATCAGTGAAACAAACCGTGAGGAACGGATGTCCTTATCAACAGCAGCAACATGTTTCAATCTTCGTATTTCCCCACGTGACTGAATAAAGCAAAATTACAGTTATCTAATGTATTACTTACAAGCAAATCCCTTCTAACCATGGGATTTTTAAAAAATTAGTTTATGGGTATACCTAAGGGACTCGGCCCCAAACCAGAAGGCACCCCGTAACAGCCTATCAGCTGAGTGGGTACTCTATCTGCAGGGTAATGTAAACAGCTGCTATTTAAACTCAGTCATTCTTCAGTATCATATTGGTCCAGAAACCAGGCAATTTTTACTCCTTGTGGACTTTTCCCCTTTATCCCTACCTGGTATTCCGCCAAGTTCTCATCCATTCATTCTTTCTCTTTGACATGCAAATATTACCTGTTACAATTATGTATTCGCTCACTTCTGTCAATTTTTTCAAAGATTTTCTTCCTCTTTTGCTTCCCACACTATCACTTGGGAGGACGTTATGTATGTCATGATGAAAGCTCTGATTCAGAAGGAACCTGCCCACCCCCGCCCCGCCTCTCCCCAGAGGCCGAATGCTACTTCTCCTCCATAACCTTGGCCAAACGGCACCAGCCGTCAGAACTATCAAAGGAGGAACTGTTTTCACTTCGTTCCATTTACAAAGACTTTGAAACAGTTCTGACTCTCTGTAGGATCATCTACAGGGCAATTCTGACTTTGCAAGAGATTCCAAAACCTCTTGTCCTGTATGTACCTTCAACACACAGATACTAGCAAGTGAAATCCCTGGATAATTATCTCACGTGTTAATCTGCCGCCCATGAATGCTTCCCAGATAACATAAAACTGAGAAATATTTTATAAGTTCCTTATTTTAATTTGAGGAATGACTGAACTCAAGACAAATCATCCTTTTATCTGGTAAGTATGAAGAAATGAATGAAACTGTAAGTCAATTCCAATAAGCTGTCCTTCATAGTTTCTGTAATAAATAATTCTTTGGCTAACAACCAGACTCAATATTCGGCAGTGAATAGATCAAATATCGATTAGGTTAACAGAGGCCATACAGGCTCAATTCTAGATCCTATGAATACTGTTTCATAAAATTATGTTCACTGCCTAGTACTGGAAATTAAAGTCACACTTTTACTCTGAAAATAAGCGCTCTAGAGAAGCACTCTTAGCAAGTATTTCCCGTGAATTATAATAAGACACCCTCATTTGCCACAGTCAAGGATTTTCACAGTAAGGTCTTTACAACCCTGAGATGTTTCATCTGTATTCCAGCAGAAACCATCAGCCCTCAGGAGAAAGCAACAGACAGGCTCCCCATCCTGTTAACTCACTGGCCCCCGTGACTAAGCCATGATGAAGTGCCTTTGTTGTAATGCTTGCTGGATCTCCACAGTCCTGCAAAACCAAGGGTGTCTTTTTTTTCTCATTTTTTCCTGGAACGGAGGGGGATGGTAGGAGAGCACCAGAGGTGCCACTTAAAAGTTAGAGATTTCAGTGAACATTAGGCAAAAATGCAGTATCTTCCAGGAGGTCAGAGATTCACTGCCCTGAGCCCAAAATGAACTTCACTGAACTGAGTTCTCAGGATCCTTTTGAGCAGGTCACTTCCGGGTGAGCAGTGGCTTCTGCCCTCCAAACCTTTTCGGGCTACTGAGGTAGCAATCACACCGCTGAGGCCTGTTACCATCTGCCCCTACTATCCGAGGGGAATGAAGCGGTCCTGACAGCCTCCCGACCACAAAGGCAAACCTCAGGAAAGCAAGAGTGGCTCCACAAGACTGTCACAGCTTTAAGAAGGAAGAAGGGACATTCTACAGATTACAGAAGGATAATTTAAAGACAGCTCCCAAGCCCCAGGACAGTGTGTTTAGGGCCACTTTTCTGAAAAACTGCTCAAAGAAGCAACAAAAACAGGAAATTCATAACTAAAAAAATAAATGCTTTTTAATAGAATAAGGAATTTTTAATGAAAACACCACCTAACATAAAAGAACTGTGCTTGGGTTTGAGGATCCCTGGGCCCTGCTTCCCCCCTCACCTGCGCCGACTCTGACTATGACTTTCTCTGCATCTTCTGTGCGACCGTTTTGGGCACAGACAGAATAACGACAGGTGTACAGGAGAAAGGGCCCCCTGCTGAATCAAGTCCTCAGCCAGCGTTACCCATTCATCCGCTGCTTGAGGCCCAGGAGAACTTTTCTGTGTCTCATCCATCAAGGAAAATCATCCTACTTTTTCCCATCCTTGCTTGTCTCTGTTGCCCCTGGAACTTGCCCTCACACGAACTGGGACCGTCTGAATAAAAAGCTCCCGGAGAGGACTGCTGTAGTCATCAAACTTGATCATATAATGAAGACACCTGACACGTAAATCGTCAGACGTGCGCTCTTATGAGAGCTGATACACGTTGCCCACGAACTCTGTCCAAGCCACGGCACCTTAGCTGTTACCCTCTTTTCACTAAGACCCCAGGCTGCAAATTATCACTTTGCATTCATTTCTTTCTGCCCCATTTTTAAACGTCCATAGAGGTGCCCGTCGACATCTTTCTTAGTGACTCATTATGCCCTCAAGGTATTGACCCTCTTAGGAGATCTGTTAACAGCTAGGAAGGACATCTAGGTTGTTCTGCCCTCTCTTCCAAGGTGTGGTCCCAAGACACACACACAGGTCTGAAGGTTTCTTAGGAATTTTCTTGCTGTTGCTATTGTTCTTTATTCTGCCGATTCCTGGGCGAATTTTTACTCTCAGTACAGAAGTCAACCCTTCATTCAGTATTCACGTGGCTTCCTTTACTCTTTACATCAACTCTGTGGGGCAGGCATTGTTTTCTTAGACAAGGAAGTCAAGGCTCACGGAAGTTAAGAAATGGCCCCCAAACCACACAGCTAACAAACGGCAAAGCCAAGATGTGACCCCCAATCAGTCCGGCCCCAAACACCTGCTCTTGACTGGGTTGCCATTCTGTCTCTCGTCGGGTCTGAGAGGCACTCAGTCATCCAGCCCTGAGCACATCCCACTGTGCTCCAGAAACAAGACAGCATTTATTGGAAGTAGGTGAAAAAAAGAAAAGAAAAAAATAAGAATAGAAGCATTAAATGAGCTAGAAATGAGACACATACAGAAGGCATCCCTTAGATCCTGCACATCTGCTTCAGGTGAACCACAAATTTGGTTCAAGAACCTGTAAAGGGGAATCTAAGGTTTTACAGAATAGTGTCCGCAAGCCACACATCTACCAACCACTAAAAGAAAGTGCCTTTACTCCTGATTCTAAGACCTGGAAGCAATTCCAGCAAACATAGAGTCCACACTTACTGACATCCTATCCCAAAGCAGGGGCTGAATAATCACCAAGGCATATTCCTCTTTCTTCAATGTTCCAAATGGTCCCTCTGTTCTGATTCCAGAGCCTAGCTGGCATAGCGTCATAGCAAACGACTGTCAAGGAAAGAATCTCTAGTAAATGGTCATTAAAAATAAAAAGCCAAGAAGCTCTGATTGTCTTCCATTGATAATATAACTTGGGACCCCTTGACCACAGAGCAGTAGTTTTGTAACTTTTTTTTTTTTTAACAAAATTTTCATCAGAATGCCAAGCAGCCAGAAGGGAGTAACTCTGGTTGGAACTAGAGTGAAAGCTTCCAACCGATTTCTTCATCATAACTTCTCTGAAACTTGACAAGTCACTCAGGACTGTCCCCTGTCCTCCCCGACACTTACAGCTAACCCATCTCCTACTGCTTCCTTCAAAGTTTATCGCTTGTTTTCCTTCCAAAAGGAGCAATTAGCAGCAAAAGTAAAACTCGGGGTAGTAAGTCTATTAAATACATACATTCTTGAACATACATACAGAGGATATCTCAGCAAATTAAGAAAACTGAAGCAATACGCAACAACTTACATATGGCAGCAAGGAAATATTAGTGACTAAGAAAGTTATAAAACTATGCTAGATTTAACAGTGAGAGTATTAAAACATAACATTAGGATACAGCATTTACCGTTTATACATCTGGGGGAGAGGGAAGGAAAACATCAAAAAGCTCTGGTCAACTCAAACCTCTCTGGGTTTCTATTTATTCAACTTTCCTAAAATGTGATTTAACTAACTACTGTTCATATCCGTAACACTTCAGAAATTCTGGGAACTTAAATTTAAATGAAATTTGCCGAATCTTATGATTTATTTTAGTACTTTCATGAGAAGACCAGGATGAATCAAATTTCACTCAATTTAGGAAAAGAAATCACATTCCATTCATCCAGATAAGGAAGGATTCCTCATTTCACCAATGACCAATGCCTGCAAAACAAACATCTTTAAAAAAAAAAAAAAGAAAGAAATTCCAAAATTACCAGAAATAATTTGAGGCTGACACTAGAATTAAAGGGGGGAAAAAAAGTCAACAAGCACCAAAATGTATTATATGAAATCCAACACTTCAGAAATAATATTTGAATGCTAACTGGACCTACAAACGCATATGCAGCTAATGCTTGGCTGCTTTTATACAAAGCCCATTGAAAGTGGGATTCCATTCACTGAGGTTCTTTGAGATGTTCCTGACAGAAACAGAAACTGCACAAATTTTTAAGCTACTTTATGCTACAGCACTTCTGAGGGAAAAACAACATGAAAGCCAACTTTTGAACATATTCATATTAATAAAAACCTATCCTAATACCCTTCTAAATGGAAAAACTTCAGAGGTTATTTTTAAATGCAAATTTACATATTGGAAAGCCAAAAATACACAGTAAGAAATGACTGGAAATACAGGCATCTCTAATTTTCAACATCTACGGTTTTGGAAATGCAGTCAATCTGGAAATCACGTGTTTTCCGGCATGATTCAGTTTCATTTTTTCTGGGCTCATTCATTCGTTTCTGATGACCATGCACAATCAGTGGGCACGCTAACCGTTAGGAATGCTGTCTCCTGGTGGAAAAGGGTCATCACAAGGGTGTATATCGTGTCTAAAGATCACCGCAAGGTGGGGACAAAGAGGGAGCAAGATACAGAGAATCATGTTTTTCTTGTCTTTCATTCTTTTTCCCACAAAAGTTCAAAGAGACCAAAAAAATAATGGTAAAATAGGCACGGTGATAATGGATGTGAGATTGTTATATTTGCAAAACAACCCAAAATATAAATGTCTCCTCAGCAAAGAGAACTGTTATTTTCAACCTTATTTCCTATTCTTGGCACTTCAGTTTAACGTTTGTCTGGAATCAGGCTACTCACCTATGTAATCCACGGAACATTAAAATATTTGAATTTTGTCTGTCTACCATCTCAAATTACTCAACAAAAGGAAAGCAAAAAAAATAATAATTAAATAATTTGCTTATAATGAATCATCACCATCCCTCCCCTTCTCTAGCTTGGATATTTTATTTACTTTTGTATTTTAATCTAGTTTCTCTCTTCTTGTTGTTTTACAGTTTCACAATAGAAAGACAGTTCCACACAATTATCATTCTAAAATTCTATAGTCTAAAACACAGTCAACATAAATAGGTACATGGATGATTTCCATCATTTCCTTTAAACTCATTTCCGTTTTTCCTCTCACTTTTAACCTACCAAACCAAATTATTACTGAATAACATTTTAGCCTCAGACAACCTCTCAAATGTTTCTTTGAAAAGATGAATGTTAATTTTAAAATAAATGCTTTTCACCTCTCTTTAAAAAAATAAAAAATAAAACACAGTCACAGATCACTTTTCGACAATTTTGAGGTTAAGTTCTACCTAGATGGTAGTAGATTAACAAAACTGACAAACCTTTAGAAAGACCACAAAAAAAAAGGAGAGAAATCACAAGCTGGTAAAATCAAGAATGAAGAATAGACACTGATCACTACCAACCATAAAAACTTCACAAGGATTATGAGGGAATACTCTGAAGAAGTTTATGCCACCAAACTAGACTATTTAGATGAAAAGGAAAATTCCTGGAAACATACAAATTAACAAAACTGACTTTAAAAGAAAGCGATAAGCTGAATAAATGTATATAGCAAGTTAAGAAATTGAATTAGTAATTAAAAATCTTCCCACAGAGAAAACCTCAGGCCCAAATGACTTCACAGGTGAATACCTAAAAAACAAATACCAATCTTTCACAAATTTTTCTAGAAGAGGAAACACTTCCTAACTCATTCTATGAAACCAGTTTTATGCTGACACCAACACCAGACAAAAATAGCACAAGAAAACTACAGATCAATATCCTTCATGAATTAGATGCAAAAATACTCAACAAAATATTAATAAATCAAATCTAGAAACACAGAAAAAGAATTACATACCATGAACAAATGGGATTTATCCGAAGAATGCAAAGTTGGTTTAACCTCCGAAAATCAATTAGTACTATATGTCATATTAATAAAAGACAATACTACATGGCTGTCTCAATAGATACAGATTTTTCTTCCACAAAATCCAACACCCATTTGTGGTTAAACACTCCCAACAAACTAAGAATTGAAAAAATTTTCCTCAACCTGATAAAGGGCATCTACAAAAACTACAACTAACATCATACTGAATGACTGAATGCTTTCCCCTTAAAAACAGGAATAAGGCAAGAATGCCCATTCTATTCAATATTGGAATGTAAGTTTCACCCGGTGCGGAAGGCAAAAAAGAAAGAAGGGAGGGAGACCATCCAGATGGAGAAAGAAGTAAAATTATCTTGCTAGTCAATTTCATGACTAGTGCGTGTCATGATCCTATATGTAGAAAGTCCTAGGGAATCCACAATGACACTACTAGAACCAAAAGACAGGTTCTACAAGGTCACACGACACTAATCAGTACACAACAATCAAATGCAGTGACCACAAAGAGGAAGCACAAAGGGGTTTCTTTGTGGTGACAAACGGTCCACAACTCAACAGCGGTTACGTAAATCTATGTATGAGATTAAGGCACACAGGACACACAAATGAGTGTGCGTACAAACTGGTGAAATCTGAGTACGGTCTACAGATTGTACCCATGTCAATTATCTGGTCTTGATAGCGTACTATAGCTATGTAAGATGTTACCACTGGGGGAGTCTGGGTGAAGAGTACATGTGGCCTCTCTGTTCTACTTCTGCAACCTCCTGAGTCTACAACTGCCTCCAAATAAAAAGTTAATTTTTTAAAAAATCAAGTGTTTTTCTATAAAACAGCAACAATCAAAAATGAAATTAAGATCCTCAGGTAATTCTTCTGTGCAAATTTGGGAACCACTGTCTTATACCTTTTTCAAGACGGCAAGAACAGAAGTTACATAAGCATATGACATACCATCATTCCGAAATACGTTATCAGTAAAATTCCCAAGTTTGTCTACACATTAGAAATCACCTAGAGATTATTTAGAAATTTCAAAACCTATGCAACACACCAGACCACCTAAATCGCAATTTCTGGGACTAGGACACAGGCATCAGTACTTTCTAAAAGTCTGCAGGTGAACCACTGTCGTAAGAAGCAACAATATTTTTGTTTAGAATCTCTTACAATCTAAAACCTCAGAGAGCTGTTGCTCACGAGTGACACTTATCAGTCTTTACCTCATTAGAAATTAAGGCAGAAACGTTTTAAATATTAAATCACTGAAAAGGACAAAATAAACTTACGTGTTAACATAAATATATCTTTAAAGAAAAATAACTATATTTCTCAAGACAAAAAATTATTGGCATGATTATATTTTTGCAAGTTTTTTAATGTCTGGCTTAAGAGAAGGCAGCTAGATGTTCATATCTGCTCTCTGAATTCAATCTGTTGCGATATGTTGTTTTGGTTGCAGTATATGAAGACGATTCAGTCTCATACAGATCTCTGGTTGAAAACAGGAGAAGTGTTTAATAGTCTTTTCAGGTAATTGTGGCTCCATCATGTAGCCTCTGAAAGACACTGCATACTCTGAGAGGATGAAAATAAGAAGGGCAGAGAATGTCTTAGTATAATTATGAAAATAAGTATGATCTCACTGACCCCTAAAAAGGTCCTGGAGACCCCCAGGAGTCCCCGGACCATACTTAGAGACTTGCTGGCTTTAAGTATAGAAGAAAGGAAGACTAATAAGGTCTTACGCTTTACAGAGAGATAGGACTTCACTGAAAGATGGGCAAGTTAAGTGTAGAATTAGACAGGGAGAAGGGGGGAAAAGCTGGCTCAAAAACCAAGTTGATTTTCACTGAAAACATTAATACCTAAAAATGAGTCAAATTAGAACTAGACACTAGCTGAAAAGGAGAGCTATATCCAAACGTGAGCATAAATGTAATCTATAAGATAAATTCAGGTATTAAAAAATTCCAGCTTGCCAAGGTGAAACAGATTTTTTTTTAATTACATTAAAAATCATTTATAATAGATTCAAATGTCCCCTTCCAATTCTTTTTCTACTTAAGTTTTTAAGACTTTTTTCTCAGAAGTATTTCACATATACAGAAAGGTTCACAGCCCCCAAAATGTACAGCTTGAAGAATTATCACAAAGTGGACAAACCCAAGTAACCACCATGGAGGTCATAAAACAGGACACTGCCAGCTACCTCAGAAGTGCTCTCCATGCCCCACTCAAGTATTAATCCTTTATTCTTCCCAAAGGTAATCACCTTCCTCACTCCTAACACCCCTTTTTAATTTTATCTAAGTGAAATCTCACAGTTATGGACTCTGTTATGTCTAGTATGTTTTGCTCAACATTAAATTTGTCAGATCATTGTTGCATGTAGCTCAATTTTTTTCATTTCTATCACTGAATAAGGTATGACTACACCACAATTTACTCAATCATTCTTCTGCTGATGAACATCTGGGTTGTTTCCAAACGGGGCTATTACAAACAATGCTGCCGTGAACACCAGCATACACAAATCTTGGTAAAGTCATGCATTTCTGCTGGGTGTATGTACACCTAGAAGAGAGATTCTGGCTCATAGTGTATGTGTATTCTCAGCTTTCGTACACAACGCCTGTCAATTCTCCAACATGTTTGTGCCATACACACCCACTGGTCAGGGATACGAGTGCCGTCGCCCCATGTTCTCCATGCTGCAGACCGCTGGTCTTTTCCATTTTAGCCAATCTGATGACTCTACGGTGGTATCTCAGGATTATTTCAATCTGCACTTCCTTATTCCTAATGAATTTAAGCTTCTTTTCATATGTTCACTGGCCATTTGTATGTCTGCATATTTGTATATTTGTAAAGTGCTTGTTCAAATCTCTTAGCCATTTTTCTGTTGGATTACCTAGCTTTCTTATTGATTTCTTCTAGTTCTTTAAATTCTCTAGGTAGGAGACATGTCAGTTTACATGATTCAAACATTCTCTTCCAGTCATTGGATTACGTTTTTTAATCTTAATGGCATATTTTAACAAACAGAAGTTCTTAATTTAGTTCAATTTAGCATCTACTCATTCACGGTCAGGGCTTTCTATTTAAGACATTTTTCCCTACTCTAAGTCATGAAGCTACTCTATATTATTTTTTACCTTTCATCTTTAGATCTACAGTCTGTCTGGCATTGATTTTTGTGTATGTTATAAAGTAAGGGTCAAGTGTCATTTATGGACATCCATCTCAAGGATCACACACCAATGACCGAAAAGACCATCCTTTCCAAACTATTTTGCACTTAACATAATCAAATGTCTACACATGTTTGGTTCTGTTTCAGGGCTTTCTGTTCAGTTTCATTCGTCTGTTTGCCCACACTTGTGCCAATACCACACGGTCTAGAATATTACAACTTTATAAACTCTTGATATCTGATAAGTCCTGCCACCTGTTGTTCTTCAAGGATGTCTTGAAATTCTCTGCCCTCTACATTTAAATAAATTCTAGAAACAGATAGTCAATTTCCACCTCCTAAAATTTTTTCATGCTATGGACTAGGGTTGAACAGTATAACAATTTAGGGTGAACAGACATCTCTATATTTAGTCTTTCATACCATGAACATGGTATATTCCCTCTTTTCTTACCTGTTCCTTAAATTCTCTAAATATTTTATGGTTTCCTATGTAAAGGTGTTATAAATTTCTTGCAAGTTCTATTCCTATATATTTGGATTTTTAATGCTATTATAAGTAGTACCTTTATTAACTTCATTTTCTAATTGTTCATGGCCATAGAGAATCTAGCAACCATGCTAAAGACACATCTTAAGTCTAATAACTTACACGGATTCTTTTGGATGTTTCTGCATACACAATAGTTTCGCCTGCATATACCGAATTTTTTTCCTCTTTTCCAACTCTAGTATCTTTTATTTCTTTTTCTTATCTTACTGCAATGGCAAGAACCTACAACATAATGCTGAATAAATGTGATAATTACAAGCATCCTTATCTCATTTCCAATTTTAGAAGATAACTTTTCATTATTTCAACACTAATATGATATTTGCTCTAAGTTTTCTTACCGATACTCTTCCTAGTTTGCCTAAAAGTTTTTCATCATGAATAGATATTAAATTTTAGTGTTTCCTGCATCTAATGATGACTGTATAGTTTTTTTCTCCATCATTAATATGGTGAGATGCGTTGGATTTGTTGAATGCTAAACCGACACTGCATTCTAGAATAAACACAAATTGTTCATGATATATTATCATTTTATGTTGATAGATCTAATTGTTTTTTAGGATTTTTGCAAGCATGTTCATGAATGAGACTGTCCTATGATTTTTTTCCTTGTAACATCCTTGACAATATTAGATGTTAAGATTATGCTGGCCTGGCAGGACTTTCAGGCTCAGAGGATTTTGTCCACCTGATTCCAAATCTCCTCATACATTCTCCCTCCAAAACATCCACAAGGAGAGCAAAAAAATCCACATATGATCCATGCCTTCCAGCATTAATATAGGAGGCAGAATACAACGGCCTTCAAATTATCTGTAAGTGGAGGAATAAACTAACTGAATTCCAACAGAGCTTCCAACACACACCACTGCAAGCCTAGAAATGCTTCTCGTGCTGAGTCACTGACACGTTGCATTATCCAAGTAAGCCCACCACATCTAAAACACCAACTTGGGAGGCTCAACCATCACTGAAAGTACAGGTTTTGTTGTTTTAATTCCTGACCCTCATGTAGTTTTGATTCTCATTATCTATATACAGCTTTATTATTATGAGTATTTCCTATAAGTTCATTCAAATCTTTATTTAATGGCGGACAAGACAGACAAGCCCCCACTGCTTATGTCCAATAAAATCATAAGCATCTCAAACAGTAAAAATTTGGATAAAGTATACATTCCATTTAAAAAAACTGTACATGGAACTTTTACTTATACACAGTTGATCTAAGTTATATCAGTGTCCAAAAAGAGAAAAAATGCTGAGTAAATATTAAAATGCAGGGCAATATTGTTTGTCTCAAATGAAATTTGACTATCAGTAGCAACCAAATAGCCTAAGAAATAAAGCCACAAACTTCTAAACTGCATAGCAGAAAAAGTAGCCATAAATGTAGTTTAAAAGAAAAATTCTGTCCTAAACCCTTTAATGCCTAATCCCTAATACAATTCTTTCAAATGATACCCTGAAGTTTTGTCATGGCCATAATTTTTTTTTTGGAGGGGTAGAATGGAAGGAACTGGGCATATTGGAAATGGAAGAAGTCTTTCATTAGCCTATGTGACGCAATGGACAAACAGCACAGAAGCTGTGCATTTTTAATTACAGCTCAGGTAGGGACTTCATTATCGCTGATAAGCCCTGTAACCGTTCAAAATTGCAATGCCAATTTTTAAAAAGAAGTAACGTTTTAATAATCTTCCTCCCTGGGATATCTCAAAGAACAATTCCCACTTTAGTCAAGCCTTTGGAAACAAAGTTGTTTGCAGTGTGTAATTAAAATCTGAAGGCAGGTGACTGGGGAATTTGGGGATTTCTGTGACTGCTGGTTTTTAAACCAATAATCAAGGTAGTTAACTCTAAAAGGTGTACAAAAATGGGAGACAAATCCTATGGAAAACTAAGAACCAAGATATGTTTTAAATCTACAGGGTTGGTTATAAAACAAATGTTTTTCTATTTCTATTGAAACAGACGAATGTCCTGTTCTGAAAAATTACAATCATGCCCCCAAAATTAAGATCTTACTTTGCAGAGATGGAAAGTGAATCTATTCCTCCCCTTTCTGGGCTGTGGACAGCCTCGCACAGGATGAGACCAACATGAGCACAGGCTCTATCTCCTTGCAACTTTCTGGTTAATGTCATCCCCTTTGGATTGGATATTTTGCTCCCTCCTGTTTAGATACTATTCATTCCTTCCATGCACCACAGGGAGTAATTCAAATCCATGCCTCTCCTTAAGCGTTCACTCTAACCTGAGGAAAGAATACCACCCAGCAAAGAGTTACAAAGTCAACTGAAAGCTGATATCTGCCTAGGTAACTCCCTAACACAGGACTACATAAGGTAATAGGCAAAAACCAAAACCCCCTGTGTCATACACATATTTTGAGGAGCTGAAAAAATAAGTGTGACATTAGTAGGGCAAAATGACTCAGATCAAGTTTTTAAAATTACATAGTAGGGGTAGTGTTCTGTTTAGGTCACGAATCAAAACTTATGACATATTCAGTCAATGAAAAAAAATCTGTTGAAGCTCTTCTATGTGCAAAGAATAGACTATTTCACCCACTTAGCTGATAAAATATGGCTACATGCGTTGTGGTTCACAGTCAATCATATCCATACTTTTATATTACAACAGAATTTCACTAAACTGTTCGCGTGCACAAAAACAAGTACCAGCACTCAATGAGAGGATGCTATGAGATGAACTAAAATGCAACGGTTGCAGTAGGCGATGCAATCTTTGGATTGCACTGGAGCACAACTTTTACAGGTCCAATACGGTTTTCAGAAATCAGAAGTACTCAGAGACCAAAGGTCACATCAGCTGGGGGAAGACAACATGTGTTATCACTTCGAGCTAAGGCTATGACCTAACGAGGCCTTTACCTGAGGTTATCTGACAAAGGCAGACAGGCCTATCAAACAGGCACCACGCTGTCTGGTTGTTGACCACGAGGAGTTTACAGTTAAGTGAGCAGGACAATCGACCCTCTGCCTCACCTCTCTAGCTTCTGACGACAGGAGCTTGGCTGTATCAACAGTTATCACCAGTAACTAGCGTGACACATAGCAGGCACTCAAACACGTGTGGACCTCCTGAAAAGAACCAGAAAGCAAAAACTGAACGAAAAAAAGTAAAATAAATAAAACATTGAAAAAGTTCAAGAATATATAATACAGCTGAAGACATCTTTACATTAATTTCAAGACCACTGTTCCAGAAGGTCAAAGGGCATCCCAACAACAGGAGCAAGGGACAATCTCACTCGTACAAAGTTCAGAAATGATCCCAGATGCTGTGCTCAGGGTCAAGGCCCAGAGGCTCTAGTAGACCTGAAAGGTGGGAAAATACCCTGGGATGTTTGGGACGTTTAAAATTAAAAAAAAAAAAAAAGTCAACAGAAGCAAAGAGCTAACCTCAAAGAGAACAGGCACAGGTCCGGGCAAGAAGAAACACAACAGGGTGGCTCTAAAGGTCAGGACTGAAATCCGAGTATGGAAAAATATTCTAATCTAGGGACATCTATTAAGTTAGGAGGATAGGCTCTGACACGAAACAAACAAGACTGGCCTTGAGGTAAGTGGCTGAGAAAGCACCGCCAGGACAGGGCAGCAACGGAGAGGACGTCACAGATAATGTGACCCCAGAGGACACCAGGACCTGGGAATAGACAAGGCTGTGAGCACATAAACCCACCCTTAGAAGGACCACCCGCCCTAGGAAAAGCACGCCTTAAAAGGAAAACAGCATCCTAAAAAGACTGTTTTAATAAGAGAAACAAAGTCACTGTTAAAAAAATTCCACCCTGCGCCAGACGTTCCTCTCTAGTGAATGCCCTTCTCTCCTCTTCAAAATCCAGCCTCCTTTGACTGGCTTCACCCCCTGAGCACCATCACCCCTTAATCCACAGCAATAAGGCTCCACTGTGATGCCTCTTGCCGAAATCAGTAATTACATCCTAGGGCTAAAACCAATGGAAATTTTGAAACCACCATCTAGCAACCTCTGTCTAGCAACCTCTCTCTCTTGGTACTTTAACATGCACAAATCCCTCCATTAAAAACGAAAAAAAAGGTCCCCCTTCACCCACCCTCCTCTGTCATCCTTCAGCACCGGCACACTTTGCGGCCCCCGCTCACTAGGAAACCCTCTTACAAACCAGCCATCTCACTCCTGTCCCCATCACTGTGTCATCACTGCCGTCAGCTATGTTACAATGACCTGGCTGTTGTCATCCCTCTTTGCTGAGGTTTTCCTGGACCATGGCTTCCCAGACACCCATCCTTTCAGTCTCAGTGTGGGAGCCTATCTTTTAAACACAAGAGTCCTTCATATCCCATTCTCCCCACTCCTTTTCTTTACGCATGCTCTGCACAAGCTTCTTGAATCTACTCCATTAACAAAGGCAGAGGTTCTAGAACTTTCTCTTCTCACTGCACCCGTTCACTCAGCCCTGATTGCAAGGAGAAATGCCTACTGAGTAGTGGAACCATTAGATACGTGCAAATAACGAGTATCTATGTCCTAGCAACTTAGTATCCATTGGAAAACAGCACACTTCAACTGAGAGAAAATGGGTATTTCACTTCTCTCTTCAGTAAAGCACAAACAGCATAATTTCTCACACCTTGGGGTCAGACTGGATGGCACCTCCCCCGTGCCCTGGTCCACACCGATCTACACGCAGAACAGCAAGCAGTGAAACCCCAGCTTCGCAAAGATGACGTCATCAGAAGGAACGTGACGTAAACTCCTGTAGAAACCGTCCACTCCTCTGAGCAGGCAGGTCCCGCAGGGCTGACAGCTGTTTGCACTGCTGAGCGCCCTTCATCGAACTCATACTCCCTGCGAGTTCACTGTGGCAAACAGTTTGGGAACCGGTGCTGAGAACTCTCACACGCGTGCCTCCGGTCCAGACACCTCCCAGTATCCGGATCCCAGTGCAGCCACTGACCGCCGCGTCCCGCAGGCACCTTGAACTTGACAAGGGCAGCATCTTTCCCCCAAACGGCTCCGGCCGTTTCTGTCACCCAGAGGGGAGGCCAGGCCCCTCCTAACGGGCCTCGCAGGGCCACCCCTCCTCCTGCCACGCGGCGCCCCGGCCCCCTCCCCCCACGCCGCCCTGACCTCGGCTCTAGCTGCTCCAAAGCCTCGTGTCCCCGACAGGCCTCTGTACCCTCTCCTTCCCCCCTGGCACTTCTGGGGGCGCTTTCCTCGTCTCTCCGAACCGTCCCCAGGCTCGCGTTTCTGGTCATCCTGGGAGCTCCGCGCGGGCCCGTTCGGAGCACACTGCGCCGTGACCAACAGCTCCCACGGTCCCAGATGCCGCCGAACCGGGAGCTCATCCGGGGCCCACGGAGGCACCTGCCTTGCTGCCCTGTGTCCCCGAACACCCCGTGAACCCTGGAGTTCGCTGAATGAATGAAGCGGTCCGGCCACTCGCGGGATGCTCCACGGCCCTCACCGCGGGCTCTGCCTCAGCAGCCGCCGCGTCGCACGGGAACCGTTCGTCTCGGCACACCATGAGCATCCTGAGAGCTGTCGTCTCTTATCTCTGCAATCCCAGCATTGAAACAGCAGCGCCCGGTACTTCGCAGGCCTCCACTAAAGGGCTTTTGAATAAAAAAGGCGACTACCCCATGGCATTACGTGCGGTTACCCCTGGAGAAAGAAACAGGACCAGACGGGGGACGACAGGACCGGAAGGAAGGGGGAACTCAGACTTCCTGCTCCACTTATCTCTTCAGTGATAGTAAATGTATGTTACAACATGGCTATTTACGCATTGCTGGTCTACGATATTCCTGCATTACCAGCCTAAAATGAAATCAGCTGGGAAGAGAACCAGCTGGGAAGAGGTATGCATGGGTCCCAACGCCAAGAGCAGCTCCCGAGAACATCTGACCTCAAAGAGGAAAACCAGGCCCTGAGGAAAAAAAAAGGACTGAAAAGAGAAGTCGAACATCTGCAGTCTGTCCAGCCATATGGAGGCGCTCCCAAGAAAACATAAGGAATGATAGCAGCCTGTGAGTGGAAAACACAATCTCGAATATTCTTCAGAGAAGGTCCTGGGAACTCTTAAAGACCATTAGCAGCGGCCCACGAGCTATATGTTGAATACTTATAACAGGCAACTATTTCAATCAAAATGTTCCAATAACCAGAAGGTTCCTTGCCACATGAAGGCTTCCATGGGAAGGGTAAGGCGTGTCTACAAGGACACACTGAGAAGAGATGGGTGCTATGATGTTGGCAGGACCGCTCGGCAAAGTGTGTTTTTCCACCTTTATTTTCAGAATTTTGTAAAAATGGTGTAGCACATCATTGCCTATTAGGTCATAAATCTGAGGCAAACAGAAAACAATGCTATAATGCAACTTCATGTCAGCAACCAGAAATGCAAGAACAATTTTTATAAGGAGATAGTTCCAGAACAAGCTTCTTTTCACTGTGTTAAGAAAACAGAGACTACAGGTCAGACGGTAACTATATAAAGCCAACCAAACTTTCCAACCTAGTGAGCTTGAAACATCTGAAAAGACACAACTCTCATGAATATCAATTAAGGAGGTCTTTAAAAAATGAAGAAAAATGAGTATGATGTGGACACTCTTAGGAAGGAGACCAGACACACAATGAGAACTGCCTATGGGAAAGGCCAAACCCGGCTTTCTTTCGTTTAACCTCTCAAGTAGATAAAAGAACTAGCTTTAAAGAATCTCTGCATTGTTTCACTGCTAGAAAAGGAAAGTTGGGTAAAGCACGTACAAAAAGAAGCAACCAGCGTTCAATAGAATTTGCCCTAGAGGCAATAGAGAAGTAAGTCAATTATAACACTTTGAACCTAGTTTTGATAGAGAAGCAGACATTTTAAGTTTTAGACAAACCTAATTTTTTAAATATGCAAAACATTTCTAATGGCTGGCTCCTGCCCTTAAAAAATGTTTTCCGATTCTTAATCTTTCAGGCCCCACGATGCATTTGATTTGAAGAGCTTCAAAGCAGAAACAGGCCTTTTTAATTGTCAGTTGTTAAAAACTTAATAATTACTGCTAGTAATAACTGAGAATTTAAAATTCATCCCCAAATGAGAAAGAATTCCTATTCCGCCCAATAGCAGCTAAGAAACGAGATGCTCCATTCATCCTTAAACCCACAGCTGAGTTTCTTAATAATTAAGAACTCTGCTCTCCACCAGGGAACTCTCCCTTGCACAGAAGCTGAACCAAGAAGAAATCGCCATTGCCGGTTAAGCAGCACACACGGAGAGGCAAAGGCTTTCCCCTCGCCGAAGCCCCGGCGCGGAGGAGGCGCCAGAGCCGGGCCCCGCCGGGAGAGCATCCTGGGAGGACGCATCCCGGCCCACGGGCCCCGGCGCTCCCCGTCCCCCCGCCCCGCAGCGGGCCGCTCGCAGGCTGCCGACCCCTTCCCGGCACCCGGAGCCCAGCCCGGCTACCAAGGCCGGGACCGGGACCCCGGGCGCCCGCAGCCCCAGGGGAGGGGGCACCGGCCGCGGGGAGGGCGAAGCCTAGGGGATAGGGCTGGACCCGGGCGGCGGGCACGCGGGGACTGGGCCAGGTGCGGCGAGATCGCACGCAGCCCGGAGGGACGCGAGGCTCCCGGACGCGGGGCAGCCCCGGGCCCGTGCGTGCGGCGCGGGCCGAGGCCCGGGCGCCACCTGCGGCCGGGATGGCGGGCGCCTGTCCCGCAGCCGGGCGGCGCACACCGGGGCCGAGGGCCGGGGGGCGGCGCGGGGCGAGAACGGCGCCGGGCCGCGCGGCGACGGCGGGAAGCCCGGGCCGGCGCGGGAGCCGGCGGGGGAGGATGCGCCGGGCTGCAGGGCGGGGCGCGGGCGGCGGCGCGGCCGCAGTGGGCCCCACCGCCCGCCCAGCGCCCCGGCGATGCAGCAAGTTCACTTGGCTGCGGGGCCCGCGCCCGCCTCTGCCTGCGGGGCAGCCGCCCGGCCCGAAGCCGAGCAGCGCAGGGGTCAAGGCCGGGGACAGGGAGTCGGCCGGCCGCAGCCCGTACTCACCGGTCCGTGGTTCCGCCCCGCCGTCGCCGGCGCGCCTCGCTCCCAGCTCCATTGTCCCGCCGCCCCGCGGCCGCCCGGCGCGCCCCTCACCGCACCGCACCGCCCCGCACTCAGCGGCGCCAGCGACGCCGCCTCCGGCCCGGCCACGGCCGCGGCCACGCCCCCTCCCTTCGGTTGGGCCAGGCCTGAGCGAGAGGGGGGCCCAGCGCCTGCTCCCACCAACCAGGGCCTTCTCACCTGCCGCTGCTCCCGTATTGGCGAGCGCCCCGGCCAATGGGGGCGGCGGCAGGAGCGCTGGCGCGTCGGCGCCGGGGGTCGGGGGATTGCGGAGGAGGTGGCTTCTCGCCCTTCGTCCTCCGCCCCGGGTCGGGCTGAGGCTTTGGCCGGAGTCCCTCCCAGAGTGGACAGGTAGGGACTCTTTGGGCAGAGTTTGCCTGGGGGCCGTGCAACGCCTCCGCTTACGATGTTCCACTGCAGTCCCTTTGGGTTTCCACCCATACCCTAACCTTCCCTAGGTTTGAGGGCTCTTGGAGACAGAGGTCCATCTACCTGTGTGCTGCAGAGTTGAGGGTTCACAACCCTGAGAGGATTACAGCCATGCCCTCGGTTGGTCTTAATGCCCTTCTCAAATCCGTCAGCACTCTGCCTGCAGAATCTTCTCATTCCCTCTGCAGATTCCTCTCTTCTTATCCGCCCCCCGACTTGAGTCTCCCTCCGCCCAGATATGAGAGAATCCACAATACCTATTAAATACAGGGTATCCCTTAAACTACCCAGCCAAGCCCCCTGGCAGTGGGACTTGATTGATGACTCAGGGGTAAGCTTAAGGAAAGAAAACGGAGGAGGAAAAGGAAGGACAGGAAGACAAGAAAAAAAAGAAAAGCCAATTATGTTCTCCTAGGTCCTGAAGGAAAGGGGTTTAAAAAATCAAACAGAAGTGTTATCTTTATTTTACTTTATTTTACTTGCCTTTATTCTGTTTGGTTTACCAATAAGGTCACTAAATTGAAAAGCTTTTAGGAAATAAGTTCAAATCCCAATAAAGAGTCCTAGAAAAAGTAACTCAGGTTGTCTTTACAGACATGTGATAACTACCCACACCTGATCCGGCTCGTAACAGCAACTAAATGCTAGGAAAATGCATAGCAGCTGATAACAATTTTAGCAAAGTTTGCAGCACCAGAAATGCAGAAGAAAAAGCATGCATCCCTCTTCATGTGTAATCTATTAACCTACATTACTTCCAAAGGAAGCGTTTTTAAAGCTCTATTTTAAGGTGACATATATTTAGTTTCCATGTCATGTCAACATGAAATATTCTGGTCATTAATAAGGTAAACAGGATTTTAGTGAATTATTACAGTGCTCTGTATTTGTAATATTGATACTAGGGTGATAAATTTCTGTTGCATTCAAAGCTGACTTGTTATTCAAGTTGAAATGGCTTTCCTTCATTTTATCTTCATTTACCCAGGGGAATAGCTTCCAGGTCTATATTTAGGTCATTGATTTAGAATTCAAAAATGTGAAGGTGTAAGATACCCAGAGTCTGTTTTCAGGGTTGCTAATCACATTTCCCTTGCTTCTCCTGTCTTCAGTGACCCCCCCCCCACTTTATATGAACTGCTGCTACACTTAATTTATACCCACTATTAGCCCTTAATTGTACTGTCCTGAAGTGTTCAGGATTGTTTCATATAAGTCGGTTTTATCTCTAATTAGATGGTAAGTTCCATAAGGATAAGGTCCTTATTTTATACTACTGTTTCCTTCCCCTGTGATGTCTAGTGCAGTGCTGAACATGTAGTAAATATAACCCTACCCTTAGTATCGTGTCCATCATGTAGAGAATTTTCTTCAAATATAGTTGTTCTGTGAACCAGCCCTTTAAATAAAATTGCTCAGAGCAGTTGCATTAAGGGGCTAATGCCTCATACTTAGCTGGAAAAATGTTGCCAAATCAGGGAGTAAATTGGTTGCCTGGAACAGAAACTTGAGTAAAATGCATACCAACAGGGGTTGCTTCTTACCACATGACAGGAAGTCTGGAGACAGCCTGGAGGGTCTGCAGTATCTCCAGGGCGTCAGTGTATCTCAGGCTCCTTCTCCCCATTGGCTCTGCTGTCCGTGACATGTGACTTCGTCTTCCTCTCACAGGATGGCTGCTCCCCTTGTGGACATTGTATCATATTCTGGAAAATGGCAGGGGGATGGGTAAAGGATGTAAGATCAAAGAGATGCCCGCCAACTGAATCTTCCCCCTAACAACCTTTCTGGGAGGCCCCAACCAGCACCTTCTGTTTGCTTCTTATTGGCCAGACCTGTGTCACACCGTGACACACCGCTAAGTGCCAAAGCGTCTGAAATACTAAGTAATATAAGCCAGGGACCTTGTCTGCACCAATGTGAGGGTTCCGTTACTAAGGGAAAAGGGGAATGCAGTTTCTGCCACAGTTGCTGAATAAATGACATTCTCTATTCTCTCCTGTTTATTTATTCATGAAATGACCCACTTTCTTTTTAAGCCATTCAAATCGCAGTAAGAAAACAACCCAGTATAAAAATGAGCGAGAGATCTGAAGAGATGCCTCATCAAAATAGAGATGGCAATATTCAGATGTCAAATAAGCATTATATGTCAGAGAACTGCAAGTTAAAACAATGAAATGCCACAACATACCTTCTAGAATGGCTAAAATCCAAAAAGCTGACAATACCAAATGCTGGCAAGGATGGGGAGCAACTGGAATGCTCATTCACGGCTGGTGGGAATGCAGAATGGTACAGCTGCTTTGGAAGACAGCATGGCAGTTTTCCACAAAGCTAAGCATAGTCTTACCATACAACCTAGCAATCGAGCTCCTTGGTATTTACCCAAATGAGTTGAAAACGTAGGTCCACATGAAAACCTGCATCCAAATGTTTGTTTATAATTGCCACACACTGGAAGCAACCAAGATGTCCTCCAGTAGGTTAACGGATAAACAAACTGGTCCATCCAGACAATGGGATGTTATTCAATGATAAAAAGAAATGAGCTATCAAGCCATGAAAAGACATAGAGGAATCTGAACTATATATTACTAAATGAGAGAAGCCAGTCTACATACTATGTGACTCCAACTATATGACATTCTGGAAAAGGCAAAACTATGGAGACGGTAAAAAAAAGATCACTGGTTGCCAGGGGTTAGGAGGAGGGAGGAATGTACAGGCAGAACACAGGATTTTTAGGGCAGTGAGACTGCTCTGTATGATATTATAGTGGTGGACTCGTCATACATATGTCAAAATCCATAGACTGTACAACCCAATGTATAACACAAAATGGGACCTTCATGTAAACTATGGACTTTAATGAATAAAAATGCATCAATATTGGTTCATTCATTGTAACCACACTAAAAGAAGATGTTAATGATAGTAGAAACTGTGTGAGGGGCTAGAGGGGTAGGGGGTGGGTATATGGAACTCTATGTACTATCTGCCCAATTATTCTGTCAATCTAAAACTGTACTAAAAAATAAAGTCTGTTAATCATTTTTTTAAAAATGGGAATCATAATTACCATAATGATGTCAACATACTGAGGTTACCATAATAAAGAGAAAAAATTTGCTTTGGAGGAGTCACCTTTGTTTTATTTATGGACCTTGAATGCATTCACAGACAAATTCTATTGCCCTTCAACTATTGCTAAATCTTAAAAAATTCTTCACATACACTTTTTTTTTTCAGTTTTAGTTCTGGGTAAAAGATTCACCAATTGTCTGCACATTGCCACTTTTTTTCCTCAGTCTTTATCAGTCTCTCTCTCCCTCCCTGTCTCCCGCTGCCACTTTATCTATCTCTGTCTCCTACCTCTCTGCACACAAGAATTTTTTTGTTACTCAACCACTGAAGGTGAATTGCAGACACCCAGACACTGTACCCTAAATATTCCAGCATGTATCTCCAAGAACAAAAATGTCTTATTCTATAATAAGAGACAAGCAGAGCCTACGAAATGGGATCACAGAGACTAGGTATCTCTAACTTCTCAAGACTTCATTACTCCCTTTTTTTTCCCCTGTAAATATTGGTCCAACCTGATATATAGTGCCTTTATGCCCAGGAACTGATATCATGCTGAAGCAGGAAAATTAAATTTGGGAGAATGGGAGGTGATGATAAAGCATTGTGCTAAAGAGAATTCTGGTGATGTGAAGCGATCAGTCATTTTGTGTTCCATGAAATGATGTGTGTGGAGCACGTGGTACAGCCGGTCCTGACCCGCCAGTGAGCTGAATGCACGCTGTCCGGTGTTATTATAACAACTGAACAAGCTCTCGAGCATGTTCCTAATGAGATCCTCACAGCTATATTTTTTAAACCTTTTGAAATGTGCCATCTTCCACTTCACCCTTGCCTGGTCAAAATATTGGATAAATTCCCAAAGTTAAAATGTAGGCAGTTTTAGTGTCATCTTTACTTAGAATCAGATGAATCTGAGAGTGATGACACCGTGACTTTTTCAAGACGCTTTATAAATGAGATACTGTACTCAGTGATTTACTTAAGTTCTCTTTTATCATTACTAAGTCTTTAGTGGAAAAACAATTGTCATTCTTTTTACTTAATAGCATGTCATCTTACATAAAAATTACAAACTGTTTTGCATTAGGAAGTGAGTTCAGTCTCACTTCAGGGGAAGCAAAAGAACAAGAGTGGTTACTAATTAAAAGAACATAATTAGAATATGTGAGAAATCAAATTATAAGAGCACAATAATTGTCAGCATTTTTGACATGTTCATCTGTACTTGTTCTTAGAATGAAGTGAAATAATGACTATAAGTACCTCAGTTTTCAAGAGTTAATTTAGCTCCATACATAAATCTTTATAAACACACTTCACTTACTTAGCTTTCTTTTGAAGGAGAGTATCTATTTTTATCTTGACAGTAGAGTGAGATAAATACACATATCTACATACCCACATCTCACAAGAATAAAATCTACCCCAGAAAAATGAGGAGCTTTATCTTCAGTTGGAACATTAGCCCAATTATCTCATGAGAGCAGGGCAGTATATTGATATTAACCTTATTTTCAAGTGACGAAAATTATGGGAAGGTGAAAATAATTCACACATATTGACAATTCATTATTTGCAGTATGATGTGCTTGTTATATTTAACATTCATAACATCTATTCAGTACATGGAATTACACCCATTTTACAGATAGGGCACAGAGAAATTACGTTATTTAACCAGGGTCACTCAAGAGTCAGTGATATTTTCGTGGGAAAGCTATTTTTCCGACGAACCAGGACAGCTGTGAAAATGGCCAAGTGTACACACTCTTCTGCGACCACAGCTGGTATGTCCCTTGTCTGTTCCCTGCCCTCCTTTCCTAGTGCCAGTACCCAAGCTGAGGTCACTGCCACTGCCTTCTGTGCTGTGACAATATTTCTAACACATGTACCCTGGCTTTATTCCTCTTCAGGCTGTCTTCACACTATTTTATGGGTGAGTTTTAAAATTCATATAGATCTGATTGCACCTCTCCGCTGCTCAAAAACCTTCAGAGGCGCCTACCGTCTACAAGATAAGTCAAATCATTTTCTGTCTCCAGCCAGTTTCCCTAAAGCATCCTGAACTACTAGCATTCTCCCCATGTGCCTGGGCTGTCTGAATACCTGTGGCGCCCTTCCCTTCTGCACCTGGGAAGCTCACCTTTCACAAGGCAACTCAAATGTCACCCTCTCCGGAGCCTTCTTGCATTTATCCACGTCTGCCTCTGCGCTCACATTGTACCCCTCCACCTGCCTTTCCTCCCACAATTATTTCACTGTCCCCCCACCAAACAGGGAGTCCGTATAGGGCAGAGGCTATTTCTTATCCATCTTGAATTCCCAGCCCCTACGGCATGCTAGGCATATAACTAATATTTGTTGAATGGATTTCATGATAGCAGAG
Source organism: Balaenoptera musculus (assembly GCF_009873245.2). NCBI lineage: Eukaryota > Metazoa > Chordata > Mammalia > Artiodactyla > Balaenopteridae > Balaenoptera > Balaenoptera musculus. The sequence goes on along the minus strand of NC_045802.1, from coordinate 4,469,495 downwards.
GAATAACTAATGTCCGAGCCATCCAAATACCACTTAAAGACCGATGGCTTGGTACCACTCCTCCTGGATTGCAAAGAAAGAGCTTGTCCCATTTACTATGGTGGCTCCTGTAAGGGAAGCTTGGCTCAGGAAAGAGCCAAAAACATCTAGTCCTGAAATAGCAGGATTCTTGCTTCACAAAGGGCAGCATCCCAAGTCATGTTGATAGGAAGGATGTCTTTTCTTCACAAATGATTTTTTTTTCTTTTTTTTTTTTTTCACAAATGATTGACTTGATTGTCCTCAGGGAAAAATTAGCGCTTACCTTGTCATGTGCTTGTGTCTTAAATAAACAGTGAGAAAAGCAAAAAAAAAAAAAGACCGATGGCTTCAAGGCATCAGGCTTAGAAATTTCCATGGCGAGCGCGTGGGAAACAGGCTTCCATCCCCCGCGAAGGCCATGAAGCTGATCACGGCAGCAACAGGAAGAGGGAAGGTGTCTCGGTGGTGGGCAGCCTGGCAGCGGGCCTGTGTGTCCTGCCTGCTCCACACTGCCCCAGCCCCGCGACACTGGTCAGCTTCTCCTGACCCTCATCCGATAGCCTCACAGTCTGACCTTGCTGCGGGGAAAGCGTCTGGACCTGAAGTTACCTGGCTGCCAAATGGCGTTACAGCAAGATAAGCACGGGCCATGATTAGACGCCATTTATTGTCTGCTCAGTCTGGGCCCCAGAACCTTGGGAGGCAGGGGGAGGAGCTCTTGAATGAACCCCTCAGGATATGCACTCCACACCCCTGTTCACTTAGGACAGTAACTTAGTGTCTCTGAGACCCCAGTTGCCTCAGATAAAATGAGCATAAAAGTGGTTGTACCATCGCCAGTGTTCAGGGAATGTTAATTATTCCTCTTCTCTGCCCTCTCCCTGTCCAGACAGCACTTGTTGATTTATCAGCTCTATTCCCTTCTCCACCTGAAGGAAATCTGTTTTAAGTCAGTATTTTACAAACAATGCAGAGGGTTACCTGGAAATGACTGAACCAAAGCTATGACGTGGACTCAAGTTCACGAGACGTATTTATTTATTTATTTATTATTTTTTTAAAAATAAATTTATTTATTTATTTTTGGCTGCGTTGGGTCTTCGTTGCTGCGCGCGGGCTTCTCACTGCGGTGGCTTCTCTTGTTGCGGAGCCCAGGCTCTAGGTGCGCGGGCTTCAGTAGTTATGGCTCGCGGGCTCTAGAGCGCAGGCTCAGTAGTTGTGGCGCATGGGCTTAGTTGCTCTGTGGCATGTGGGATCTTCCCGGACCAGGGCTCGAACCCATGTCCCCTGCATTGGCAGGCAGATTCTTAATCACTGTGCCACCAGGGAAGCCCACGAAACGTATTTAAACAAATAGTAAATTGGGTATAGGATGAGCCTATGTATTGCAGTAAGGAATTAAAAAAAACAAATCAAACCCTGTAAACTGATGTCGCTGAGGGCAATGACCCTGTGCTGGTCCCGTTGGAGCCCACAGAGAATGTGTTCATTCCTATCTGGGAGTGATGTTGCTTTTAGATCCACGTGTACATTATTTTCATATTATTACAAAAATTGAAGAGCACTTGCTCGGAATTCAGTTATTAAACTACAGAGTCTTCATTTTACTGCTTGGGTTATTACTGTTCCTAATTTGCTCCTGAAACAAGTATACAGCTCTCTCTTGCGCTGCAGACTGCAGCGTGACCCGCTACAGCTGCTGGGGTGGCTTTCATCTCGTGCGTGGCGAGGTCGAGTTACATAAGCCACCAGGGCTCTGACGGAAGAAAACGGCTCCCAGGTGGGTGCTACCTGAGGAACGTGCCTTCGTTATCAGACGTTCCCCTTGACCACTGGGGCCTGGGAGTTTTGCTAGTTAATCATTCCAAACCCATTTATATGTGGGTTATTATGCAATGGCTTTTCCTATAAAAATTAAAGAGCTTAACAGATTTGGGTGTTTTTTAAATTTTAATTTTTCTTAGAAAAGCACTTGAAGATAAGATATTTGATAGATGAGGCATCTAAAGCTCAAGGAAGTTAAATAACTTGCCTGGGGTCATAGAGGATTTTTATTTTAATAAATCCCAGAGTATTTCCTAATTGCCTTAGCTCCCAGTCTGACTCATTTTGGGTGGAAAGGGCTGTTTTACTCCTCTTTGTGATTCCCCATGTCAGGTCCACTAGCCCTCACTACCCATAAACGATAATCAAGTGTTCTTACTTACTACGAAGCGCTAATTATATTCAACAAACTTTTCTAAAAGGAGGCAGGTTGCAAGGTGTTCTGGAGGGTGACAAGCCAAGTATCATGTTTCTTCCTGCCGCCAAGGAGTATCCCTCCAGCTTGGAAGGGGAAACCCAGGAATGTTACCAAATGCAAACATTGTAAGTCAAGGAAGAAAGGTAGTAGGTTCTAGGGGAGAAGTCAATTATAAATTAAATTCCACTGGAACATCATGAAGGGGGGAAATAGATCTATCCGAGTGGAAGCATGGAAGAGATAACCTTCAAGTTGAACCTTCAAGGGCAGATGTCATTTTGACAAGCCGACATGTTGGAGAAGGACGCCCCGGTGTGGGAGATGGAAGGGTTGGGGAGAAATGGGAGAAAGTGGTGGAGAAGCTGGAGGAAGAGATTAGGACTTAACTCTGTAGGGTCATGAATGTCTTGCTAAGAAATTCAGACATTATTGCATAGATGGCGAGGACCCACCAGAGGCAGCTCATCCATCCAACCACGTGTGTGAGCGAGCAAACTGGCCCAGTGCTGCGGGGAAGAGTTGAAAGGAAGAGCACCTGTGCTTTGGTAGGGCTCCTGTCCTGCCCAGATGGGAGGTGGGTTGGAGAGGAAGGTCCCAAGGTGAGGAGGTGAGTTATTAAGTTCTCACAGTTAGTGACAGATAACGAGGGTCCAAACTGGGAAAGCAGCAGAGAGAGCAAAGAGAAAACATGGGTGTGGGGCATGGGACAGGGGTCCAGCCCCCAGGATTTGGTCCTGACTGGAAGGAAGAGGAGAGGAGGTTAGAACGTCAGAGATTATGTCAAGGTTTTAAGTTTCTGGAAAGGACCAGGAGGATGTTACTACAGATAGAGGAGATTGGAGAAAGGGCAGGTTTGAAGGGACACACCTGGAGTTTTATGGTGAATGCTGAGGAAATTCATTGGGTCCTGTATAAATGAAAAGATAGAAATCTACAGTCAAATATACATTGGTGGGACTTCCTTGCTGGCACAGTGGTTAAGAATCTGCCTGCCAATGCAGGAGACATGGGTTCGATCCCTGGTCCAGGAAGATTCCCCATGCCACGGGGCAGCCCGTGCGCCACAACTGCTGAGCCTGTGCTCTAGAGCCTGCGAGCCACAACTACTGAGCCCGTGTGCCACAACTACTGAAGCCCGTGCGCCTAGAGCCTGTGCTCCGCAACAAGAGAAGCCACTGCAATGAGAAGGCCATGCACCGCAAGTATGAGTAGCCCCCGCTCGCTGCAACTAGAGAAAGCCGGCACGCAGCAACGAAGACCCAACGCAGCCAAAAAAAACAAACAAAAAAATACATTAGTGCAGGGACGCCCCTGGTGGTCCAGTGATTAAGACTCTGTGCTTCCACTGCAGGGGGCACAGGTGCAATTCCTGGTTGGGGAACTAAGAACCCTCATGCTGTGCAGCCAAAATAATAAAAAATAAATAAAAAATAAAATCTATCTGTACCATTTACTCAGTAATTCCTTTCTGCTAGAGTAAAATGAGAAAAACAATTTTAAAAAAATACATTGGTGCATAAACAATGAGGTCCTACTGTATAGCACAGGGAACTGTATTCAAAATCTTGTAATAAACTGTAATGGAAAAGAATATGAAAAATAATATATATATAAATGAATCACTTTGCTGTATACCTGAAACTAACACAACATTGTAAATCAACTATACTTCAATTAATATGTATATATAGGTGCAGAGATTGATTTATTAGAATCTGAAAACCTGAACCGTCTCTCTGCAAAACTGAATATGAGGTCAATGTATATCAAACCAAGTGATCCATTATTTTTTTTAACATCTTTATTGGAGTATAATTACTTTACAATGTTGTGTTAGTTTCTGCTACATAACAAAGTGAATCAGCTATATGTATACAAATATCCCCATATCCCCTTTTGCGGAGACAAAAGACCTGTGTACAGAAAACTATAGGACACTGATGAAAGAAATTAAAGATGATATAAACAGATGGAGAGCTATACCATGTTCTTGGATTGGAAGAATCAACACTGTGAAAATGACTATACTACCCAAAGCAATCTACAGATGCAATGCAATCCCTATCAAACTACCAATGGCATTTTTCATAGAACTAGAACAAAAAATTTCACAATTTGTATGGAAACACAAAAGACCCCAAATAGCCAAAGCAATCTTGAGAAAGAAAAACGGAGCTGGAGGAATCAAGTGATCTACTGTTACAGCTATTAATAGAGTGAAACCTTGCTCTCCAGGGGAAATCGAGTGATTTTAGATAACGTCATTGATTGACACTGATGCAAGATTAAATGAGTATGCCAAATCTACATAGACTATATTAATTCACCCAAACAAAGGTCCGTTCTCTACAGGTGCCCTCGCTGGTTTCTGTTTGATGTTTTGTCACTCATTTCAATGTGGGCAAGAGTCCGGGGAGCACTTTACTTGCACTTAATGGAAATGTTCAAAAATGTTCAAAAAATTAGAAGTCTCAGTTGCCAAGGAACACGCAGTTTAGCGGAGAAGATCAAGAGAAGTAAGACTGTTGCAGTTAGGATGCACACACTTCTAGAAGGTTCTATGAGAAGCATCTTAAGCAGAAAGACTGAAAGAGGGAAAACTGATTGAAGAAGTCTTCTTGAGGAGGAGATTCAAACCCCTACGGATGAGTAGGAATCAGTAAGTTTGAGCAAAGAGCCACCTGTAGGCAAAAGTTGTACCAAAAGCAAAGGCATGAGGATGTATGGTGAATTCAGGTAAATATCACTGTTAATTCTGGACAGGCCCAGGAAACTGATGTACATGGGGTGTGTGTGTGTGTGTGTGTGTGTGTGTGTGTGTGTGTGTAAGCATAGCAGAGAGGTGTGGAAAGATTATACAGAAATGAGACCAAGGAGGTAAACTGAGGCAGGTCATTTTCATGTAGTCAATTAATTTACTTACACATTATAATATGACAAAGGTTTAAGGTGTCTCATAACATATATTCCACAAAACAGGATTAAAAACGAATGAGGAAATCAAAGAACAAACATGTGAGGGCTGGATATTTGTGAGATAAGGCTGAAATCACAGAGAGTAGTTGAAGGTGGACCACCTATTTGGTTCTGAGCTTCCTAGCTGCCAACATAAAGAAGAAAACATGACTCACAATATCTGTTAAATGAGAGGGTGGCTGAAGTCAGGAACCAGGCCTCTGGCCCCCCCTTTGCCTTGTGGGCTCCTTTCCTGCCATCATGAGAATAAACCAAGGTCGCACGCCAGAGTCTGATGACCACGTACAGCCAGCAGAGGCTATCTGGCTGGCATCGTGTTTTTCGTTACTGTTGTCTTTTACTTTTCTTTCAACTCTTCTCCTGTTATTACAAAAGCAATATATTTGTAAGATTTTAAAATATAGAAATATCTTTTCTATATAAAATATAGAAAAAACAAACTACAATCCTGATGAGAAATTAGCAGTACTCACACCTGCTTTTTACCCTAAATATTTGCTCCAGTGGCCCTTTCTTCATTTGGATCTTCCGGGCAGGACATGCCACCCTTGAGTGCCTGTTCCATCTGCCTTACATCTGGCCCAAGTCACATATTTGTGTTTCCTACCTGGTCCTTGTGATCCCCAAAATAAAACCCTAAACAATGTACGATTCCTAAAATGAAATCACAAAGTAAGTAAAATATCAGAGAAAAGAAAGAAAAGGATAAGAGGGGGAAGGTAGTCGTTCAAGAGGAAAATAAATCTAACAAGTTAAGATTAATTAACGTATTTAAAACATCAATTAAACATTTTAAATAAGAAATTATAAAACCACATCAAGATTGAAAGTCAAAAATGTTTAAATAAAGAAACAGGATAAATAAAATTTAGGCTAAAAGAGATAAAAATCTAGAAAAGTTAAAAGTTATCCTTTCTACAAAAGTAGAAAGGATAAAAGATTAAGAACAAGGACGTAAAGGATAAAAATTACTGCAATCAGGGCTTCCCTGGTGGCGCAGTGGTTGAGAGTCTGCCTGCTAATGCAGGGGACACGGGTTCGAGCCCTGGTCTGGGAGGATCCCACATGCCACGGAGCAGCTGGGCCCATGAGCCACAACTACTGAGCCTGTGCGTCTGGAGCCTGTGCTCTGCAGCAAGAGAGGCCGCGATAGTGAGAGGCCCGCGCACTGAGATGAGGAGTGGCCCCCGCTTGCCGCAACTGGAGGAAGCCCTCGCACAGAAACGAAGACCCAACACAGCCAATAAATAAATAAATAAATAAATAATAATTAAAGGTGCTAATAATTAAAAAAAAAAAATTACTGCAATCAGTAAAAATATAAAGCTCGAAGAAGACATTGCAGAGACTAACAAATCATAAGTAAAAACAACACTGAAAAGTAATAGAATTAAAAGTGAAAACAATTCTAAAGAAAATAAATCTAAGTATTCCAAAAATTAGAGAAAGAGAAGGAATATTAAAATATCAAAACGGGGGGTCTTCCCTGGTGGCGCAGTGGTTAAGAATCCGCCTGCCAATGCAGGGGCCACGGGTTTGAGCCCTGGTCTGGGAAGATCCCACATGCTGCGGAGCAACTAAGCCCGTGCACCACAGCTACTGAGCCTGTGCTCTAGAGCCCGTGAGCCACAACTACTGAGACCTCGTGCCACGACTACTGAAGCCTGTGCGCCTGGAGCCCGTGCTCCACAACAGGAGAGGCCACTGCAATGAGAAACCCGTGCACCTCTGCAAGGAGTGGCCCCCGCTCACTGCAACTAGAGAAAGACCGCGCGCAGCAATGAAGACCCAACGCAGCCAAAAGTAAATAAATAAATAAATAAATATTTTTTTAAAAATTTATAAAAAATAAAATAAAATAAAAAGTGTAAAAAAATATATCAAAAAGGGGGACCTCCCTGGTGGTCCAGTGGTTAAGACTCCATGCTTCCAATGCTGTGGACTTGGGTTGGATCCCTGGTTGGGGAACTAGATCCCACCTGCCATGCAGCCAAAAAATAATAAATAAATGATCAAAAATTTAAAAAATATATATCAAAACAGATGATGAAAACCACATCATTCAAAGCCATAATGTGCTCTAACATAGCACTGAGGTATGGAGCTAAAGTACTGAAGAAACTCCAACTTCTTTACTAAAATGGAAGAGAATGAAAGAAAACCAGTAGAGAGATTTTATTTATTTAGTTTGTTTTTGCTTTTTCGCCTCGTGGCATGTGGGATTTTAGTTCCCTGACCAGGGATCGAACCTGGGCCCACGGCAGTGGAAGCGCGCAGTCTCACCCACTGGACCACCAGGGACGTCCCTGAGAGATCTCAGAGGTGGTGGAGATCTCAGCAACGTCCTGGGTCTCGCTGGCCTTCCGCACGGTTGGTCCTGCTCTCACAGGGGTGTGCCCCTCACACAGTCCAGGCAGTGGAGCCGTGGGCACATGTGAAGGGGCAGGAGGAGAGGGGGGCAGCTCACTCATACCCACCAACCCTGTCACTGGGAGGCCACTGTTCCTGCCAGCACCGCCTCTTCTGCAGCCACAGCGCTCGGGGCTCCCCTCAGGTCCCCACCGCTGCTAGTCTCGGGGTGGCACCAGCCTCCTCAGCCCCCTCAGCCTCGCCCACCCCTCTGTAGATCATCCCGTCATTAAAATCTTCAGCGACACCCTTGGGTAGTATCTGTTTCTCACGAGACTGTGTCTGAAACACTTCGTAATCTGCTCCCCCCAAAATAAGTACTGTGAAATTGTGGCTGTTTAATGCTTAGCTATAAACATGCCCAGAAGTGATTTAGCCTCTGTGTTAGTTTGCTAGGGCTGCCTTAACCAAGTCCTGCAGGCTGGGGGGCTTAAACAACAGAAATGTATCTTCTCACGGTTGAGGAGTCTGGAAGTCCAAGATCAGGGTGTCAGCAGGGTTGGTTTCTCCCGCAGCCTCTCTCCCTGTGTCCTCACACTATCTTCCCTTTGTGTACCTGCCCCCTGGTGTCTCATCCTCTTCTTACAAGGACACGGGTCATACTGGGTTAGGGTCCCACCCTAATGGGCTCATTTGACTTAATGGCCTCTTTAGAGACCACCTCTCCCAGGATAGATACATTTTGAGGTACTGAGGTTTGGGACTTCAACACATGAAACTGGGGGAGACACCATTTAGCACATAACAACATCATTAATAAAGTCTAACTGGAAAACATTGGCTTCAACTTATACTGTATATATATTTTTAAACTGTTAATTTTTTTTTTATAATCATTTTTTTAGCCACGCCCCACGGCATGTGGGGTCTTAGTTTCCGAACCAGGGATCGAACCCGCACCCCCGACATTGGAAGCACGGAGAGTTAACCACTGGACCACCAGGGAAGTCCCCAACTAATCTTGTATCTGCCCTAATACCTACGAAAGATCTATCACATGCCTGCTTGTAAGACCCTCCAATGACAGATTCTCTTAACAAGGATGTGATGGGGGTGAGGGATTCATCCCAGCCCCAGGGAACAAATCAGAACTGGAGGATGGGGCAGTGCAAGTCCCCAGCCCTAGATCTGGAATCATTGTTTTTTGAGGATTTGTTGTGGAACCGGCCTTTAAGTTGATAACAATTGCTGGGATCTTACAGATTGATACAGTTAATGACTTACAGATTATTGCAGTAAAATAGCCCTGTAAAAGACACTTCCCACTCGCTTGCCAGTGGAAACCAGGAGAAGAGGTCAGGCTCAGCCAGTTTGGGGAAACCAACAGTGCCCCACGATCCTTCTGTAATTCCAGTTTTTTTTTTTTTTGAAAGAGAGAGAAGCTTCAGGCAGGTGCCATAAAACATGGCTCCAGACACCAGGACTGAGGACTTGAAACCATCAAGTCTCTGGGACCTGGCAGCTCTGTTTGTTTAGTGTCGCCCTGGCTTCTCACCTCGAGACCACACACTACCTCTCTTCCTTGCCCTAGAGTTGGGTCTTTAGATCTGAAATTTAAAACAGCATGAATCTGTTCCTCTCCCCATCTCAGCACCCCCCATGCAATAGCGATAGCTCTCTTCATATGATTCAGAATGAAGTCATCATCTCTTTGAATGATCCCTATTGTATTTCTTCAATTATAACTGAAAGCTAAAGGCTTTCTGAATCAATGAATGATCCATCTTCATTCCCAATAACTTTGCCCATTTGACCTACATAGTTTCCCAGTTTCCCATGTTTGTTTTCAAACTAAGCAGACAGCCATCCATCCACCCATCCATCCATCCATGCTTTAATCCCTCCCACACACGCAGAGGAGTCCCAAGAGCCCAGGGGAAAGGCAGGAATGCTTCCAGAAAAACAAAGACCCTGGGTCAAAGCCAGGGCAGACACCTTCCCATCACCTCCACATCACCCCAGCGTCCTGCTGCCCAGACGTGACTCAGAGAAGCGGGGCTCAGGCTTCAACACAGGAATCCACGGGCCGTGATGTCCCAAAGCCCTGTGCTACCTTCCTTCACGTCTTCATTTTCTTTACCTGCTTTACAGGCTCACACCTTCTAGCCCAACTCAGAAATTATTTGTCCTGTTAAACCCATAGGCTCCTCGTGCATAGACACTGTTTCTGTACCCTCCAGCCATTCAATAAATGTCGCGAGGCAACCAATCTATAAGCATTTGTTGAGCATCTATTCTATGCCTAGGGCAACAACAGCCCTTGCTGGTCAGTTTTCAGTGGGCTTTGGGCAGGAGCTGGTGCGGAGGGCCAGTTAACCCAGATGAAACCTGCTCGTTGTGTGGCCTCGAACCTCACGCTCACATCAGTGTGTGTGGTTAACACACAGCCTCGGGCAAAGAGGTGCCCACCTCGCCGACCACTTCTCACTGGCAGGTTTTGTTTTGGGGTTTTTTTGAAGTTTGTTTTATTAAAGTACGGTTGATTTACAATGTTGTGTTAGTTTTCGCTGTGCAGCAAAGTGATGCAGTCATACATTCTTTTTCATATTCTTTTCCATGATGGTTTATCACAGGATATTGAATGTAGTTCCCAGTGCTATGATAGTAGGACCTTGTTGTTTATCCATTCTATATATAATAGTTTGCATCCACTAACGCCAAACTCCCACTCCATCCCTCCCCTCCCCACCCTCCCCCATGGCAACCACAGGTCTGTTCTCTATGTCCATGATTCTGTTTCTGTTTCATAGATAAGTTTATTTGTGTCATATTTTATATTCCACATATAAGTGATACCATATGATATTTGTCTTTCTCTTTCTGACATACTGCACTTAGTATGATAATCTCTAGATCCATCCATATTGCTGCAAATGGCATGATTTCATTCTTTTTTATGGCTGAGTAATTTTCCATTGTATATATGTACCACATCTTCTTTATCCATTCATCTGTTGATGGACATTTAGGTTGCTTCCATGTCTTGGCTGTTGTGAATACTGCTGCTATGAACATAGGGGGTGCATGTATCTTTTCAAATTATAGTTTTGTCTGGGTATATGCCCAGGAGTGGGATTGCTGGGTCATATGGTAGCTCTAATTTTTTGAGGAACCTCCATACTGTTCTCTATAGTGGCTGCACCCATTTACATTCCCACCAACTCACTGGCAGGTTTTGATGCCATCCTACAATTAAGATCCTGCAGCTCCCCGGCAAATGGGACACAAAAACATTTGAGCAGGAAGTATGGTCTAGATGGAGAACAACAAACGATTTATAGTTTATTTGCCGAGACGTGCAGGAGGTAAGTGTCAAACACAACTCTAGCAAGTCTAGCATTTTTCTTCTCCAAATATAACGCAGCTGACTGCACAGCCCCACCTAAACAGCCCACTTCCTCGCGCGAACATGGGCCGAGAATGACAGGCCATCACTGCTCAGCACCGACATGCCATCCCAAACATTTGCAAGTTTGTGGCCAGATACTGGTTTACTCAGTCAACCTGCAATCTTATCTGCAACCGACCTTGCAGATAGCGAAGATCTTAATGGTGGAACTCTTTGAAATGGCTAGGTTTTACACGTGACCAGTGATGATATTTTGAATGTGCAATTAATCTTCCTTACAGGTGTGAAGCAACAAGTGAAGGACAGTTGCCTCAAAGCAGTAAACCTCAGCGTTTCACAGGTGCCCAGCTGGGAGATTTCAGGTAGCATTTTTGTAGGGCCAATTGGTTGTCTTCAAAACATGCGATTCGGGCTTCCCTGGTGGCACAGTTGTTGAGAGTCTGCCTGCTAATGCAGGGGACACGGGTTCGGGCCCTGGTCTGGGAAGATCCCACATGCCGCGAAGCAACTAGGCCCGTGAGCCACAATTACTGAGCCTGCGCGTCTGGAGCCTGTGCTCCGCAACAAGAGAGGCCGCGATAGTGAGAGGCCCACGCACCGTGATGAAGAGTGGCCCTCGCTTGCCGCAACTAGAGAAAACCCTTGCACAGAAACGAAGACCCAACACAGTCAAAAATAAATAAATAAATAAATACAAAAACGTGCGATTCAACTCAGACAATTCACGTGTACTACAGCCCGGCAGGCATGGCACAGTTTCCCGGCATATGCTTCCAAAAAGGAATAAAACAAGTGCCCAACTGACTGGAAAAAGGCAGGCACATTCAGAGTACCTAGTGTAGAGTGACAGACGGATGCAGGGGAAGGTTCGGCCACTCCTGGTCAGAGGCTCGGAAAAGGATCTTGAGTAAAGGATGTGGCCTTTGAGATGGAGTCGAAAGGCTAGATGGGGGACTTCCCTGGTGGTCCAGTGGTTAGGACTCCGCGCTTCCACTGCAGGGGACGAGGGTTCAATCCCTGGTCAGGGAACTAAGATCCTGCATGCCAAGTGGAGCGGCCAAAAATGAAATAAAATAAATTGCTTTAAAAAAAAAAACAAAAAACAAGGCTAGGTGGGACTACGGAGATATAAAAAGGAGGAACCTGAAGGGTGTTAGAGGGCCAGGTGGGTACTCAACCCAGCCCTGCCTGCCTTCTTTCCCTAGGAGCTAACATTGACTGCATACTTATTGAATACCAGACACCATTTGAAGTACTTGTTACATAATATGAGCCATTTAATCCTCAAAATATTCCTCTGAGGTTATCCATAAAATAATCTTATCCCATTTTTCTTATCAGAAAAACAAGGCACAGAGAGGCACGACATTCTACCTTGTTCTCATTGCCCAACGAGGCTTGACAAGTAGTCCCTCTAGGGCTGTAGGACCACAGATCCCTGGCTGGGAGCCGGCTCTGATCTGTGGACTTCCTTTCTATTGGAACCTGAACATTTCCACACACCCCCCATCACGGGACCCCTCCAACCCTTGCTCTGGGTTTCAGTGTGTTTGCTCACATGGCTTCAGACACCGTGTTCTGCCTGCCAGATGGGCTGTCCTTCCCACACCTGTACCTTACCTGGGCCTGTCCCGCCCAGGGCCTCCGCACGGCAGGAGTCAAGCAGGCTCCCCCCATCGCGTCCAAGGACATTGCGGGAAAAAGAGCAAGATGGGCAGTGAGAGGAGGGCAGGCAGGCCACTGGCGCCAGGGTGGAGGTGGGCTCGGCCAGGATGTCCAGAGTCTCAAAGAGCAGGACGAGGGACCCGGCCAACTCAGAAGTCAGCGGAGAGCCATAGGAGGTTCTAAAGCATCACTACAAAGGCGCATCTGGAAGCAGCGTGGAGGACGGATGCAGACGCAGAGGATCAAGCAGTGCTGAATTCTGGCTTCTCTGACGTCCCCTGGCAAGTTTCTGGTTTGCCCATCTTCAGAGACTCTAGTGTAACTGGTCTAAGAGAGATATTTTTTAAATACCATGAGGGTTTTAATTGGGAATGGGGAGTCTTAAAGAAAGGATATATCCCCAAAACACAGCTGAGTGGTCTACTCATTTTTTTTTAAAGGCAGTCAGCAGAAAGCTATTTCCAGGATCAAGTTCCTCCTTGGGTCTCTGGTTCCTGCTCTCTTTTCTGCGTTTGTTCCTGAACCTGGCACCCACCCTAATCCTCTGCCACCTTCACCTGACTCTCGGTCGGTCACCCCACCACTCGGTAATTAGCCCTGGCTATGCTTCCAAACTCTGCATTTGCCTCCAGAGTTGATTTGACATCTACCGTTGTCTTCCCGGCAAGCCCACACCCCCAGACTGTGCGGAGCGGATAGCGGGGGAGGGATGTGAGAGGCGTCACAAAAGGAAGCACACAGCTGATTGAAGTTGACAGGCTACCACTGAAGAAAGAAGAGCGAGATTTCATTGAACAGCCATGAATTCCTGCAGCTTATTAACATTTCCTGAGAACACAGAGTGCGAAGTCTGTAGGAAGAAACATATCTCCTCGCTTGCACGTCCTGAGCTGTAGGAGGGTTTGCGTTTCTGGCAACGACACGATGGTGGTGGTTAATGACGGGAGGGGGGTGAATTGACAGGTGTGGAGAGCAGAGCAGGAGCCCATCAGGAGGAAAAGATAAGAGAAGATTAGTAAACCCACGGTGGGTGGATTAGAAACACGCAGGAGGTCCGGCTCCTGAGAAGCCAGAGCGAGGCCAAGGCTCGGTGTGAAGGAGGATTCCGGGCTTTGACTTGAGCCATGATTTGAGTAGAATGAGTATCTGATAAGGATTTTCCCTCCTGGTATAAAATGAAATGATTAAGAGGAGTGGAGGCTTAATTTTTAGATTTCCTCTGTGAGTTTGATGCTTCAGATGGGCTCAGTTTGGAATTGGCACATAAGACAAGGAAGTTCCGGTCTGATGGGAACACAGCTGTGTATTCATGGGTGGAGAACCCCTAGTCCGCTCTGAGATGTTCCAGGGAGTCCACAGGCCCACACAGCCCCCGTCCAGAGACCTCAGCCTGAAACCCGGCAGTTTGATATTCATTTCCTTATGTGCCTTCCCCATAGGTTCTCTTTTTAAAATTCACTCTCATTTAGAGATAACACGTTAATCACATTTGCACCAAGGTGTTAATGATTTCTCAGATCTCCTTTCCTGATGACAGAATATTGAGTAAAGGGTGAAATCACCAGAAACTTGGATTACAAATCAGAAAGGAGAGGGAGGGAGGGAGAGGAGAGAAAGAGAAAGAGAGTTATTTGTATAATGATGTTCAGAGCAGCATTATTCACAGCAGCCAAAAGGTGGAAGGAACCCAAGTTTCCTTTGGGGGATGAATAGATAAACAAAATGTGGTCCCCCCATACAGTGGAATATTTTTCAGCCTTTAAAAGGAAGGAAATCCTGACATACACTACATCATGGATAAACCTTGAGGACATCATGCTAAGTGAAATAAGCCAGTCACAAAAAGACAAATACTGCATGAGGCCGCCTGTATGAGATACCGAGAGCAATCAAATTCATAGAGACAGAAAGTAGGATGGTGGTTGCAAGGGGCTGGGGGAGGGGGGATGGGGGGTCAGTGTCCCATGGGTATGGAGTTTCAGTTTTGCAACATGGAAAAAGTTCTGGAGATGGGTTTCACAACAATGTGAATATGCTTAACGCTACGGAACTATTCACTTTAAAATGGTTAAGAAGGGAAATTTTATGTTATGGTTTTTTTTTTTTTAATTCAGGGTAGTGAAAGACAAAAATAAATTTTGCCTATTTTTAAATTTTGCACAGAGCAGGCCCTGAATGGAAATTTTTTGGTTTTATTTGGGTTTATTTTTGGTTTTGTTCCTTTTTTAAGCGACGGAAGGGAGAGACGCATTGTCCTTACTGCTTTTCTTCCTGGAGCTCCCACCTCCAAATCCTCGTTGGCGGGTGTTAGGGTCTGTTTCACCATCGTTGTCAAGTTCAGTTCCTACAGACTGAATACCTCCTGCAGGGCCCGCGCTCCAGGCAGTTTCTCTCCGGTGAGTCCTTACAACAGTCCTAAGGAGGCAGGGACCGCCACTGTGCAGCTGGAGAAACTGAGGTCCCTAACCCTCCAGGATCCAAGAGCTGGTGTGGCGAACTCGTTTTGGAGAGGATTTTGTCTTTGTTTTTTGGCCCTAATCAGTGTTTGTATTCCTCACATCTTCTTTTTTTTTTTTTTTAATTTTATTTATTTATTTATTTTTGGCTGTGTTGGGTCTTCGTTTCTGTGCGAGGGCTTTCTCTAGTTGCGGTGAGCGGGGGCCACTCCTCATCGCGGTGCACGGGCCTCTCAATATCGCGGCCTCTCTTGTTGCGGAGCACAGGCTCCAGACGCACAGGCTCAGTAGTTGTGGCTCACGGGCCCAGTTGCTCCGCGGCATGTGGGATCTTCCCAGACCAGGGCTCGAACCCGTGTCCCCTGGATTGGCAGGCAGATTCTCAACCACTGCGCCACCAGGGAAGCCCCTCCCCACATCTTCTTTATTCACCTCTGAAGATTACAGAAAACCTGGAAGTGGAAAATAAGAGCCTTCATAGATCTCCTTGACAACAAGTGGGAGGTGCAGCGTGGGCGGAGTCGTCCAGTTCAGTGACAGCCCACCGTGAGCACGCCTCCCAGCCTGCATCCTATGGCTTCGCGTCCACACCGTGCATCCAGTCAAAGCCCAGAACAGGCAAACGCCCCTCAATGGGAAGACACGTACCTGCAAAGGTAGCAAACGTCCTTGAGATCTTGTGACATAGCCGGCGGGCTGGGAGCCAAGGACTTCTGAGCTGGTGGTCTTCCCTCTTCCAATCTCGTGAGGAGCCTTCAGCAAACAGCCGTGTCTCCTTGTGTTTACACTTCAACACCCGCGGGTAGACATGGTTCCTCCCCTCTCCCCCCCTCCCCTCCATCCTGCTTTCACTCCTATCCCAGCCAGACCTTCCACTGGTTCTCTCTGGACTTAGGTCAGACCCCAAACACTGCCCTACAAGGCTCTTTCGAGGTGGCCCCGCCCCCTTCCAGCCTTCTTGCTCTTGGCAGACGCACACGAGGCCAGATCCACACTTGTTAAGTTGCTTGTAGTTCCCTGAACACATCACTTTGTCACATTTTTACACGGTAATAATTGTCTCTACTTATCGAGTGTGTTAAAGGCTTCACATATGTCATCTCCTTTCATTTGTAGAGCAATGCTGCAAGGTCAGTATTATTGACCCCATTTTACAGATGAGGAAACTGAGGCTCGGAAATATTCAGGAGCTTGCCCATGATCACAGAGTTTGTAAGCGGCAGCAAGAATTTGAAACAGGGGACTTCCCTGGTGGTCCAGTGGGTAAGACTCCGCGCTCCCAATGTAGGGGGCCTGGGTTCTATCCCTGGTCGGGGAACTAGATTCTCACATGCATGCTGCAACTAAGAGTTTGCATGCCTCAACAAGGATCCCGCAACTAAGACCCGGTGCAGCCAAAATACATAAATAAATAAATTAAAAAAAAAGAATTTGAAACAGGCCTGCCTGACTCCAAAGCCAGTGCTCTCAAACACAATCTGTCTACACGGCCAAGTGTGCTTCTCAAAATGCTACAAATCCTTCTTCAAACCCTCCTTGAATCCCTGCCCTCCCCGCCTGCAGGCGCATTCTGTGACGGATCCTTCCTGCCTTCCTGGTTAACGCCTGTGCACTAAGCGCCTGCCGCGGGCCAGGCCTGCGTGGTGTGCGGGACAGCGGCACGTAACCATCGGTCCCTCGAGGGCAGGGTCTGGGCTGTGTTTTGTTGCTTGCCCTCATTTTGCACAGTTCCCCGGTTGCTGAATAGATCGACCTGATTGTCAGCCTGGAGGCCAGTGGTTAAGAGTATTTTACTCATTGGAGTAAACCAGCTTTGTAAGTTTACCCAGGGGGGTTCTTCTTCTCTCCAAATCCTTCAGGACCCCCTTCCCCACCCCACACACACAACAGGGCTGTCCAGAATTAGGCTCAGGGCAGCAGGTCACGGACCCATTTCCCCCGCCCCCAAGGTGTGTGGTCATCATAATCCCCAACTAATCATTTCCTTTCATAGATCCCTTCAAAATTATATCAGTCCAAAAACAATCTGGCTGCCAGATGCCTTCTAAGAAATATTCTGCTCAAACTTGCCGTGAACCGATTGCCTGAGCGTGGGTGACAAAGAGAGAAAGCCAGGTGCCTCTCCTCCAGAGGCCATCAGCTCCAGGAAAGCACAGGACACGTGGTGACTGGCTTGTCCTCGAGTCCTGCCAGGGCGCTCAAGGTGCTGCCTGTAAGAGCAGGTTTATCCGCCACGGGCACCCGCCCATTCACTGTTGACTCACTCCCACATCCGTGGAGGGATCCGGTCTCCTCTCCTGACCTCCGGAGAGCGGCCAGGTCACCCATCCCGAGTCCCGCGTCTTGTCCATCTGGTCAAAGGAACGAGATGCCCGGTGCCAAGGATTCTGCCCTGGATGGTAGCCAGAGGGAAGCTGCGTGAACTCTTTTAGGCCATGAAAGTGCCATTCACCAGATTACAGAACATTCAGAGCACCTGAGTCGTGGAATTACATCCCGGTAATCAGTGGTTCCACTAAAACATGTGAGAAAGGAATTAACCAGCACACAGAAGCCTTGGCTGTTTAATCTGTGCCTGGGGAATCATGTGTGCTTTGCGAAACACTGCAAACCAGGGGATTTTATCATATTTTATGAAAATCTTCAAATCCAGTCTCCTGATACACTGTTAACAGGTCACCCGTGGTAGGTGCCACCTGTCTACCTCTTGCCTAACTTGAGTCATCAGTGTGGAACACTAAACAGCCTTTGGGAAAAAGTGCTTAGACATTGGCAGAGGCCTCCTTATGTAGATACAACCTCAGGGCTGAGATTCTTTCTTTCTTTCTTTCTTTCTTTCTTTCTTTCTTTCTTTCTTTCCTTCTTTCTTTCTTTCCTTCTTTCTTTCTTTCTTTCCTTCTTTCTTCCTTCCTTCCTTCCTTCCTTCCTTCCTTCCTTCCTTCCTTCCTTCCTTCCTTCCTTCCTTCCTCCCTCTCTCCCTCCCTCCCTCTCTTTCTTTTTCTTTCTTTCTTTCTTTCTTCTCTCCTTCCCTCCTTCCTTCCTTCCTTTCTCTCTCTCTCCCTCCCTCCCTTTCTTTCTTTCTTTTAGGAAACACTCCGGAGGGCACATCAATTTGTCATTTAAGCCCAAAGCTTTCACGCCATTTCCCTTCCATTGAGACATGTTGAATTTATGAGGCTGGGCTTACAGAGTAAATATTTCCAACATCTCATGGGAAGCTCTTTTTTTTTTTTTTTTTTGCCATTTTGTATTGTCTAAACTCTAGATATTTCAGGTGTTTCTTTAGAAAAAAAAAGACAATATTAAAACTTGTATTCTCACTGAGTTTCAGTCAATAATTTTTCTTCTGGAAAAATGTTCCATAATATGGCAGGAATAAATTGTGGTTATTTCTGGAGAAAGGAAAAGGGAACCAGGTTTAGGGGTGATAACAAATGGGATTCTACTCTTTTTCTAACTGTTGAATGCTTTCTATAGAAGTATATACTCATGCACTACCAACATAGGTACAAATTAAAATTTAAGTAAATATAAACAATAATGTGTTACATTTAGGTCTTTACTCCATTTTGAGTTTATTTTTGTGTATGGTGTTAGAGAGTGTTCTAATTTCATTCTTTTACATGTGGCTGTCCAGTTTTCCCAGCACCACTTATTGAAGAGACTGTCTTTTCTCTGTTGTATGTTCTTGCCTCCTTTGTCCTAAATTAGGTGCCCACATGTGCGTGGGTTTATCTTGGGGCTTTCTATCCTTATCCATTGATCTATATTTCTGTTTTTGTGCCAGTACCATACTGTCTTGATTACTGTAGCTTTGTGGTGTAGTGTGAAGTCAGGAAGCCTGATTCCTCCAACTCCTTTTTTCTTTCTCAAGATTGCTTTGGCTCTTCGGGGTCTTTTGTGTTTCCATATGAATTATAAAATTTTTTGGTCTAATTCTGTGAAGAATATCATTGGCAGTTTGATAGGGATTGCATTGAATCTGTAGATTGCTTTGGGTAGTATAGTCATTTTCACAATATTGATTCTTCCAATCTAAGAACATGGTATATTTCTCCATCTGTTTATGTCATCTTTGATTTCTCTCATCAGTGTTTTATAGTTTTCTGAGTACAAATCTTTTGCCTCCTTAGGCAGGTTTATTCCTAGGTATTTTATGCTTTTTGTTGCAGTGGTAAATGGGAGTGTTTCCTTAATTTCTCTTTCTGATTTTTCGTTGTTGGTGTATAGGAATACCAGAGATTTCTGTGCATTAATTTTGTATCCTGCAACCATACCAAATTCATTGATTGGTTCTAGTAGCTTTCTGGTGGCATCTTTAGGATTTTCTATGTATAGTATCATGTCATCTGCAAACAGTGACAGTTTTACTTCTTCTTTTCCAGTTTGTATTCCTTTTATTTCTTTTTCTTCTCTGATTGCCATGGCTAGGACTTCCAAAACTATGTTGAATAAGAGTGGCAAGAGTGGACAGCCTTGTCTTGTTCCTGATCTTAGTGGAAATGCTTTCAGTTTTTCACCATTGAGAATGATGTTGGCTGTGGGTTTGCCATATATGGCCTTTATTATGTTGAGGTAGGTTCCCTCTATGCCCATTTTCTGGAGTTTTTATCATAAATGGGTGTTGAATTTTGTCAAAAGCTTTTTCTGCATCTACTGAGATGATCATATGGTTTTTATTCCTTAATTTGTTAATGTGGTATATCACATTGATTGATTTGCATATATTGAAGAATCCTTGCATTCCTGGGATAAATCCCACTTGATCATGGTGTATGATCCTTTTCATGTGTTGCTGGATTCTGTTTGCTAGTATTTTGTTCAAGATTTTCGCCTCTATGTTCATCAGTGATATTGGTCTATAATTTTCTTTTTTGTGTGGTATCTTTTTCTGGTTTTGGTATCAGGGTGATGGTGGCTTTGTAGAATGAATTTGGGAGTGTTTCTCCCTCTGCAATTTTTTGGAAGAGTTTGAGAAGGATCGGTGTTAGCTCTTCTCTAAATGTTTGATAGAATTTGCCTGTGAAGCCATCTGGTCCTGGACTTTTGTTTGTTGGAAGATTTTAAATTACGGTTTCAATTTCATTACTTGTGAAACGTCTGTTTATATTTTCTATTCCTTTCTGGTTCAGTCTTGGAAAATTGTACATTTCCAAGAATTTGTCCATTTCTTCATGGTTGTCCATTTTAAAATCCTTTGTATTTCTGCAGTGTCAGTTGTGGTTTCTCCTTTTCTATTTCTAATTTTATTGATTTGAGTCCTCTCCCTTTTTTTCTTGATGAGTGTGGCTAAGGGTTTATCAGTTTTGTTTATCTTCTCATAGAACAAACTTTTAGCTTTATTGATCTTTGCTATTGTTTTCTTTGCTTCTATTTCATTTATTTCTGCTCTGGTCTTTATGATTTCTTTCCTTCTACTGACTTTGGGTTTTCTTTGTTCTTCTTTCTCTAGCTGTTTTAAGTTCAGGGTTAGATTGTTTATTTGAGATTTTTCTTGTTTCTTTTTTTTTTATTTTTATTTATTTATTTATTTATTTATGGCTGTGTTGGGTCTTTGTTTCTGTGCGAGGGCTTTCTCTAGTTGTGGCAAGCGGGGGCCACTCTTCATCGCGGTGCATGGGCCTCTCACTATCGCGGCCTCTCTTGCTGCAGAGCACAGGCTCCAGACGTGCAGGCTCAGTAATTGTGGCTCACGGACCCCGCCGCTCTGTGGCATGTGGGATCTTCCCAGACCAGGGCTCGAACCCGTGTCCCCTGCATTGGCAGGCAGATTCTCAACCACTGCTCCACCAGGGAAGCCCCAAGATTTTTCTTGTCTCTTGAGGTGAGATTGAATTGCTATAAACTTCCCTCTTACATCTAAGACCAGACAGTATAAAACTCTTAGAGGAAAACATAGGAAAAACACTCTTTGACATAAACCACAGCAAGATCTTTTTGGACCCACCTGTTAGAGTAATGGAAATAAAAACAAAAATAAACAAATGGGACTTAATTAAACTTAAAAGCTTTTGCACAGCAAAGGAAACCATAAACAAGACAAAAAGACAACCCTCAGAATGGGAGAAAATACTTGCAAATGAAACAACAGACAAAGGATTCATCTCCAAAATATACAAACAGCTCATGCAGCTCAATATCAAAAAAACAAACAACCCAATGCAAAAATGGGCAGAAGACCTAAATAGACATTTCACCACGGAAGACATACAGATGGCCAAGAGGCACATGAAAAGATGCTCAACATCACTAATTATTAGAGAAATGCAAATCAAAACTACAATGAGGTATCCCCTCATGCCGGTCAGAATAGCCATCATCAAAAAATCTACAAACAATAAATGCTGGAAAGGGTGTGGTGAAAAGGCAACCCTCCTGCACTGTTGGTGGGAATGTAAATTGATACAGCCACTATGGAGAACAGTATGGAGGTTCCTTAAAAAACTAAAAATAGAACTGCCATATGACCCAGCAATCCCACTACTGGGCATATACCCTGAGAAAACCATAATTCAAAAAGAGACAGGTACCACAATGTTCATTGCAGCATTATTTACAATAGCCAAGACATGGAACCAACCTAAGTGTCCATTGACAGATGAATGGATAAAGAAGATGTGGCACATATATATAATGGAATATTACTCAGCCATAAAAAGAAACGAAATTGAGTTATTTGTAGTGAGGTGGATGGACCTAGAGTCTGTCATACAGAGTTAAGTAAGTCAGAAAGAGAAAAACAAATACTGTATGCTAACGCATATATATGGAATCTTACAAAAAAAAAAAAGGTACTGACGAACCTAGTGGCAGGGCAGGAATAAAGACGTGGACATAGAGAATGGACTTGAGGACACGGGGTAGGAGGGGGAAGCTGGGGTGAAGTGAGAGTGGCATGGACATATATACACTACGGAATGTAAAACAGATAGCTAGTGGGAAGCAGCTGCATAGCACAGGGAGATCAGCTCGGTGCTTTGCGATGACCTAGAGGGGTGGGATAGGGAGGGTGGGAGGGAGGCTCAAGAGGGAGGGGATATGGGGACATATGTATGCATGTGGCTGATTCACTTTAGTGTACAACAGAAACTAACACAATTCTATGATTATACTCTGATGAAGATCTATTAAAAAAATAATAATGTGAAAAATGTAACTGATTTGGAGGTTGACATTGTTTCCCCCAACATAGTTAAAATAACGCCGTCCCCGGGTCCTTGCTGCCTTCTGAGGAATGCATTCAGTCTGTACCAGCTGCCCCGTGCTGCTGTCTGGCCAGGCCTGTGGACAGCACCCTGAGTGCTGGGCACCTCTGTTTCCTGGCAGTAGTTTCTGCCACAACCTTCAGGGTGATGCTGGCTCTTCCCAGCGGGCTGCTTCCAACATTCCCAGAACTGCAAACTCTTTAGGAGTCGAAATAGCCTCCTGTTCCGTTCAGGCCTACCAGCCCTAGGGCCTTTCTTTTTGTGCATGAATTGGGGAAAATATTCCTCTCCCTAAGGTCCATCTTAGTCCTTGGGGCTGGGATGAGCACCAGGTACTAGGTTTTCTGCTTCTTTTCCTTGGCCTGACTTGGGAATTTACCTTGTTCATTGTTTGCTCCAAGCACCTTCAAAATTCTCCCTTTGAAGACCTTCTTCCCCTTGCATATCACTCAGGAAGATAATTTGGGGGAAAAAAAAAGAATCCTCCCTGGCCCCATATGCAAATAGCTTAGATTCAGTCATATATGTTTACTTTATATGTGCATGTAAGAAAATATATATGTGTGTATTTGAAAGTGTAAAACCATGTTTATATACCTGCAGATGTGTGTGAACACACAATTCAAACAGAGATTCAGGCAACCACTAAGAGCAGTGCCCAGCTCATAATCCGACCACTTGTTGCTTTTAGAATTTTATTTTCTTGTGGTCCAGTACATCCTTATAAAGGTAGTTCTATCTTATAATTAATTCTCAGTGGGACACACTATTTCAGTATGTTTGGAAAGATCTCCTTAGGCCTTTAAATATTGCTTTAAAAAAACCCAAAACCTGGGACTTCCCTGGTGGCACAGTGGTTAAGAATCCACCTGCCAATGCAGGGGACACGGGTTCGAGCCCTGGCCCAGGAAGATCCCATATGCCGCGGAGCAACTAAGCCTGTGCACCACAACTACTGAGCCTGTGCTCTAGAGCCCACAAGCCACAACTACTGAAGCCTGCGCACCTAGAGCCCGGTGCACCACAGCGAACAGTAGCCCCTGCTCGCCACAACTAGAGAAAGCTCACACGCAGCAATGAAAACCCAACACAGCCAAAAATAAATAAATTAATTAATTTAAAAAACCCCCACAACCCTGCAAATGTCGTAATGGAGTAAAAAGATTTCAAAATACCAGAGGTTTATTATTCATACTATTTTACAAGTTAAATTATACATTAGGGTTATGTATAAGGTAAATGATAAGAAATGATGGTACAAAATTCAGTAACCAGCCATGATTTACAGAGAAAAGTATGGGTGGGTGCTCATCTCATGTTTTCAACATTCCTGTATCCACTACATCTTTTTTTTGAAATGACATGGATATTACTGCTTATACAGTAAATATATATCCCTTTATAGAAACATACCTATGTGCATAAATGAGAGAAGCAATGAAAATATGCTAAAATAAAGGAACTTATTTGATTTCTTAGAGAACTCATTAAATTAATCTCACTTTGTTCTTAGGGTGGCTAAGCTTGGAAAATCAGGTCCAAGAACATCTGCTTCACAGAAAAAGAATCTGTAATTCAAGGCAAAAGAATACAAAAAGGAGACAAAATGTTCTACAGCTCATTTGGCTGGAACACACAGGCATTTCAGGTTTGGGGGGGAAAGGAGTGTGTGTGCACATCTACCTGCATCTTTGATTTGCAGAGGCTTGGTTCCCGGCATAATCCAGACACCCAGCAGTAGGAGATGGCATGCTTAATTACTTAAGAGACCTAGAGAATAACAGCAAATCTTTATTAACGGAGGCGTTTTTGGCTTCTTGTGCCCCTTCCTTTGATAAGCTGATTATTGCATTATTGGTGCCAGTCTTGTCAGGACCATGGACAGCTCCATCACAGCAGGGAGCCTCACCGCTGCCTCCTTCTACTGGTAGAATTTTAGAGGAAAATAGACCTGAAAGATTAACTGCTTTCACACCTCACTGTACAGATGCCAAAACGGATGCTCATAAAAGTTAAATGACCTGTTCAAGTCACATGTTTAAATCCAAAAAGCGGTCTCTCCCCCGACATAGCATAATTTAGGGAAGGGATCACTTAGAGTAAGTGGGTTTAAATCCACATTCTGTGGAATTTGGGCTTCAGTTTCTTCATTCTGTAAAATGGGTGTAAGGATGCTTTCCATGTAGGGTAGTGAGGACCAGAGGTGAAGCCTGTAACATGCTGAGCTCAACGTGACAAAAAGTAAGGCCTCCGTAAACAATAGCCAGGGATAAAATCAACACAACCCACATACCACACTGAGAAACGAAGAAGTGCAAGATGCCACCCAAGGTGCGGTTGGCACCCCAAAATGAGTAAGACTGGATTCCAGAGAGCCCAGATTTCTACCTGACTTATCCGAAGTCATATGCTTGTCCTTTAAGGCAAAGAGTTTCAAAGATAACCACACTATCCTCTTTTTTATCCTCAGGTCATAGGTTTAAGTAATAACAAAAACACATGTACATAACTGAGTAGTTTGAAGCCGGATTTATCAACCTTAGCAAACTGGGACCTTCTGTTTAATCTCGAAAACCTGTGCTATAGCCTTCTGCACTGTGTGCTACCCATTAGTCTCTCCCGCTCGCTTAGACAGCACTGACGTCACTAATATCCGTCCTCACTTTGTCTGCACCCACCTCCTCCATCCATATCCTTTGAGTGGGGTGTTTGCTGAGCACCTGCTGTGTGCCAAGTACCAAGGGAGAAGGCAGGCAGAGCTCCTGGCTTCATGAAGCAACCATCCGAGGGAGAAGACCAACATTCAATAGGCTGTTACCATAAAGCAGCAGTGTTACCACCTGTAAGTTTCTCCCTGTTTCAAAGAAGTGAAAATATTGGGTTTGGCCCAAAAGTTTGTTCGGATTTTTCCATAACATTGTATGGAAAAACCCAAGTGAACTTTTTGGCCAACCCAATAGCTCCTTCTTATACAGGACTCTCATCCAAACTGAAGAAAAGTGACAGAAGAAGTCACCTCTACGTTATAATAGTTGTCATGTCTACAACGGATGCATATGGCAAAACCCAGCATTTCAAATCTCATAAAAAGAAATATATGAATTTTTTTTAGTGCTGTCAACTTTTTCCTTCACTGGAACAAAACATCGGAATGGGGTCTTTTTAATGTATCTAACAAAAAAAGGAAAATCTTCTAAAAGTACATTAAAATATACATCACAAAGCCCTACCCTGGGCCAACAGTCACATTGGAATGCACACAAAGGATTAAAATTCAGATTATTGGCAGTCCAGTCTAGAGTGAGCGTTTGGGAGCTTTTGATTATATGATTAATGTGAATTATGAATATGTACTTTGTACATGCTTTTCTATTTTTGAGCCATGTTACTTGATTTGTTGTGTAAATTTCACATCTAAGGCTTATTGTACAGAGCATAGCTAATACTTATAAGGATTTGTGTGTAAATTTTCATCCTTAAAGTACTCTGTAAGCATTAATTGATACATTCAGCCCTTTGTTGAAAGAGATGTGCTTTGTAGCCCTATTTTTAGAGGCTCAGGACTCCGTATACTTCACCTCAAAGCGCGAAGGGAATTAGCGATGGAATGTGGTTATGTCAGCGTTTAAAATCCTTATCCTCAGTGTGTGTGTGTGTGTGTGTGTGTGTGTGTGTGTGTGTGTGTGTGTGATTAAGTATGTCCTCCCTCGCTCTCTTTAACTTTATTTCTCTTCTCTTTTTCCAATTTTTTTCTCGCCAATCTTAGAGCTCAGCAGTTTGAAAACAAGTTATGTTAGGAAGAAATCAGCAGAAGAAAAAGAAGTGAAATGGAAAAGAAAAATTATTTAGTTTATAAGTAACTCATATTAACTTGTATAATACCTAACCTTCCTTCCCATGATTTACTACTGTTTGATTTAAAATGATAACAGCTATCCTGCATTGCATGACTTATATACCAGGCATTGTGTCAGGCACCAAGGATAAAGTTTTTTTTTTTTTAATGGAAGAGACAGGCCCTTGCTTTCAAGGGATGTATGGCATATTGGGAAGACAACCTCGGGAATGGGTAACTGTGATGTCCTGTAGTGAATGGTATGATAGTTGTACTCACAGCGTGTAAAGCCAGCATATAGAAGAAGTATTTGATCTCGTCTGAATCAGTCATGGGAGAATTCCTAGAGGAGCTGAGATCTGGGCAAAGTCTTATGAGATGAATAAGAGCTATCAGGGTGAAGTGGGGAGAGGCATACCAGACCAGGAGAGCAGCGTGCTGTGTGTGTGTGTGTGATGGGCAGGGGTGCCTGGGGGCAGAGGCAGGTAGAAGGGGCAGCAAAATGTTTATCTCTGTTACAGCATGATGATCAATGCAAAGGGTAATAGGACTTAAATCTGGAATACAGACGGAAGCCATCTGTAACTAATGGGAAGCCATCGTTTCCCTCTGCTGCCTCTGCATCACCTGCACTGCACACATTTTATGGAAGGAAGCTGCGCTCCTGAATATATTTTTCATGAAATCTGTGTCTCTCATTTGAGCCTCCAGTGGCACCGGCAGCTACAGTTTCTCAGGATGCCAAATGAGATAAATAAGACTTTTCTGTTCCGTCATTCATTCTACAAATATTGAAGTCAAGCACTGCACTGGGTGATAGGGAGTGAACACTAACGAGATCACACTACATTCAGGGAGCCCGTGATCCAGTGAAGGTGGGGGGGGAGGTGAGAACACCAGTGTTTCTCAAACTCCGGGATCCAAACCGATAGACGGTAGGGGTTTCTTTCCCCTGAGGCCTCTCTCGTTGGGGTGTAGACGGCCACCTCCTCCCTGTGTCGTCACGTGGCTTTTTCTCTGTGCATGTGTGTGTCTGGTGTCTATTCCTCTTCTTATAAGGACACCAGTCATATCGGATTAAGGCCCACCCAATGGCCTCATTTTAATCACTTCTCTACAGGCTCTCTCCCCAAATACAGTCACATTCTGAGGTCCTGGGGGTTAGGACTTCAACGTATGAATCTGGGGGGACACAATTCAGCCTATAACACTAATAAAACTTTATTCCTGTATCTGTGCTGCACTGTGCATCAGCACAACTAATTTAGCCTCAAAAAATAAAAAAAATTAGTAGAGCTACCAGGAAATCCTCTTTTCTAGTTACTCTGAAGCTACTGACAAATACGTTGAGAAAACAGTTGCCTTTATCCGGCTCCTCCACTTCCCCACCCCCTCGTGTACACACATCCAGGAGATCAAGTCTGGCTTACTATCCTCCTTAAACATCTTTGGAACTTCTCCCCTCTTCTGCCGCTGCCTTCGTTCAGACCTTCATCATTTCTTTCCTGAATAACAGCATCCTCACCAGTCTCCCTGATTTCCCTGAAACACCCATCCCACCTGAAACACGTGATTTCCCTGAAACACCCATCCCAGCTGAAACACGTGATTTCCCTGAAACACCCATCCCACCTTGCCACGCTCCTGCTCACATCCCTTCAGCCGTGCTCCCGTTTACTTCCAGGATTCAGTCCAAACCCTCCAGCATGGTTTAAAATGAGGGCAACCAAACCAAGGAGGTCAAGCGCTGGTGAGGACGTGGAGCCCCTGGAACTCTCATACGTTGCTGGCAGGAAAGCAGGACGGCGAGCCACTTTGGAAAGACAGTTCGGGAGTTTCTTATAAACTAAACATACACTTACCACATGAGCCAGCAATCCCACACCTAGATAATTACCCCAGAAAAATGAAAACCTACATTCACGCAAACACCTGTATAAAAATGTTCAGAGTGGGCTCAGTCATGATTACAGGAACCTGAAACAACCCAAATGTCCCTTAACTGGGGAATGGATAAACAAAGTGTGGGGCATCTATGAAACAGAATACTCTTCAGCGGTAAAAAGAAACCGCTCCTGCTACACGCAGCAACACGTATGAATCTTGTATGAATTATGCTAAGATGTCAGATTGAAGTTACTCAGTTATGACAGTCCTACAAGACTAATAGACTTAGTTAACACATTTTTTTAGATATCTATTCCGTTAAGTGTAAAAACTTTCCAAATGTCTAGTCACTTTGGCGGAATATGTTTCTAAGCTGTGTGTATAAATGTAGTATAACGAGCGTATTTTATCCCCTTGTTGATTCCATCAGGCCCTGCCCATCTTTGTTTTACATCAGGTTGGAATGGGGCACGGCCGGGCTTTCACAGACCTGAGAATACAGGGCTCTCTGCCTTTCCCCCAGCTGGCCCCAGGGTGCTGGCTTGCTGAGGATTTCATCTGCTTTTAGGGTTTGGTTTGGTTTTGTCTTTGTCTCCTCCTACTCTGTCAGGCTGTGATTTCCTTCCATTTTTCATGTTCTTGCCTCTAGAAGCCTTCTGCATTCTTCTTAAAGGTGCTTCTCACTGGCTGTGAGTTGAACACCAAATAACCAAGTCTGTTGGAATCCTATCTAAAAATTCATGGATTTTTGTCACACATTGTGTGACATCTCTTTTAACTTTTCAGAGATGCTCTAACTTCCTTCCTAGATCTTGGTGGTATCCCAGATACTTGAGATGGCCATGTAAATGACTGCCAGAGGGGCTTCCCTGGTGGCGCAGTGGTTGAGAGTCTGCCTGCCAATGCAGGGGACACGGGTTCGAGCCCTGGTCTGGGAAGATCCCACATGCCGCGGAGCAGCTGGGCCCGTGAGCCACAACTACTGAGCCTGCGCGTCTGGAGCCTGTGCTCTGCAACAAGAGAGGCCGTGAGAGTGAGAGGCCCGCGCACCGCGATGAAGAGTGGCCTCCGCTCGCCACAACTGGAGAAAGCCCTCTCACAGAAACGAAGACCCAACACAGCCAAAAATAAATAAATAAATAAATAAATAAATAAATAAATAAATTTAAATGACTGCCAGATAAGTGAGATGTTTTTTAGCCAAGATGACGGAGAGTCCTTCACAGGTGTGACCAGTTGTTTCCCAGGGCTCCAGAGTGTGAGGTTCATTTATACCTTTCAGCTGTGTTCTGCCCGCCTTGTCAGAGAGCCCTGGGGTCTTTCACACGTGCTGTCTGTTCCATGGAGCTGCTGTCAGGAACGCTTCCCTTCTTGCCTTCCCAGCCTGGCATTCTGCTGAATTTGTAACTCTCATAGAAGACAGATGCAATTAATCTTCCTGCATCTCCATCAGGATCCAGAAAGATACCCTAATTTGTCAGAATTCATTCAGAACCATCACAAAAATCAGGGTCCACAGACAGGCAAGGCAATTTTTTAAACGTCAAAACAAAAATTGCCTTGAGGACCAAAATTGAAGTTGAGCAAATTGGCCCATGAGACGGAATCTACCCACACTGGTTCTGCTTTCACTGTGGCTCCCATGAGGGCTGGGGCCGTGCTGGCACCTGAGGGGAAAACGTCGAACCCTCTGTGCTTTAGTTTAAATGAAGTGATGAATCCCTCTGAGCAGAGCTGCATTAGGGACCCTGAGCAGCTGCTAGCCTCTGGCCTGTTCACTGACCAAGCTGGTGTTATAGACGCCTGAGCACAGCCACAGTGGATCGGGGAGGGCAGGATGAAGTGGACAGATCCCCCTCTCAGCCGCGTCCGCCGCTACCGAACCACAAGTCCTTCTGCTCTCCGTGTCTCTCCCACGGTATTTTCAACCTGACATCCGCACTCTGTTAGTAGACACAGGGAAAAGATATGCTTCCGGTTTACTTTATGCATCCATTATGGCCCAGATAAGCCAATTAACCATTCAAGGCGGGATCTGCACTCAAAAACACAGGCACCAAATGGCAGAGAAACCCAACGATCCATCCCGGCCACGTCCCCACCATCCCCCAGCGACCCACCTAGGCGCCAGTCGCAGCGCCCTTGTGGAACGCCGGTCCACAGGTCCGCCTGCCGTTGGGATGAACAGGATGGGGCTTTGTGACCGGGGGACCATCGAAGAGCCTTGCTAGGGTTTCAGGGTCCTCAGAAACGGTGTGCGGAGGTTATACTATTGAGAAGTCTGTTTTTCGTCAATATTTATTCCATAAATAGTAAGCATCTTCTATGTGCAACGCACCAAGGGAGAGGTTAATAAAGTGAGTCAGACAGGAACCCTGCCTCCGGAGAGCTGCTGTTCAGAGTTTAGTAGGGACAGAGAGTCGTACAGAAGTGCTTAGACCACAAGATAGAAAGTGGTGGGTGTCGTGGTGGATTCAAGATGGCCAACGATTCTTCTCCAGTGGAGGTGGGGTTGTGTTCTCCTGCCCTTGAACCCAACTGGCCCTGTGGCTTGTCTGGACCAATTTCACAGGTGACAATGACACCATGTGACTTCTGAGCTGGCCCTCAAGAGATCTGCAACTTCTGCCTTTGCTGCGTGAAGTGCTCCCTCTTAAAAGTCAATGTGGGGGGCTTCCCTGGTGGCCAGTGGTTGAGAGTCTGCCTGCCGATGCAGGGGACACGGGTTCGAGCCCTGGTCTGGGAGGATCCCACATGCCGCGGAGCAACTAGGCCCGTGAGCCACAACTACTGAGCCTGCGCGTCTGGAGCCTGTGCTCCGCAACAAGAGAGGCCACGACAGTGAGAGGCCCGCGCACCGCGATGAAGAGTGGCCCCCCCTCGCCGCAACTAGAGAAAGCCCTCGCACAGAAACGGAGACCCAACACAGCTAAAACAAAACATAATTAATTAATTAATTAATTTTTTAAAAAAAAGTCAGTATGGTAGTTCAACTTCCCTGAGACAGCCATGCTGTGAGGAAGCCCAAATTAGCCACGTGGAGGCAAGGCCCATGGAGGAGGCTGACCCCAGCCTCATTTGTAGCAAATACACACTGATGTATATAGATGTCAAGGGGCCAAATATATGGCACTGACTCTCAAACACTTCAGAGAAAGTCATCTCTAACTCCTATTACATATGATATGATATAATATAATGCAATATAAGGTAATATAATATATGTATATTAGAAAATGTGCAAATAATAAAGCAAATAGGGCAAAACATTAGCAACAGGTGAATCTGGGAGATATGGGGATTCTGTGTACTATTCTTTTTTTGGGGGGGGGGCCACGCTGCACAGCTTGGGGAATCTCAGTTCCCTGATCAGGGATTGAATTGGTGCCCTCGGCAGTGAAAGTGCAGAGTCCTAACCACTGGACCGCCAGGGAATTCCCTCTGAGTACTATTCTTATCCTTGCAACTTTTCTGTGTATTTGAAATTACGTGATTTCAAATTAAAAGTTACTAAAGAATAAATCCTGGCATGGACATATTTTTCCTTGTGGATACATAGTTCTATTTACACAGTATTGACTCATGAATGACAGTGGCCCAGAGAAGCCACTCAGCCTTGCTGGGTTTCTGGGTTTCCGCTAATGAGAAGGAAGCCCCCGCGTTCAGCCAAGCCCTCTGGGTGACCCAGAGTAAAAGCTGACACCCTCCCCGTCGGTCCACGTGGGTTGGGACGCAAGTGCGAGTGTTGTGTTTCATGTACGTTTGTCTTGGCTCCAACAGGGCAGGGACCAGGCCACTGGCATTCATTCGTGTAAGCAATCATTCATTTATTCACATATTCATTTAATTTAATCCAGCGTTTATGGGATGCCTACTCTGATCATCAACCTGGCTTTCCTCTCTCATATGAGCTAGAACAATTTCACACCTAACGTGCTTACTCAAGATGCTAAGTGGCATGCCCTAACTCGGGCTGGCAGTGTGGCCTCTGGGGGAGCGGCTGAGGGTGTTCCAGGGGCCATCAGATTTTGCCTGGGCCACAGGTGGAAAAACAAGCCGCAGCTCTCCCTCTTCAGATGCAGGAATACTGGCCTCATTTTTCTTTGCACCTCCTATGGTACAGCCATTCAGTACCGCTGACTTAAGGGGAACCCCACCCTCATCTTCATGGCTCCCAATCATTCAATGCTGAGCTGACTTTGGAAGCCACCATGTGCCCTGTGCTGTATCTTAATTCATGGTTAGGAAGGGGTGGTATCATAGAATTTTTATTTGATGACTTCTGTAGTTCCCACTTCATGTAATTTTCACAGGAAGAAGGCTCACGTGAGCCCCCTGGTCCTGATCTGCGCTTTCCTCTACGACCTCCTGAATCTCGGATTTCTCAGCCCGTTTCCTCCGCAGCAGGGGCTTGTCTGGTGCAATCAGAGGCGACCTTAATTGGAATCTAGATCTAACATCTCCCTCCGTTAGTTTCAGAAAAAGACCGCTCTGAGAAGCCTGCAGGCTGCTGGGCGGTGATGAGGAGAGGAAAGATGACACTCACGTGACGGATGGAGGCTCAGAGTTAGGGGTCCCTATGCTTCCGAGTGGTCCCCGTGTTCAAGCACCTCTGGCAGGAGAGAATTAGCTTGGGGACCTCCCCTCCTGTGCTCGTCCTTTCCTGGCCCTCTCCTCCCACCTCTGACCCTGTAGGTTTGGTCCAGGGGGGGAAGAGGACAGGCCGAGAAAAGGAAGAAAGGGCAGACTGGGGATGGGGAGGTCGCAGAGGAGGGAAACCTGCTCACCTCTCCCTCCCCCAGTCCAGCCTGTAGCTGAAAAACAGCTCCTGTTGCTTTAACTTAACTCTAACCTCCCCGGCTGGGGTGTAGAAGCCTTCTGCGTAGCAAAGCTGCTTTCAGCATTTTCCATTCCAAGCTGAGAGGGGAATTATGTGAGGAAAGCACTCTTATTTCTTCTCTCCCATCCTGGAGGAGAGCCTCATGCTAGTAAATAAGAAAAATGTTTAAAAAACAACAAAAAGCCCTTCAGTAGACTGTACTCCTAGATGTATGCCCTAAGAAATTCTGTAAAATAAAGCTGACCTGAGGGGGGTGATACAATGAATCAGAAATATTGCCAAACAGGAAAACGGATGGAAGAGAATATTGAAAATATTTCCTGCCTATAAACCTCTGCTCGTGGAACACAAGTCACCTGGGATATACCAGCTGGTAAGCTACAAGCCAGCTTTCAACAAGCACACCTACTGTCATCTACATTTTAATTATCACATTTTTATGAGGCTGTTACATCTTAATGAGATACGTATTTGTTTACCCAAAATTCTCTTTGCCATATGGCTCAATAATTGGGCCTGTCTCATAAGCTTCACGGGGTCAGGGAGGAGAATAATGGTGCTTCAGAAGAACACAATCTTCCAGAAGAATGCTGTCCCAGCCGTAACCCAGAGGTGCTGTCCACTTAGCCTCGGAGCCGGCCTTGAGGGCTTCAAATGCCATTTGAAAAATCTCTCTTCAGAAGACTTGTCTTCCACTGTACTCTCAAAATGTGTGAGGGATTTGAATTGACTTAAAGTGGACAGAAAATACAGAAATCACCCTCACATCTGGCAGGGAAGGGCTGCCTCATCTGAGGTTTTCCCATTCCTGACAAAGGAACATTTTATTTTGTCATAGTAGGGAAAAGCTTTAGCTTTCTTCCGAAATGGCGTATTTTGTGGGGAGATAAAGGCTCCTTCTACCCTGCAAGGAGGAGAAAGCTTTCTAATAAATCCAGCTCTCCTTCATTTCATTTAGAAATTCTCTCCTGGAACTATAATCAATATCCTGGGATAAACCATAATGGAAAAGAATATAAAAAAAGAATGGATGTATACGTATAACTGAGCAGAAATTAACACAACACTGGAAATCAACTATACTCCAATAAAATTTTTAAAAATCTCTCCTGGTGATCCTCAGCATTAGGCTGAAGACCCGAGGGGTGAGTAGAAGTTAACAGCCTCAGGGGTTCTCCATGGTTTTCTCATTTCTTCTGTCCTGATCTTGGGCTGCCCGAACGCAGACAAGGGATAAAGAGGCCTCACCGTTTTCACAGGAAGGATAGTTGTTCTCTCCCTGTGTTAACAGGAACGGAAAGGCCACATGCAGAGCTGGGGCGTATCAGGGCTCCAAACCATGCACAGGACAGATGGCAAGGACCTCTCTCTGATTTACCCCAGAATCGGGCTGGAACCGCCCGCCATTCTCGTTATCATCCCAGGGTCACCCCAAACTGGTCCCAGTGGCTGGAAAAGAGGGTAATCCAGAGGCCAAGGGCCAAAGTGGGTGGTGGGTTGGAGTGAGCATGTTGGTCAAGGATTAAGGAGGTGGAAGGCAAGAAGGTACAGCCAAGCTGATTCTAACTCTGGCTGCGGGAAGGTGACCCCAGGATGCAGGGTTGTGCCCCAGGCAGGGGCTGGCAACGGGCATGCTCCTGAAGGCCTGGCCGGGCAGAGGTTCCAAGGGCCGCCTCTCCTTCCCTGAGCTTTGTGCAGCGCTTCCTGGGATGATGGTGATCACGGTCATCATCAAAGGCATCTTTATCGTTCGGTCAACGTTGCAGTCACATCACACACACATTGCATCAGCGTGAGGTAGCCTGGGTGGCTGGTCACGACCAATTCAGAGACAGAGAAACCAAAGCTCAGAAAGTGTCAACGATTTTTCCCAATCTCACAGCAATAAACTCAGGATCTGAGTTATTCAGAGTGTGTGACTCCAAATCCTATGTTCTTTTCAACACCAAGTTTTCTTCCTTAAATCACTCCAAACAAAACAAAACCCTAATATGAGAAAAGAGGGCTGGCCTTTCAGGAACGGTTAGTCAGAGTGCTGAGTCACGTGTCTGGCCAGTCAAGGGCACGATTTTCGAACTAAGGTCATATATCTCACAGCCTTCTGTTTAGACTTTTTTATTTGACAAGTTCAATGTTGCCTGGAAACAGCGAGCAGAAGAAATGAAAAACCAACATCACCTCTTCTTTTAATCCCAATATGTAATTGAATTTATTACTCAGATGGGAATTCTGATGTTGAAAGTCTACTTTTATATTGCCTTCAGAAAGGCAGCCTCCCTTCACTTTAATACAATTTATTTGAAATGACTTTGTAAATCTACAAGTGCCTCTGAAATCTCACTGATGGCAACAAAGCTTTCTATTAATCAGACAATGCTGCGTCCTGTGGGGAAGGGAATATTACATGGAATACTTACCCTCAAGCTGCTTATCGTCTAGTGGGGTTTTGGGGCATAATCACCATTTCACACGTGGATGAGTGAAATCCCGGAAGGCCAGGGGCGGTGAGGAGGTGAGCAGGGCGCACACATCAGCCCCTGAGGCTGGTGGGTGGGGGAGGGCCGAGGGCTTTGCAGGCCTGGGAAAAGCATAAGCACACAGGCACGGGTGCACTGGCGCAGAGGGGTCTGCGGACAGAGCGTTCTGACAGGCCTGGAGGAGAGTAGAAGACTCACGTGGGCAGTTTTGCCAGGACACGTTCTGGCACGTCAGACAAAGCAACAGGGCTTTACCTTATACACAATGCAGGGCCTTGGAACGCTTTTGAGCAGGCATGCTGACTGGTCTCGTGGCTCCTATTGGGGTGAACCTGGATGAAGGGAGCCTTTAGGAGGCTGTTGGACCAGAAGTCAGAGAGGAAAACGATGGAGCTTTTCCAGACGTGTTTCTGCCTTTTTAAATACTCCTCAGCCCTTTCCTTCCTCTCAGTCTTTAACTTCAAGGACCATCCATCCGTCCACTTGGCCTGTCAAATGACTAAATGTTTACTGTGTCCCATGTGAGCAGGAGCCATCCTCGCCTGCTTGAGGACAACTG
Organism: Balaenoptera musculus; assembly: GCF_009873245.2. Classification (NCBI taxonomy): domain Eukaryota; kingdom Metazoa; phylum Chordata; class Mammalia; order Artiodactyla; family Balaenopteridae; genus Balaenoptera; species Balaenoptera musculus. Next base: position 4,433,574 of record NC_045802.1, on the reverse strand, counting down.
ATTGATTTAAGTTTCCTTGAAGGCATCAATTTCTAGCCTAGAATATCCAGCAACTCTTGAATCAAATTTTCATGACACTGATGAACTTTCAGTTCTTCCTTGAAGACTTCCTATAAGCACCCGATGTCAGCTAATGAATCAGAAACTGGCCTAGAAACAGAACTTTTTTTGAACTGGAAGGAATCTTAAAGATCATCTCTTTTTACAGAAAAGGGAACAGAAACCTCCAAAATGAAGATGCCTTTCCAAGGGCCGCCAGCTTGTTGGGTGATGGAAGTGGTGCCCACTGGGCCCCCACAGCAGCCAGGGTCCGGGGCGGGTACTGCGAGATGGCCAAGTCCTTCCCACCTTCTTAACTCCTTGGTGTTATTTATGTCTGATTTCCAAATAGTGCTAGTTGGTTGTAATAACAGAGTCTACAGAAGGTTTTCTGCCCAACTGCAATCTGGCTGACCTTTCGGCAGTTTTCCTTTGCCAGATCCCAGGGAAAGTCTGAAGGAAAATTAACAACGATGTCGAGTTTTTTTTTAAAGGTTAAAACCTTGATTTTAGTTTTCAGATCACTGCCATTTTATTTCAGCTTTGAAATTTTTCCGGAATTTCCAGATTTTTCTTATATATGAACATACCACTTCCAAAACTACCCAAGCAACCAGGAAGTAGTTAGAATTAGCCTGTATAATAACTAACAGGAATGTTATGTGATGCTCAATTCAAGATATCTTCAAAGATGAGTACAGATTATGCCCCGAACAAGGATTTTTTTCCATCTTCTCTGTAATTTAAGGTTGCATGGTTCAATAGTAAACAACTCCCAGCTGCAAAAAGGAAGTTGGAGACAGACTATAATTTCACATCAAACACAATTCCAAAGAGGTCTGTAATTTGTGATAACTGTATTGTTACTCTGATTGTTTCCTTATATACCGCCTTCCCTTTAACACAAACCTTTACAAAGGATGCCATGTTTTGAAGTATTAGCAACTCCTGTGAAAGAACTGAAGAATTTTAAATGTGCCCACAAGCCCTCAGTCTCGCCATTTGGGTCAAGTGCCTAAGCCCAGCAGATAGACCCTATTTCCAGAAGCTTCTGGGACAGCCTTAAGTTAAGCTGAGGTGAAAAGGACATGTCTTTGGTGGTCTTTTGTTATAAATAGATCTGGTCGTATAATCATTCCTATGTTTCATCCGAGTACAATTCAATTGTGTACACAGAGCCGTGGTCTGAAAGCTATCAGGGCACAGAAGAACTTGGGCGTTTAAAAAATACCCAAATGAGGCAATTTTATGGCCTAGGGTTTCTAACAGAAAACACGCCAAGAGTTACTAAGGAGGTTTCAAAATGTTCCTTTCCTCTTCAGATTCCAGGGTAATGCTCCCCCAAAGCCTCCGGAGATGGTTTGGAATGAATGCCGTGAATTGCAAAGCCAGGGCAATCAGATGCCGATGATGTGGAAAAACACGCTTTAGCAGGACTAGACTACAGGAGGTCTGCGGCCTTTCCCGGGTCCGCTCTGAGCCTCTGGAGGGAGCCTCGGAGACGGGGATTTGCCTGCTGCTCGGGCAGGGGCGGGGCGCTGAGGAGGGGAGGGGAAGAGAACGTAGGTGCCCCCCAGCCAAGGTGGAGACAGGACTTAGGGACGCTGTGGTTAAGACCGAGCAGTGCCTTGTTCTCTTCCAAACTTCCTCGGGATTCAGGTAGATCTTCTTCTTTTTTTTTTTTTAACTCATTTAAAAAATTTTGTAAATGTTTATTTTGAAATAAATTTCACACTTACACAGAAAAGTTGCAAGAATAATACAAGGATTTTTCATTACCTTTCACCCAAATGTTAATATATTTAAAAATTTTTCATTTTATACTGGAGTGTGGTTGATTTACAATGTTGTGTTAGGTTCAGGTGTACAGCAAAGTGATTCAGTTATACATATACATATGTCCATTCTTTTTCAGATGCTTTTCCCACACAGGTTATTACAGAATACTGAGCAGAGTTCCCTGTGCTGTATCAGAGAGATTCTTGAAAGGGGAAAAATCCTAAAAATGATGAGGAGAAAGAGGAGGCATTGGCAGAGAGTAAACAGAGGGGAAGCCAGGCGGAGTCTCCAGCTGGCCCTGGAGAGCAGGTGAATAAGCCGGGGGGACTCTCAGGAAGCAGCCGGTGCCTTTAAAACTAGAGACTGAGGGAGCTGCATTTCAATATGAGACAACGTTCCCGGCTATCTATTTTTAAAAAGAATGTCAAATCACCCCCAAGACAGGCCAGAGCCAATTAAGCTGCTTTTCTTCATCTTCAAAGCCCAGGAGAAGACAGGCCTTGATATTTAACTATATGTCTTTTTCTTTTCCCTTTTCCCAAAGAGGGAAAAACCCCTGCTTTAGCCACAATGGTAAGGAATTGTCCAGATTGGCTGGGGTGGGTGCTGTCCAGGCCAGTGTTTGTATTTTAAAAGCGGATGCCATTCAAACAAAGCAAAACAAAACCTTCTTTAATCTGGTCTTCAAGCCAGAAACTAACAAACTTAGTTTTAGGAAATTCATCACGTGGAATTTCCACCTGTAGGAGTTTCTTTAGATTTCCGGGGCTGCTGGAGCAAAGCACCACAAGCCGGGCGGCTGAGAACAGCAGAAGTTTACTGCCTCACAGTCCTGGAGGCCAGAAGGCTAAGATCAAGGGGTCAGCAGGGCCTCGCTCCCTCTGAAACCTGTGGGGAAGAGTCCATTCCAGGACGCCCCCCTCCTTGGGCTTCCGGTGGCCTCAGGGCTTCTTGACTTGTAGGTGCCCGTCTTCTCCCTGTGTCTTCAGGTCGTCTTCCCTCTGTGTGTGTGTGTCCGGGTCCAAATTTCCCATTTTCAAGAGGACACAGTCACGCTGGATTGGAGCACATCCTCATGGCCTCATTTTAACTTGATCGCCTCTGTAAAGGCCTTGTCTCCAAACAAGGTCACATTCTGAGGTCCTGGGGGGTTAGGACTCCAAAATATCTTTTTCGGGGGACACAATTTAATATATAACAGGGGCTTCCCTGGTGGCACAGTGGTTGAGAATCCGCCTGCCAGTGCAGGGAACACGGGTTCGATCCCTGGTCCGGGAAGATCCCACATGCCGCGGAGCAACTAAGCTCGTGCACCACAACTACTGAGCCTGTGCTCTAGAGCCCATGAGCCACAACTACTGAGCCCACGAGCCACAGCTACTGAAGCCCGCGTGCCTAGAGCCCGTGCTCCGCAACAAGAGAAGCCACTGCAATGAGAAGCCCACGCACCGCAATGAAGAGTAGCCCCCGCTCGCCGCAACTAGAGAAAAGCCCGCGCGGAGCAGCAAAGACCCAATACAGCCAAAATAAATAAATAAAATAAATAAATTAATTAAAAAAAAAATATATATATATATATAACAGGGTTTTGGGTGAGAACGTGGATGGGGGCATGATACTCCGGCCTGACCTGCTTCCGCCGGAGGCTGTGACCACCCCGAGGGTGGACCCTGCACATGTCCAGAAGCGCTGCCGAAGGCCCCAGGGCTGAAAGCTCCAGAGGCCCTGGGTCTGTCCATATCCAACCCTCTCCCGCAGGTTTTGAATTCAACCTGCAGAAGACTTTTTTTTCTTCCTAGGGAATTCATCTTCAATTTTGGAAGAAAAATTAGTAGAAAAATGGGGTTCACTTACCTTCCATTTAAACGTGACATATTAAACACCAACTTTTTATATATTTTAATTTTTTTATAAGTTTATTTATTTATTATTTTTCACTGCGTTGGGTCTTCGTTGCTACGCGCCGGCTTTCTCTAGTTGTGGCAAGCAGGGGCTACTCTTCATTGCAGTGCGTGGGGTTCTCATTGTGGTGGCTTCTCATGTTGTGGAACACGGGCTTTAGTAGTTGTGGCACACGGGCTCAGTAGTTGTGGCGCACGGGCTTAGTTGCTCCGCGGCATGTGGGATATTCCTGGACCAGGGCTCGAACCCGTGTCCCCTGCATTGGCAGGCGGATTCTTAACCACTGCGCCACCAGGGAAGTCCCAACACCAACTTTTTAATCTCTTTTTTCTCCCACACTCTGCTAAGATGACAGTAAGGCAATAAAAATTATTCTTAAAGTATTAATAATGATTCCAAGTATATGACATTCTGGAAAAGGGAAAACTATGAAGAAGTAAAAGGATCAGGGGTTGCCAAGGATGGGGGAGGAGACAGAGGAACAGGCAGAGCACAGGGGATTTTTAGAGCAGTGAGAATATTCTGTATGATACCATATTGATGAATACATGTCAATACACATTTGTCCAAACCATAGAACGTACACCACCACGAGTGATCCCTGGTGTAATCTGCGGGCTCTGGGGGATGGGGATGTGTGAATGTGGGTCCATGGATTGACTGGAACAAATGTACCCCTCCCGTGGGGATGTTTATTGGGGGGCGGGGGACGCTGCCTATGTGGGGCAGGAGGTATATGGGAAATCTCTGCACCTCCTGCTCCATCTAGCTGGGAATCTAAGACCACTCTAAAAGACAGTTTAATTATTAAAAATATTAATTAACCCCAAAGACAAGGAGCACAAAAAGGAGGGAAACTAGACACTGCTTGTAAGGCTCACATTAGGGGGAGGCGTGGATGAGGAAGCATGGGTGGGCAGGGCTGCGGGAGGACCGGACCAGCCCCCGACCATCCCCCGCCTGCCCGTGTGCAGCGGCTTGGAGGCGTGCCCAGGTGGCGGGTGGGTCCGCGCAGCGATGCAGAGCCGGCGGTCACAGTGGCCCCCTTGCACGCTGGCCGTCTTACTGAGCTGGAACTCTGTCCCTTCTACAGGCCTTTTCTCCTGAAGAGAAGCCCTCCGCTGGGCCGGCTGTGGCGGGGGAGGCATGAACGGCCCCCCAGGTGGGGAAGGAGGCCGGAGAGGGTCTCATGCCCGCGCGCTCCCGTTGTCCGCTGTGCTCAGGGTTACCTCACCCGCTCCCGGGGCCCGTCCCTGAGACCCCTGGCTCTGCGGAGAGCGAGGCACAGGGCGGCGGGGGGCCTGTCCCCCACCCACCTGACAGGCGGCCCCGCGGCAGGAATCACCTGCTGCTTCACCTGCCCCGCACCCCGTCTCGCTCGCCTTCATTCTGTGAATAGATAGATGACCACTTACCTGTATCAAAATCCAGACACTTGTTTGGCTGGACCTAGAGGGTATTGTGTTTAGCAAATAAGTCAGACAGAGAAAAACAAATACTCTATGTTATCACTTGTATGTGGAATCTAAAAAAATGAAACAAATAAATGAATATAGCAGAACAGAAACAGAGTCACAGACATAGAGAACAAGCCAGTGGTTACCAGTGGGGAGAAGGAAGTGGGGAGGGCAAGATAAGGGGTAGGGGATTAAGAGACACAAACTACTATGTGTGAAATAGATAAGCAACCAAGATATAGTGTACAGCACAAGGAAATAGAACCATTATTTTGTAATAACTTTAAATGGAGTATAATATAAAACAATGTTGACACACTATGCTGTACACCTGAAACTAATATAATGTTATAAATCAACTACACTTCGATTACAAAAAAAAAAAAAAAATCAGTTATAAAAAAATCCAAGTACTTGTAGAAAGGTGTATATTTTGAGACCTCTTACCTCTGGCTCCTTCCTCTCCCACCCATCCCCCTTTCCTCTACAGGTAACTATTTTTATGGGTCTTTTGCATCTCCCAACCTGTCCTAGTTCCCTCCCGCCTTTATTGGGCGGCGGGGGGGGGGGGGGAGGTTTATGGTGAGGTGTCAGGCTTCCCACTCTGCTAAATTGGTTTCCACTCATTTCATCTTCCAAATATTTGTTGAAATACTCTGTCATCTGCTCTCCCATTTTTTTCTCCTTGTTATTTTATACTTCAAACAATTTCTTTATTGTCATTTTAGTGGCCTCATGGGGGAATGGAGAAAAAATCAGCAGGAGATTTCATTCCTGCACCCTCATGCTTTCTCTGTTAACCCTGAACAAATTGCAAAATAGAACTTACTGGAAAAGACACAAAACTGATGTGTACACTTTGACACCTAAAGGGCAAACGCTCACTGAACCATCGCCAGGCCCAAATATAGGACATGACTGAACCACAGAAGACCCCCCCCTATGCCCCTGACACCCACAGCTCCCGCCCCCATGACAGCACTTTAGGCTAATGATTGTCACCACGGGGAAGCTGGGTGAAGGGTACATGGGACTCTGTCCTGTTCCTGCAACTTCTTGGAGGTTTATAATCATTTCAAAATAAAAAGCTTATACAATGTAAATATGTAAAAAGCCTATACATATATATATATATATATATATATATATATATATATATAATGATGATTTGTTACATGTACATCAAAATGTGAACCGATTTTTATACCTTTTGTGAGAGTTGCATTCACATACCCAACTGGATAAGTTGGGTTGGGATAATTCAGAAAAATTATTTGGAAAAGCACATGTTCACCATTTGCTGTCTGTTTAGAAAATATATAAGAAAAACTGGCAGACAAGGAAAGTAAGAGAATTCAAACTTTGTAGATACTATTACTATCTCCATTTTCGTGATGAGAAAAGAGGGGTGCTCTGTAAGATGCCCAAGGTCACACGGCTTGCATGGAAATGGCCTTGGTGCCTGTCCAGTGTGAACCTTATGTTGTTATCACTCAAACTTACAGGGCGTCACTTCCCCAGAGACACTGGTGACCCATCAACAACCACCTTTAATGCTTCACGCTCTCCAAAGCGTAACCACTTTTCCTCCAGAGCAGTTATTATCAACCAACACCGTATTATACACTCACTCATATTCTTTTTATTGGCCATCTTCCCCCCCATCCCCAGTATATAAACCCCATGAGGGGTTTTGTCTGCCTTATTGATCTCTGATCCCTAGTGCCCGGAAAAATGCCTGACACATAGTAGGCATGCAAGAAATATGAGGTTAATGTAAAAAAATAAATTCATTTTTAAAACAAAGGAAGGTATATAAACCTTAAGAGAAAAATAACTCTATAGGAGTGCCCTAAATAGGAAGCCTTCTTGCTTAGTTTGAAACCAAAGGCTAGGGAAAAACTTGTCTTCCTCATTATGGATTTTTTTCCAAAATCTTAGACTGAGTGTGTATCAGAAAACCATCAAAATGTTGCAGGCAACATAATATTAACAGGGCATCTAGCATTTCCTACTAGCTTCATGTCCTTAAAAAGTTAGTAATTGAATTAATAAGTGTAACAACAGTTATCATGAAATCTACACTGTCACTGAAAATTCAGCTTTCCTCACTGGCATGTTCGAATCCCCTCTAGCCTCTGTAGGCAGCTGCCCACATTCTCCTGGTTTGTATGGAGCAGGGGCCCTTTGATCATGGTGCTGATTCCTTGCATTTAGCTGTTATACCTGTTAGTTAAGACAATATTTCCCCAACTATGGTCCATGTAAGAAAACATTTCACTCGAAAAGAAATCCTTGGGACTTCCCTGGCGGTCCAGTGGTTAAGACTCCGAGATTCCAGTGCAGGAGGCACGGGCTCGATCCCCGGTTGGGGAACTAAGATCCCGCGTGCTGCGTGGTGTGGCCAAAAAGATTAAAAATAATAATAATAAATTTTTAAAAAAGAAAAGAAATCCTATATTTTCGTGTACTCGAAAAAAGGTAACTGATATTCTCACAAGCTGGCCCAAGGAAGCCTGAGGCTATTATGCTGAGTCCGTATGATAATGCCACACAGAAAGTCATTTAGAGGTAATCAATTTCCAAGTAGTACTCAACTTTGAAGTCATTCTTTTCACACCCCAGTCCTTCTGACACCTCTCACCTCACTGCGGGCTGAGAGAAGTAATTTCCAGGCAGGGGAAGGAGAAGCACGGGCCTCTGGAATCTCACCCCACAGAGGCAAATGTAGCCCATGGGGAAGAGGGAGGACCCTCATTGTATTTGGATGGGTTGCTCAACATTTATGTGCCTCCATTTCCTCATCTCTAAAATGGGGATACTAGTAAGTACTTATCCAGTAGGGTTGGGATGAGGATTGAACAAGTTAATACATTCACATACCTAGAAAACGTTAACTCTTCCTGTCTCACTAGAACTTAAGCTTACTGAGGGCAAAGATGTGGTCTCTTTTGGGGAATGCAGTGCTCCAGTGCCTATCCAGGGCTGGCATGTGGTGAGCACTCATGAAAATATTTGCAGCACGAATGAATGACAAATTCTAGCATAGCAAGGATCTGTGCAGTAGCACAGTAGGAAGGGCAGCAACTGTATCTATTGAAATAATGCCGAGAGCTGCATAGTTAATATCTGAATTTAAGCAATTACAAAGGAAGAGTTCTGTCTATGATTGGCAAATCCACGCTGATAGAAGGGAGTTAGGTCCCACTGCGGGCTGGCACTGGTATGAAAGAGCACACGGCACATAGAGCATCAAAACCAGGGCAACGGGGCTTCCCTGGTGGCACAGTGGTTGGGAGTCTGCCGGCCAATGCAGGGGACACGGGTTCGAGCCCTGGTCTGGGAAGATCCCACATGCCGCGGAGCAACTGGGCCTGTGAGCCGCAATTACTGAGCCTGCGCGTCTGGAGCCTGTGCTCCCCAACAAGAGAGGCCGCGATAGTGAGAGGCCTGCGCACCGCGATGAAGAGTGGCCCCCGCTTGCCGCAACTAGAGAAAGCCCTCACACAGAAAACGAAGACCCAACACAGCCAAAAGTAAATAAATAAATTAAAACAAACAAACAAACAAAAAAAACCAGGGCAACAGATAAGAGCAGTGACTTTTCCTCGATCACTCCTGGATAAAGATATCAATTCCCCAGGAAGGAGGGATTCGATGTTAAGAACAAAACAAGGTTCCAGTTTCCCAAACATCTGAGGACAACCAGCTGGCCGTGGCGTCTCTTTCCCCAGCTCTGCACACCCAGCTCCAACTTCAGCTGCCCCATCACATGATTCTCAGATTCCTCACTGCCCTGAAAGTACTCCTAGCTACTTTCTGGTTGTCTTAACACGTGGTTCCGGATGGGAGACTCTGCATGCTACCAGCCGGCACAGAGAACAGCAGGAGTTCTAGAAACCACACTTTATTAACACCGCCTAACAAGCAGCAGCTGTCACAGTGACTACTTCACACTGGTGGATTCCTGGGAGACTCACGCTGAATCACTAAGCCACCAAGTCCTCTACACTTGGCTTCCTTTCAAGTCAGGTAGCTGCCTCCCAGGTCTGGAAGAGCTAACTGTCTTAGGCGGTCAGTGGAATATTTTTCCTTTGGAAAGTTATATTCATATTTTCTGTTATAAAAATTTAATTATGGAACTGATGGGAATTCCCCAGTGGTCCAGTGGTTAGGACTCTCCTCCTTCACGGCCGAGGGCCCGGGTTCGATCCCTGGTCGGGGAACTAAGATCCCGCAATCCAAGAGGCCAAATAAATAAATAAATAAAATTTTAATTATGGAACTAAAAATTTAGAAGAGAAAGAAATCATCCACGATCCTGCCACCCTTCTGCCATCACTGTTATATTGTAGCAAAGTTGACGGCAGGTTTTTTTCTGTCTCTATCGAGTACACGAATACTATCAATTTTACATCCTAATTTTTTCCCGTGAATTTACCATCTTCTTGTCTTTTGTAATGGTTGAATAATATTCCTTACAGGGGATTTACAGGGTTTATGTAACCATTCTCCTGTCATCAAGCATTTAAAGTGTTTACTGTTCTTTCATGCTAGTAAGTAGTGCTATAATAAGCATAGTCGTGAACGTAGATTTTTCAGGATTTAGGATTACTTACTTAGGCGAATTCCCAGAGGCAGACTTACTTGCACACTGGATTGGGGAAGAGATTGACCTTTTTACCAAGGACCAAATAGACTAAGCTGTTTTTCGAGAAAATCAAGTTACCCATCTCCAAGGAAGCCCTAAAATAATTGTTATTATTTTTTTAAAAGTTTTTAAAAAGCAAATATTCTTAGGGAAGCTAACGATGAGGCAGAATTCAACGAATCTGGGAACCACGCTTCTTGGCTCCGAGTTGGAGCAGGTTCTCGTCGGCCCTTCCGTCTGACTAGTAAATGGAATGAGGGTGAACATGGCCTTTTCTCTCAACACCCTGAGGTCCATCATCTATATTTCACGTCAAGTTGCAGAGGAAGCAGGATTGATACACCCTGTGGGTCCATCTCCCTGTTTAGCCCTCCCCCACTTTATTATCAAGAGCCCATTTTAATGAGTGTCAGCATAATCGATGAAGGACAGGATTGCCGTGAAGGTTGGAGTTTTGCCTCCAGACCTGGGAAGGCCTGGGGATCGCATCATCCTTCCCCTGCCCGGCACCTTCCTCCCAGACCTCATCCCTCTCCCCCCGCCCCAAGCACTGGGTAGAAAAGCTGGGCTGCAGGAAAGCTCATCCCCTACAGTCCCAACACCAGGGATGGTTCTAATTACTCAGGAGTTCCTCCCCTCACCACCCGTGGAAATAAACAGGGTCATGGAGACTGGGGACCAGCTGTCACACCGTCTGTGCCTCTAAGAATGGAAACCCACCAGCTCTGTTCCTCTCGCCTAGTCTGGCCCTTCATCCAGGGGTGTCTGACACTCCCTCCCCACACACACACAAAAAAAGCCCTCTTAGGCCCCTTGACACTGTTCCCTTCACAGGTATTTATTTTGGCAAGAGGAAATGGCACGGGTCACACTGTCTGAAAGAGGCAGGCAGGATGGGCTGGACATGGGACTTGAAGGCGCCAGAAACTTCAGTCTGCCTGGTGACTTACAGGCCATTACAGTGCTGTCTGCGATGCTGGAAGCCTTCCTGCCCTTTGCTTTTCTGTCTTTGATTCAGGAGAAAAGAAGGGCGCGTGGGAAGCAGGGAGGATGCAGAGCCAGCCCTGGGAGGTGCCTAACTGTCTCCTGCTGAGCATCCGTGTGGCCAAGGTCGCTCCTGCACCTGTGCTGGGGACTGGACGTTGTGCCCCGACAAAATTCTTAGGCTGGATCCCAACCCCCAGGGTGATGATGTGAGGAGGCGGGGCCTTTGGGAAGTGATAAGGTCATGAGGAGGGAGCCCTCGTGAATGGGATTAGTGTCCTTATAAAAGAGGTCCCAGAGAGGTGGGGTCACAGGGACAAGGTGACCATTGGTGACCCGGGGAACAGGCACTCACCAGACACCGGCTCTGTTGGTGCCTTGATCTTGGGCTTCCCAGCCTCCAGACTGTGAAAAATAAATGTCTGCTGTCTACATCACCTAGTATTTTTGTTATAGCTGCCCAGACAGACTAAGACAGACACTTAAAACCAGGGCTGGTTGCCTAAGCCCCGAGCGAGCAGGGCTGTGTCCTCAGGGCAGTGCTGGGAGGTGGCAGGGTGGGAGGGTAACAGACTGGACTGGTGCCCTCTCTGCCTCTGACATCCCGTGTAACCCTGGGGGCATCACTCGGGCCCGCGGGGTTTGGGGTACTCATCGATGAGACACATTGTGTAGAGTGGCGGATGATGTGGCCTCCAAGTTGTTTTGGAGCTGGGACAGCCCAGGAGTCTGCGACACCGACTGTTAATTGCACAGTGGACTTAATTCTAGGGACCACGCTCAACCCAGCAGCTCAGACCATTCTCCGTGGAAAGAAAAGCATCGCTGCTGCTCTTCCTGATCCTGAGGTCCATCATCTATATTTCACGTCAAGTTGCAGAGGAAGCAGGAACTGTGAAGGGACAGTGAATCCCATTTCATCTCATTCTAATAACAGCACTGTCATGTCCACACCTCCTCACAGACCGCTGTGTTTTACCACCGGGGGCGCTGAAAGCTTGGCGATGTTGTTCGTCCTGGGAGGGGTCCTTCCCCAGGGACCTCCCATCGACAGAAAACACAGTGTTTCATCTGCTATTTACAGCTTGGGGCGCTTTCTCTCCCCATGCCTCCCTGCTTTTGAGATTCTGGTTCCATTCAACAGACATCACATTAAATCCCCACAGAGAGGAAGAACAAGGTACCCGCCGCACACGTTACAGCGAGGCCATGCTGGGCGAACAGATGGGCTCTCTCGTCTCCGAGGACCTGAGGTCCGACTGGCACCAGGCAGGGATGCCACCAGCCCCCGCCTGCCCTGCTGGGCTCAGGTCTATAAATGGCATCTGCCTTCCAGCTGGAGAAAGCAACTGCCTTTGAGCAGTTCCCCCCGTCACTTCAGGTACATTTTCAGGTCTTCTGGAAAAATAATATTCCGTTGTGAACACAGGGCGAATGAATGTAAGCAACTCTGGCTCCAAAAGTGGTTCCTTCAGGGCCATCCTTCCTCACCAGAAAAGAAACACTTTGGCTTCTGAGTTCAATGAATCCCGCTGCCTGTTAGGTTGCTCACAAGTTGCTGGGCTACCAAGGGGGGATTGGGGTTTAAAGCATCTTTTACTGGCTGTCGGCCACAGTTTCATCTACTATTGGAATCTGATATTAGCAATGACTTCTTGGAGACGGGAAGTGCCTGAAATTGCCCTGTCTAGAAAAATGCGGGTCGATGGATTTCTTAATAAATATGTAAAAGCGAGGACTTCTGTGAATCCAGGCTGACTAATGCCAAGTGGTAATTAACTCGCGTGCGTTCTTGGGTTTTCAAAGCCAAGTGGGAACAACTTATAAAACAAATGTTTTCTCATGAGAGGGGGAATTGCAGGCTCGTGCCAGAACCCGCTCCTTCTGGGAAGTGACCTAGTGAATCTTTCAAACTCATTCACTTCCTCCCAGGAGCTGCTTGTTTCCTCCTGGTGATGTTAGAGACAAAACTCGAGCCCTGTAGGACTTGAACTTGATTTCTGTAAGATGGTTAGAGATGAGGGTGTGGCCATGTATTCATCCAACAGTGTTGAGTGGCCATCAGGTACAGGTACTGCAGACACAGTAGGTGAGATTTAGTCCACAGGTGACAATGGAGGGTGATTATTACTAGCCTGGAGATGCCGCAGGAGCGCCCCAAAGGAAGTGCTGTGATACCTAAGGTGAAACCTGAGGGCTGTAGACTGTCCCTGGGCAGATGAAGGTGGTGTGCTTGTGCTCCAGGAAGAAGGAACAGCATATGCAAAGGCCCCAACGTAGGAGAGAGCACGGAAGGAGTGGGCAACAGAGCAAAGTGTGAGCCGGGGGTAGAGGGGGGCGGAGGTGAGGGAGGAGGTGTCTGATGACAAGCCGGGCAGGCACTGGAGAGCTTGAAAGTGCAATGAGTGAATCTGGACTTTATTCTAGAGCAGGGCTTCTCGGCTTTGGCACTACCGACATCTGGGGCTGGATGAGTGTATCGTGGGGCAGGGCAGGTGGCCGTCCTGTACCTTGAGGGATGCTCACCAGGGTCTCTGGCTCACGCCCACAAGAGGCCAGCAGCATCTCCCCAGTCGTGACCATCAGAAGTGTCTCCAGACATTGACAAATGGCCCCCTGGTTGGTGGGGGGTGGAAGATCTCCCCCTGCTGAGGACCCTTGCTCCAGGGACCGTGCGGAGCGTGGAAGGGTCTCGAGCAGCCCCGAGGACCTGAGAGCAGGAAAGTCTGCAGCATGAGTTGACGGTCCTCTCCTCTGCTGTCACTCCCCATCTCCCTCCCCTCCTCAGCGTGAGCTTCCTGTGGGCATCAGACGCTGCAGGAGAAAAAGCAGTTGCTGTGTCTTTACTCAGAAACTGGAACCAGAAAGACTTTCCTCTTCTGATGAATTGGTGTACTTACCTTTATGATGCCAGAGCCCTGAACGGTTTCCCAAAAGCGTAGACTCGTCTTTCCACTCAGCTCCATCAGCCTCTCTGAGCAGGTGTGAGTTGCCCACTGGGGCCCAAGGGGAGTGGACACAGCAGCTGGGCAGGCGGGGACCTCGGGAACCGATGTTGTATGTCTCCGTCTCCCGTCCAGCTGTGGGACCATTGCGTAGGATTTTGGAATTGTTCAAGAAAAACAGGAAATCCAGACTTCTGTGTAAAATCTCCCAATGTTTAACTATTGGCAATAAATTAAAATGTGTTTAAGGCATGGGCCAGGCTCAATCCAATAGTCTTTGGGATTTTTTCTCCTCAAGGCTTGTTTGTAACCTCTCAAGCTGTGGTTTTTGTTTTGATCTTTAAAAAAAAAATGTAACCCTTTTTTCTTTTCTTTTTTTTAAAATATTTATTTATTTGTTTGGCTGCATTGGGTCTTAGTTGCGGCACTCGGGCTCTCCAGTTGTGGCGAGCAGGCTCAGCAGTTGCGGCGCGCAGGTCCTAGAGCCCACGGGCTTAGTTGCCCCGAGGCAGGTGGGATCTTAGTTTCCTGACCAGGATCAAACCCACGTCCCCTGCATTGGTAGGCGGATTCTTAACCACTGGACCACCAGGGAAGTCCCTATCCCTTTTTTCTTTTTGCTCTGGTTTTAATTTTTTTAATTTCATTTTTTCTTCTTGGAAGTAGAGGATTGTGCTGTGTGTCTTCTATTAGCCCCACCCAAATCCATTTCCGTCTTTCCCCACCTCGCCCTGGGTCCTGGGAACAATGGCAGGTCTCGCCTGGTGACACCGGCAGGGTTCAGGGGACGGAACTGAGTTGGAATAGTTCCCCCAAGCCCCCCTCCCCCGTCTGCTGACCCCCTGTGGGAGCTGGCTCAGGCTGGGCAGCCTTCCCTACAGCACCCTCTCCGGGCCCTGGAATCTGCTCCCTGCTCCACATCCTTCTAGGGCAGGTGACCCAGGAAGCCTTGACACCTTCACCATAACTTTGTTGGTCTCCCTCAACCCTGCCCAAATCTCCGTGGACAGCCCCATCATCTCTCCTCAGTCATCTAGTCTGAGGGTCCCATTTGCTTCCTGCCAGGGCCTGTGACGGACAAAGTATAAGTCATCCCAAGTAGACCCTGGGTTGGGGGATTGGGTTTGTGAACAGAATATAAATACTAGGTTGGTCTCAGAGGATGGGTATCAACAGGATGATGGGAAACAATAACCACAGCATAAACAAGGCGAGTGTCTAGATCTTCTTTATCCAGTCAGGTCCCCCGCACCTGACACGAGCTTGAACCCTTGGTTTAGAGCAGCTCTTGGCATTTTCACGTGGAACAGCATTTGTCCTGTGTGAATATCATTGTTTCCAACACGAAAAGTCTTCCCTGGAGGTGAAGCCAGTGCGTGAGGAATTTCACAGAGGCCTTGCTGGCCTGCTCCCCGCCCCCCGCCCCCCCAGGGCTTATTTCTGCCTCTTTGTCCACTTCTCTTCGCTCATCATAACCACCTGGGCTTTTCTAGGCGGTGCAGTGCAGCAATTAAGAGCAATTGCTTTTTTTTTTTTTTTTTCTCTTTTTTTTTTAAGTTTATTCTTTCATTTTATTATCTTGCAACTTTTTATTAAGCAAAAGATAAAATTAACTACAATGTAAGCAGGGTATTTTTAAGTATTTAAAGTTATAAAGCTGTTATTAAACTAATGCTTAGGGCTTCCCTGGTGGCGCAGTGGTTGAGAATCTGCCTGCCAATGCAGGAGACACGGGTTCGAGCCCTGGTCTGGGAAGATCCCACATGCCGCGGAGCAACTAGGCCCGTGAGCCACAACTACTGAGCCTGCGCGTCTGGAGCCTGTGCTCCGCAACGGGAGAGGCCGCGACAGTGAGAGGCCCGCACACCGCGATGAAGAGTGGCCCCCGCTTGCCACAACTAGAGAAAGCCCACGCACAGAAACGAAGACCCAACACAGCCAAAATTAATAAATAAATAAATTTAAACTAATGCTTAATGGAGTACCTGACATAAAGGTTTCTTGAATGAATAATGGGAATTAAAGCAGATAATGGAGAAAAGTATTAAACGAAATGAGTCTATATAAAAATAATAGTTTTTGTAAGATAGTAAAGGAATGATTCTAATTTCATATGCATCTCTGAGCAATTGCTTTTAAATTAGGGACTTTTGTGTTGCAGTCTTAGCTCCTGTCATTTTGCCTGTGTGGCTGGATACAAGGTATCTCGTCTCTTCAGTTTCCTCATAACACAAACCTCTTCGGGCGGCGGAAAGGATTCAATCAGAACATGTGAGGACAGCACTTTGCACTGCTCCTGGCACGGAGGGTGCCCAGTAAACAGAAGAGATCATTAACCAGTCAACCCCTGTTGCCCAGGAAGCTGTGAACTGTTGACAGTTCATGTGTTTATGGGAACATCTGTCCGTTTCCAGCACACAGTGACTTTCGTTTTGTGCAATGACCCTGAATCGATGCACGATCCTAAATGGTCCTCTGGATCATCGAAGAGAGACCGTGTTACATTCAGCCCAGTGGTCAATAGATCCTCACTGTTTCCGCATTTTGAAAATTCCTGCGACGGTTTCAGTGTCCAGTCCCTCTGTCCTCCCATCCTCCCCTGTGTGTTTCTCGAGGATTGAGATGGAGGCTGACAGGTGACACCTGCAGATCCATTAGCATCACAGGGACGGTTCCCCCACCACCTCCATCGGGAGACCCCGACTCCCTGAGAGCAGGACGTTGCTTCCTTCTGCCTCTGCACTGACTGGGGGCTTGCTGTTCCCTTTCTATGTGCCCATTTCCGTGAGAAGCCTGTTCTCCCGATGTCCTCTTAACTTGCCAGGACGACAGATTTCACGTTAAAATCAGCGTGTCACTTGCTGGGACCATAAGGCCAAACACGCTGAGTTGGGAGAAAGGAAGATGGGAAGGTAGTGGTGATTCAAACCCGATAAAGCTGACACGGAGGAAAGGGAAATATTGAACCCTCTCCTTGTGTTCAACGTGACACTTGATTCACTCTTAAAAACTGGATTACGTGCCCCTGCAATCCCCCCCCAATAGCTCTACCCCTTAGCCTCTTATTCAGGGTGAGGTGGTACAAAGTCACGACCCTGGGTCACAGGCTGTGCTGTCCCATTACACAGCTCCCGGTTCCTTAGCTGTCAGTTTGACTAATCAAATCAACAATGTCTTGACTGGCATTTATTGGATATTTACCATGTGCTAGTCTTTGTGAGGATTATCCCTTTAATCCCCCCCAAACAAACCTATGAAATGGAGACTCTTATCGGCTACCCTATTGGACAGCACGGTGCCCGACAGTGGTAAAATCTGCGGGTTGGGGGCTCCCCTGGTGGCGCAGTGGTTGAGAGTCTGCCTGCCAATGCAGGGGACACGGGTTCGAGCCCTGGTCTGGGAAGATCCCACGTGCCGCGGAGCAACTGGGCCCGCGAGCCACAACTACTGAGCCTGCGCGTCTGGAGCCTGTGCTCCGCAGCAAGAGAGGCCGCGATAATGAGAGGCCCGCACACCGCGATGAAGAGTGGCCCCCGCTTGCCGCAACTAGAGAAAGCCCTCGCACAGAAACGAAGACCCAACACAGCCAAAAATAAATAAATAAATAAATAAATTTATTAAAAAAAAAAAAATCTGCGGGTTGGGCGGGATGACTTAAGATGCATGTGCAGATGGGGAAGAGGTGAGATCCGAGCCCGGGACTGAGTCTAGGGCTCTCAGCGTCTAGAGGGCAGGAGGAGAAGGAAGACCCAGCAAAGGAGGCAATGACAAATGAGAGCGTGGAAACCAGAGGCCAAAAGCACTGCCGCGTGCTGGGCTGCATCCCTTACAGAAGGCGAGCGTTTGCTGGGGGAGGGCAGCTTCCAGTGAGAGCCACTGATCAGGCTTCTCCAAGAGAAGGTGGACCCTCCAAGGAAACAGTAGAAGACACTGTGGGCGAACGCAGTGCAGCTAGGAGCTGCACGCTTTCCCCAGGTCTGGGGTATAACCGAGTCACCCCCGAGACCTCAGCTGGCTGTCCGTCGGGGAGATGAACCAGGCCATCCAGGAAGCCATCCTTGGCCATCCTCTGGCCTCCCGCTCATCCGTGGCACCACGCCTACCGTGCGCCAGGCGTGCACTTGGGCTACAAGCATAAATTAGACGTGGCCCACCCTTCCAGAAGCTCACGGCTGGGCAGGAGGAGAGGAAGCCTGGAGCCACATCTCAGGCAGCGGATGGGTAGCCTCTCAGGTCAACATCAAGGAGAAAACATCAAGCATAATCAAAACTACCTGTGGGGAAAATAATCCCCCCAGGAAGTGGTACACTGGCGTCTGAAACACCGTCTCCCAGTAAAGACAATGCAGCCAATTTCCCCGAACCACAGAACAGATGGCGGTTCAGCACCAGAAGAAGCGCTTGGCTTGGCTTGCGTTTTGAGGTCATGTTGTACGGAAAATACGTGTTGTAGCTTGAGACACAGGTGTGTGAGACGCTCCCAGTACGAGAGGATCAGAACCGGATGCATGTGTTCACTGATTCACACTCCAGGGCACGTGCTTACGGTGGGGAGGGCTGGCAGAGCCCACACTTTATTGACATTGGTTTTTACTGAAAGTTTTCCTTGAGCACCTACAGTGGAATTCACTTGAGCTACATGTGTACGTCAAGGGGCTCGACTGCGAAAAGACGATCATGGTGCCATGTGGCAAACGCAACGCTCTTTCAGAGGAGGTTGAGACTTCGTCAGAAGGTGGAACAGGAACCCCCCACAAGGCTCCCAGCGATCCAGAGAGGCCGCAACGGTTCTGGTCTTTGCCAACGTGGATGGTGAAGCGAAAGAAGCTGGGTTAATTCCGGGTCCTCTGCACAAAGAGAAGGAGTGGGAGAGACCCCTGCCCCAGGAGGAGCCTCTCATGGCCCCGCAAGGAGGGTCAGAAGGCAGCACACCGGCCCCAGAGGGAAGACAAGTCTCAGGTCCTGCCCCTGCCTCCTTGCTACGCCACCTTCCACGGAGTCCTCCCAGGAGACTCGGCACCAGGCTTCTGCTCAAGTCCAGCCGTCTCGGGTGGAGCCTTCCCGAGTCAAGCCTGGGCCCTAAGGACGGGGTCTGGCTGTGCAATTCCCTGGGGCTGCTGTCACAGGTGCACAGAGGATCATTGCAAACCCCCCCGCTTAGCTTCTTCCCTCCCCCTGGGCCTCTCTGACCAGCCCGTCCCCTGTTGCAGACGCACTTCCCAGGCTCAGCCCCCTGGGTTCACCACGCGTTTACCCGCAGGCTCCGAGCACAGCCAGCTGAGGGCAGTTGACCTGCCACCTTCCACTCGGCTTCGCCAGACACCACTAGCCTGGCTGGCTTCTGGAATCTTGCCCGAGAAGGGGACAAGGGAAGATTCCAGAGACCAGCCAGCTCCTGAGGCTGTGGTAGCCCTTGATGACGTAGAGGACACCTTGATGACTTTGCCCACTAGGATCGCTCTTACCCGTGATCTGTAAGATCCCCACTAAGGATCTGATGGTGGACTTTGGACACCATATTCCTGCCCAGCTCAGGTGTCCCCAGCTGACCTGTGGGTGACCCACAACGTGCCCTGTTCCATGAAGCTTGCAGAGTAATGACGACGCTCTGTATCTTACTTCTCTACCCCGATTACCTAAGGTCACTTTCCCAAGAAAGGGGAGTGCCTTTTCTGCCTCATCGCTGCCCTCGGCTGCCTCATGGCATCTTGCATCAGAGCTCCTGCAAGAGGAGGGGGAGGATGGGGGCCATCCCCCCTCCTGCTGGGAGCACGGCATCCACTGGGGGCCCAGGTCCAATCATCACAGGGGCAGAGACTACTTCTTCTGCTGGTTCGTGGGTGAGTTTCATTCTTTAGGGCATCACAAGGGGAAAAGCTTAGTATACAAATGGTACAATTCTTCCCGAATGGAATTTTCCAACCATTTCTGTTTCCAGGGTCCCATGCATCCAAAACAAACAACAGAAAAAGAACAAATGGATGTACATGGTTATGAGAGTTAACTGTACAGCCACAGAGTGGAAGCTCCTTGAAAAGGCCTCCGGGCCTCCTGGCTTGGACCTTCCCCGCCTCACTGTGTGCTGACTGACCACCTGCCATGGAAGAGACTTGACCTCATCTATAGAGAGGAGAAATTCTGGGGCCAGGGTCTGCCCCCTTCTCTGCTAAGTTCAGCCATCCCACCCCCTCACTTGGTTACTCTTCAGCCTATAGCCTCATTTCTCATTAACTTTCCTGTAAGGTTTGGAGACGCTCCAGGAGGGAAGGTACCATGCCTGGTGTCTTCAGCAGAGCAGCGCCCAGGTGGTGCTGAGTGTGGACTTGTTAAATAGTGAATTCAAGTTGCTACCTGCACAGGTAAATCGTTACCCTGGGAGGGAACACGGCCTGGGTGCTTCTGGGTGACTGGGATTGAGACCGTGCTTCAGTCTCAATTCAGACTCAGTCTTCAACATAGGAGGTGATGGAAGCCGTGGCAAGAGGACCCAGAGGGTCAGTCGTGTATGAAGTGACCTCCAGCAGGTACCTCTGACTCGGGGCAGGCCTCTCTCACTCTGCACACACACATCTTGTCCGCCATTTATAAACCAGAGTTAAAAAATAAAGCAGAAATGACCCCAGACCAAGACATTCAAAGGAACAACAACCACCAAAAAAAGAGATTAAGAAGGACAAGACGTAAGACGGAAATTTAAGAAAGATCATTTGTGGGCTTCCCTGGTGGCACAGTGGTTAAGAATCCGCCTGCCAATGCAGGGGACACGGGTTCGAGCCCTGGTCCGGGAAGATCCCACATGCCGCGGAGCAACTAAGTCCGTGCGCCACAACTACTGAGCCTGTGCTCTATTGCCCGCGAGCCACAACTACTGAGCCCGCGTGCCACAACTACTGAAGCCTGCGCACCTAAAGCCTGTGCTCTGCAACAAGAGAAGCCACTGCAATGAGAAGCCCGCACACCACAACAAAGAGTAGCCCCCGCTCGCCGCAACTAGAGAAAGCCCGTGCGCAGCAACAAAGACCCAACGCAGCCAAAAATAGATAAATAAATAAATAAAACAAGCAATAAATTCAGTGCTGACTTAAATGCACTGTCTTTCCACGCTTGCATGATAACTCTGTAACTCCCGTAAGGTTTTAGAAGATGAAATCATGAAACTGAAATTACATGAGTTATAATAAAAGGTGATAGGAACAAAGAGTTTCTTTTTTGAACTGATTTTTAAATTGTCAAGACATCCTCACCCAGGAATGGAAAATTATCTTAGTCCATCATGCTGAACTTTCAAAGAAAGGGAAGAATGGCCTTTTGAGACTTGAACTGTTAATACGTGATATTAATAGCGCAAATCTTACCTGTTTCTGACCATTTTTTTTTAAATTTAAAAGAGATTATTCACACAATAAAGGGTTAAACGTCAAGGCTAGTGGTTTAAAATGAGCACTTTAAAAGTTTGCCCTCGGGCTTCCCTGGTGGCGCAGTGGTTGAGAGTCTGCCTGCTAATGCAGGGCACACGGGTTCGAGCCCTGGTCTGGGAAGATCCCACATGCCGCGGAGCAACTAGGCCCGTGAGCCACAATTACTGAGCCTGCGCCTGTAATTACTGAGTCTGGAGCCTGTGCTCCGCAACAAGAGAGGCCGTGACAGTGAGAGGCCCGCGCACCGCGATGAAGAGTGGCCCCCGCTCGTGGCAACTAGAGAAAGCCCTCGCACAGAAACGAAGACTCAACACAGTCATAAATAAATAAATAAATAAATTTTAAAAAAACCAAAAAACCACCAGCTTAAAAATAATGATAATAATAAAATAAATAAAAATTTTAAAAAAGTTTGCCCTCTACTGGACAGAGGTAGAAATGCATATAATGTTTAGAAAAGGTTATGCCTTCCTGATTCCTTAGGGCAGCGCTTTGCCTCCGTGCTCGCCTGAGCTCTCAGGAAACAGCAGAGCGGCTGCTGAATCGTGTCACCTCCCTATGTTGAAGCCCCACGCCAGTGCCTCAGAACGTGGCTGTGTTTGGAGAGGGGGCCTTTAAAGAGGGGATTCAGTTACAATGAGCCCTTTGGGGTGGGCCCTAATCCAGTCTGCCTGGTGTTCTTATAACACAAAGAGGCGCCAGGACGACGGTGCACAGAAGAGAGACCAGCTGAGGACACAGGGAGAAGGCGCTCACCTGCAAGCAAGGAGAGAGGCCTCAGGAGAAACCGGCCCTGCCCTCACCTTGATCTTGGACCTCCAGCCTCCAGAACTGTGGGACATAAACATCTGCGGTGCAAGCCACCCGGTGTGTGGTATTTGTCACGGTGGCCCTCGCTGATTCCTACAGCTGCTACTTGGGAACAAGCTTCCCCACCGATGAGGAGGTTAAACAGCTGGTACCACTGAACATCTGTGCTATACGCGTGTGTCCTACCTCCCACGGGGCCTCTTGCAGGGTTGATGGCCGTCTGACTCAGGTGAAGCGCCTGCCAGGTGTCCCGTGAAGAGGGCAGGCCCCACGTGGCGCTCACCCTGGCTGGTTTCCTCGCCGCTGCCCAAGCACCCCATCCATGGGCGCGTTACAAACGTGTGTAACACTCGACTTGGCAGATCTGCTAAGGGAAGAAAATTCATCTAATGCTTTATACAGTAACACCTAAGTAAGTGTGAATTTTCTGTTTCATACCTCTGGTTGCCCATTAATAGGGGGAATCTAAAATTATCTGTAATGGGAACGTACTTGGGCCATTTCCTCACCTACCACTTTGTCAGGGAAGGAAGTGTGTTTTCATGAACTCTGTTACCCCTTCGAAGGGTGATGCTTCCTGGGTCAGAAACAAGACATGACTCCTGTGGGTGAACCCCTCACAAGCGATAATCAAGTGCGTCCTAAGTACACGGAGCACATTCCAAGGGGCCTTTTCAAGCCACGTGTGCCGGTACCTGACTCGTGTGTCCCTGGTCCTGACACCTCCCTGTGGTTTTCCCTCTCAATATCTCCTTCCCAGCCCCGGCGTCCACCTGGGCACTCTCATTGGCCAACACTTCGCCCTCCCTCCAAACACACATGTGCTGGACCCACTTCCCTGTGTGGGCCAGGCTCTGCCCAGGACCCACGCTGCCATGGCCCGGAGGGCTGGGGACACATGAATTCACGGGGAGAACTGAATTCGACCCTAATCCAACTTTAGGAGGTTGATGTCCATTCTAAAATCCAGCCATGACATTCGGGATTTCAGACATCCAGATGGGGCAGCAGTGAACTAGTTGGCAGTAGACACAGAGGTGCTTCCCTGAAAGGGAGGCCCCCTTGCCTGAGAAGGAGACCCCGGGGCCACGTCTGACCCAGGAACACGCGGGTCTGCTCTGTGGAGCAGGCCACCGCCATCGTCATCCCAGGGGACGCTCACGAAATGAAGCCCAGGACCACAGCCCAACAGGGGCCTAAGAGGAGGGGGCTGCCAGCTGGAGGGGGCGTGTTCTTGCTGGAGCTCTATGAGGCCACGTGGAAGAACCGGGGCTGAGAGGGAAGGAGGGGAGCAGGATAGGAGCACAGAAGATGTGGATGAAGCACAAATGGGAAAACCTGGGGACCACGCGTGATAAGAAGTACACACACCGTGGTTGACAGCTCTGGATCCAAAAGGTTGGGGATGATCGCACTCAAACATATTTCCGAGTGAATGTTGGATGCCTCCTTCAAAATAGCCATATGTGGAAGCTTGGAGCAGGCAAAGATCTTTTAAGAAAAACTCAAACATGCTACCCATAAAGAAAAAAGTTGGTAAATTGGGCTATATTAAAATTAAGAACTTCTGTCCATAAAGAGACACTGAAGAGGGTGGAAAGGCCGCCCACAGAGGGGGAGAAGGCACACCATCAGGGCAAAACACGCTAAAATCACCACGAGAGTCTAGTGCACACTCACCAGAACGTCTGAAAGAAAAACGATGGGCAACGTCAAGTGCTGGTGAGGGCGTGGGCAACAGGAACCCTCGTAAACTACTGGTGAGAATGTAAATGAATACAACCACTTCGGGAAACTGCACTTATCTAAGACTGATCATGTGCGTATTCTAAGGCTTAGCTATTCCACTCCAAGGGGTACACTCAACAGAAGTTCCTACATAGCTCCCCCAAAGACACGCACAAGGTTGTCCGGAGAAGCACTGTTTGCAACAGTACAAAACCAGAAACCCAAGCGCCCGTCAGCATGAGAATGGACACATCAGTGGTGGGATGTTCCCATAGGGGACCGCCATTCAGCAGCGGTTCTCAAAGTGTGGTCCCTGGACAAAAACAGCATCTGCATCACAGGGCAACTTGTTAGAAAAGCAGACCCTGAGGTCCCACCCCAGACCTACTGAATCTGAAATCTGGGGACAGGGCACAGGTGCTAACGGGTCAGCCACATTACCTACAGGCGCACCTGGCAAAGAAAGAGTCCCCGTCCCACACCTGCCCTCCAGGAAAGCCGTGGTTTCTGTCTGACTCAATGCTTCTGTCTTAACCTTGTGCCTCTCTGAGCTCTAGGAATGGCCGGACCCACTTTCATTTTTTCATACAAAGGGGAAATGTCCCCACTGGCTGTGCTTCCTGAGCTGGGCTGGGGATGGTGACAAGGCATGAAGGCGGCCAGACCCCAGGAAAATCAAAAGCATTCTGCTTAAATGCACAACAGTGTTCATGGCAGCACTATTCACAATAGCCAAGACATGGAAGCAACCTAAGTGTCCATCGACAGAGGAATGGATAAAGAAGATGTGGTACACATATACAATGGAATATTACTCAGCCATAAAAAGGAATGAAATAATGCCATTTGCAGCAACATGGATGGACCTGGAGATTATCATACTAAATGAAGTAAGTCAGACAGAGAAAGACATCTATCATATGATATCACCTATAGGTGGGATCTAAAAAAAGGATACAAATGAACTTATTTAAAAAACAGAAATAGACTCACAGACATAGAAAACAAACTTATGGTTACCAGAGGAAAGGGGGGAGGGATAAATTAGGAATTTGGGATTAACAGATACACATATAGATGTATAAAACAGATAATCAACAATGACCTACTGTATAGCGCAGGGAACTATACTCAGTATCTTGTAATAACCTATAATGGAAAAGAATCAGAAAAAGTATGTATATGACTATATATATGAATATATATATGACTGAATCACTTTGCTGTACACACCTGAAATGTAAATCAACTATACTTCGATTAAAAAATTAAAAATTGAATATTTTTAAAAAAATGTAAAAAGCATTCTGTTTAGATTATCAAGAAAACATGAACAAGTCATCCTGGTGTCTCCCGCCTGGATGCTGGACGAATCTGATGGGGGTGAGGCACTACTGGACAGAATGAGCCCCGCTGAGTCCTGAGACGCTGACCCTGGGCCAGGCAGCGGAAGCAAGCGTCGAATGACAAATGGCTCCTTTGATAACGGTCTTTCCTACCGCAAAGGCCTGGGACAGCCTGTGCAAACAAGGACGAAAGGGAGCCAGAGGGGCTCTGCTCTCCCTCTTCTGGGTTCTAACCTACTCTGGGGACAGACCCTGCTTCCGACCCTCAGCTCCGACCTGGGAAATGTAATGACCCAACCAGGCCAGGCAGAGGGACCGTCCCGACGTGCTGAGCGGCCAGCGGAGAATAACTCTGTGTCTCTTCCGCCACGACTTCACTGTCTAAACGCCCCCGGAATTATCTTGAATACGTAAGTATTTCAACAAATGTGTTATCCTCTCTTCCTCAAAAGGACACTGTAGGGCTTCCCTGGTGGCGCAGTGGTTGAGAGTCTGCCTGCCAATGCAGGGGACACGGGTTCGAGCCCTGGTCTGGGAAGATCCCACATGCCGGGGAGCAACTAGGCCCGTGAGCCACAACTACTGAGCCTGCGCGTCTGGAGCCTGTGCTCCGCAACAAGAGAGGCCGCGATAGTGAGAGGCCCGCGCACCGCGATGAAGAGTGGCCCCCGCTCGCCGCAACTGGAGAAAGCCCTCGCACAGAAACGAAGACCCAACAGAGCCAAAAATAAATAAATAAATAAATAATTAAAAATGAATATCTGCTTAAAAAAAAAATTGTCTTAAAAAAAAAAAAAAAAAAGGACACTGTAAAGTGCCTAGTTTCATTTAGTTCAGCATCCAGGTGCTTACGTGAGGAATCATTTTAGGGATCTGTCTGTCTGTCTCTGTTTAGAATGCAACCGCTTTCCCCTACCCCTGGAGCCTCCATCCTTGCAGTACAGAAAAAGTAAACTGTCTCATCAGTAATCTGAACACCTGTTGAAATAATAATATTTCAGATATATTGGGTTACATAAAATATATTAAAGTTAATTTCACCTCCTTCTTTTTTGCCTTTTTTTAGTATGGCAACTAGACAATGGAAAAGTACACATGGCTGGCGTATTTCTATTGGACAGTGCTGGTCTGTGGGGCCCTATGTGATCTGATCCTGCTGCCTTTCTGGATTCATCCTCTTCCCTCCTCTGCCTCACTTGCTCTGTCCCCACCACACTGGCCTCCTTGAGGCTTCTATGAAGCACCCAGCAGGCTCCTGCCTCAGGACCTTTGCATGTGCTGCTCTTCCTACATACCCCCCCCCCCCCCCCCCGTGTGGCCGGCTCCCTCTCTTCCCTCCCGTTTCTACCCCACGGTCACCTCCATGAGGGTGGTGACTGCTCTGGCTTCCCTCTCTAAAAGGTGAGCATCACCTCCCAAATTCCTCTCTCTCTCCCCTGCTTTATTTTTCATGCTTAATATGTATCTCTAGCCAAAATCGCGCTCGTCCACCTTGTTTAAGATCCATGTCCCCACCAGCAGGAAAGCTAATAAAGTCAGGGTTTTTGTCTCTTTTGTTCTCGGCTGTACCCTCTGTACCCAGAAAGAACAGTGCTTTGCACAGAGTTAACACTCAATAAATATTTGTGGAATGAGTGAATACAGAATACAGGCTTTTAGCCTCCAAGTCCTTACTCCAAATGAGAGAAGTCAAATATATATAACAGATAAAAACGGTATCAGGGTAGGGGGCAGTGAATGAAGCAGGGGAGAGTCCCATGGGGGGTTGAGAACTCAACCCGCTGAGGAGGCCTGGCCGTGGCCAAGAGGCTCTCAGATCCACTCAGACCCACTCAGTCCTGCTGTTGGATGGTGGTGGGTGGAGGGTAAAACTGGCTGGAAAGCGGGGAATGGAGAATTTGTGTTTTTCAAAAGCTTTCTGTAAGATCTGTGGGACTCACTCACCGAGACCAGCCCTTGGGGCTGTGGCTTATTTTTACAAGTGTGACGGGACACAGCGGATGAAGAATTGGCCTGGCTTGTAAGGCAAGTGGTCCAGAACTTGCTGCAGAGGCCCAAGGCCCATCCCAGAAATGCTGATTACAATTTGTGTTGAATCCCGTCCCCAGGGAACTCTGTGTGTCTTGCACCACAAAATGTAGTCAGGGGACTTCCCTGGTGGCGCAGTGGTTAAGACTCCGTGCTCCCAATGCAGGGGGCGCAGGTTCGATCCCTGGTCAGGGAACTAGATCCCACACGCATGCCCCAACTAAGAGTCCACATGCAACAACTAAGGAGCCGGCGAGCTGCAACTAAGGAGCCCACTGGCCGCAACTAAGGAGCACGCCTGCTGCAACCAAGACTTGGTGCAACCAAATAAATAAAATAAGTAAATAAAATAAATATTTTAAAAAACGTAGTCAGTTCCATCAGCAGATGAATGGAGGGACAAAATGTGGTCCATCCATACAATGGAATATTATTCAGCCTTGAAACGGCAGGAAATTCTGACACCTGCTATAACATGGATGAACCTTGAAGACATTGTGCTAGGTGAAATAAACCAGACACAGAAGGACAAATATTGTACAATTCCACTTATCTGAGGTACCAGAGTAGGCAAATTCATAGAGACAGAAAGTAGAAGGGTGGCTGCCAGGGGCTGGGGGGTGGGCAGGGAGAATGGGGAGTTGGTGTTTAATGGGGACAGAGCTACAGTTTGGGAAGATGAAAAGTTCCGTGGATGGATGGTGGTGATGGGTGCCCAACAATGTGAATGTACTTAATGCCACAGAACTGTACCCTTAAAAACAGTTAGCATGGTAAATATTATGTCTGTATATTTTACCAAGTCTTACAAGTGTTGACAAGTCTCCTGGGCTGGGGCTTGGGAATCTGCATTGCCAAGGAGGCTTCTGAATAATGTTGATGCTGCCTGCCCGGGGACCTCTAGCGTAGCCGACACAAGTGAATACAGCACAATCGACCTCCCCACCTCACAGCTTCTAGGTCCGGTGTCCAGCCAAGGACCAACATTGTGTCTGCTGCCCCCCAAGCTCGGTCCTCTCGGTTAGCACCAATTTCAACAGTAAACACAAGGAGCCTCGCAGCTCCACCCCCTGCATTCAAGGAGCCACAGCTCTCCTTTAAAGGTCCTGTGGAAGGAACCTGACTTCAACAGCTTCTCCACCAGAGTATTCACACAGGAATTTCTCACCCACATGAAGGGGAGTGTTCTCTGGGTGGCGGTGTGTGTGAAAGTTGACTGTAGAAAGCTTGCACAAATCAACAAAGAATGAGTAACACCCTAATGGGAAAATGGCCAAGAGTAGTCATGAAGAGGCACTTAATGAAATAAGAAATACAGATGACCAAGAAGTGTCAAAAGTGATAAATCTCATGAGTAATCAAACAAACGGAAGAAAACATTACAGGAATGCATTTTTCATATATTGGTTTGGAAAAAAATTAAAAGAATAATAACCAGTGTTGGCATGGGTGAGGAAAATGATCACCTTCTCAGATTGGGGGGACCATAAATAGGTACACTTAAGGAACAATCCAGAGAGATGCAGAAAAGTCTTCGTAAGATACACAATCTTTATGTTATTCCCTTTCTGGGAGTTTGCTCTTAGGAAATAAGCAGACACGTGCACCAAGATACATGCACAAGATTACTCACTGCAGTGTTGTTTAGAGCAGCAAAAGTAATCCAAACCTCTTAAATAATTGGAAAACACATTGACTCTGTCTATAGTGGCAAAATAGTTCTATACGGCCATTTTAAAAGATACCGTGGATTACAGTTCTATCTTTACTTATTGGGAAGGATGTTCAGCATATATGTGTTGGGAAAGCAAAGAGCCATATGTATAATGTGAATGAAATCTGTTTAAAAAGTACATACATATTTACCTTAAAAGTCAGGAATCAATATTATTGTGGTTGTCCCTGGGTGGAAAGATTTGGATTATTTTAATCATATCTCTGGTTGTTGCTTACCTGTATTATCTAATTTTTCTACAGTGATTATGTATTACAAGAGGTTTTGTTTGTTTGATTGTTTGTTTGTTTTTAAATCTTTTGTTTTGGCGCATGAAAAGGAGCCCACAGAAGAAACCAGTTACAAAGACTGAAAGGTGTTTACCAGACTGAGCTCTTGTGTACATTGCGGGGTCACTGCAGGGGAACTGAAAAGGCGGTAATTAAACTGCACGTCAAGAGATGAGGCATTCAGGGGAGACGCAGAGTCGCCGGTGGTCACCGAATGCCAGAGGACCCTGGGAACCAACCGCAAACGCGGGGTGCTGCGGGGAGAAGTAATCTGCCTCCTGGCCCCCCGAAGCGGGCATCTCGGGATGGGCGGCGCCGGCCGGGCCCTGGCGATGACCCGGGCGGGGAAGTTGCCGCGCGGATGCAGGATGCTCCAGCCTCGCTCATCCCAAGGCCTCCTCTCCGCGCGCCCCCGCCCCGCGCGTGACACCCCGGGGTGCGAGCCGAGCCCGGCCGGGGAAGGAGCGAGGCCACCTTCCCCGCCCCTGGCACAGAGCCGGGTCCCTCCCATCCTGCCCGCCCTGCACAAGTGGTTCACTTTGCGGCGGCTCAGAGGGCTCCGGGTTTGGTTCCCACGGCAACCTGGACACGGCCCAGCGATGCAGTGAGAGAGCGCAGCCCAGCTGGAGGCAAGGTCACGGCCACGCACGAGGCCGGCGAGGGGTGGGGGCGGGGGGAGCGGGGGGCGGGCAGAGCAGCCGGCCCCGCCCGGTGACCCCTCCGCCCCGCCCCCCGCGGGGCGAGTCCAGACCCTGCCCCGCCCTCCGGGGCGGCGCAGGTCCTGGCGCCCGACTCCTGGGGGCGCTGTCCCCATAGACCACGCCGGGAACGGCGCTTTCTGGGGACTTGTGCCACGGGGGCCCCCCACTCCCCCATAACGACCCTGCACCCTAAAAGCAGGACAGTCTGTTGGGGACCCAGACGACAGCTCGTTTCCTCAGAACTCACCTTCTCAGCAAACTCAAGCATACCGAACACAACCAAGAACTGGATGGGAAGCAGAAAAATCCGAAGTAGGAACAGCGATTTCTAAAGCCAGCCTTGAAAAGCGCTCCTTAGCAAGTCAGTCGGGCCCCCAGTGAGAGCTCCCCGCTCTGCTCTGGTACATCCCCTCTTTCTGCCCCAAAGTAGCACAGACTGGGCAGCTTCCAACAGCAGGAATATATTTCTCGTAGTTCTAGGGGCTGGACACCCGAGATCAGGGTGCCAGCCCGGTCGGTTCTGATGAGGGCCCTCTTCTGGGTTACAGCCTGCACACTCCTTGTGTCCTCACATGTGTGGGGGGCTCTCTGGGGTCCCTTTTATGAGACCACTGATCCCCTTTGCAAGGGCTCCACCCTCATGCCCTAATAACCTCTCAAAGGCCCCACCTCCTAAAACCATCTCACTGGAGGTTAGGATTTCAACATTTAGATTTGGGGGGAACACAAACATTCATGCCATGATATCCCCCAAGTCGGTTTGGTCATCTGGTTTCCCAGCCAATGGAAGAGCAGGAGAGCCTGGGGGCGGAGTGGACGCCCCTCCCAGGCCCCTCTTACTGGGCCGGGGCGCCCGGCTCCCTACGCCCCGCCCCCCAGCCCCCAGGAATATCGGCTGCTAGGGACTCATAGGTGTCCCCTTCTTGGGAGACTTGTCTTTGGCAGAACCAGATCCAACTCACCCCGGGGGATTAGAAGCATCCACCGTCCCTCCCCCAGGCCACAGCCAATGACCGACTGACAGAGGGGTACCCTTTGCCTCCAGGTGCAAACAATTCCATGCGGTTCTGCCCCAGGGCTCCCAGCCGAGACCACAGCCTTCCTAGCTGTCACCAACCCGGCCCTCCTCCCTTCACTGCCTTCTCCTGAGAGCACACCCCCTCCCCAGGTCTTGGGCGTCAGAATCCTCTGTCTGTGCTTCCAGGAAACCTGAGCTACAAGTGAGAGCTTGGAAGAGATGAGCTGTTAGCAGAAATGGCACCTCCACCTCCCACTGTTTCCAAGTCAGACACCTGGGTGCCATCTTTGCTCCTCCCTCCCCCTCACACCAGACAACACGTCAACCCAAGACCGGCCAATCGGGCGCCTCATCTTGAGTCTGTCCACTTGTCTGTGCCCTGGGACACCACCGTTCAGGACACCTTTGTTTCCTGAACTCAGAAAGCCATCTGGGGCCGTCTAGAGTGGGACAGAGCCCTAGCCGCTCACTTCCATGGCCCCTGAAGCACTCCTGCACCAGAGTTCAGGGTAGTCTCTTCTGACACAGAGAAGGAGATGCCAGCAGGGTCTCTGGGGAATTCTAACTTTACTGGGACGTGTTTCAAGTCTCTACTTCAGTCACTCTGGCCTCCTTGAACAAGCAAGTGTGTTGTACCCCAGGTCTGTGGTTCCCCCCAGGCACCTGCACGGCCTGCCCCCCACCTCCCCTACCTGTGAGGTGACTTAATACCTCCCCGTGAGATGTTCCCAGATGGGCTATTTCCAATCTCCACTGCCCTGCGCCTCGAGATCCAGCACCCAGTGCCCCCTCTGCTGTGCTCTCCTCCACCGAGTTATCGCCCCCAACACATCAAGTATTTACTTGTTTGCCTTGTTTATCCATTAGATGAGATTAGGTTTCTGGGGGCTTTTTCCCCATTTTGTTCAAGGCTGAACCACCAGCGTATACAGCAGGTGCTCGGTAAATCTTTGTTAAGTGAACGTGTGAGATCAAAGCATACAGTTGAGAATGGACCTGCGGGACGGAGTAATGCAAATTGTGAGACTGGATTCAGGAAGCCTAAGCCTGGAGTCTTTGACGCTGTGCTTGGCCAGTGGCCTGATGGCAGAAGAGAGCTTGGAGAAGACAGAAATACTCAATCCTAGTTTTCTCCCTTGGTCTTCTTCTCTCTCAGTGAAAATGATCTTAAAGCCGGAAGGGGAGGAAGCCTTGCGAGATGGTGTGAATTAGCTCTGAGACGCTCGTGAGGGGAGACAAGCCACTCTCTTCAAGTTTTCTCCATCACATCAAGCCTCCTCCTACCCCCACCCGCGTGAGCAGGAAACTCAGTCTCCGTGACTTTGTGGAGGCCTCTTCCCCACAGGGCCATTCAAGCGTCCTGGCGGGGGTTGTTTAAAAGTGCCCTGCAGGCCCCTCTCCGTGTCTCCTGGCCCTGCCCCAGGCCACGCATGAGAGGGCGTAGGCCCCCAGGCAACATCCTCACCTGCCTACTTGCAGACCTGGCCCCAGAGACCCACGTCCAGTCCTGGCGAACAGGGGAGTGGGGTCCAAGAAAGGAGAGGAAATAGGCACCTGGCACTGAGGGCTTTCCACCAAGTCCGATAGGCAGGTCCAAGTGAGGACCTTCTGGGAACCAGGGGGAGGCTTGTTGGAGGCACAGAGACAGGAGTCTTTGAGAAATCACAGGGATGGTGAGAGGCAAAGGACTAAGGATACTGGCGGGGTCGGGGGGCAAGAACAAGGTGGACACCAAACCACAGACAGTGAGTGTGACCTTGAGCATGAACATACGTCGAGGTTAGATTAACAAACCAGTGTCATGTTATTAAGCCAATGTTTCATGTACATGAAGGAGAAGAATGAATGATTCTGGGGAATTCACTTGTGTCCAGTTAACCTCATACTTCATTACATTTCTTGCTAGACTGAAAGGCTGCGGGATGAAAGAGGGTCTTCATTTGGACAAGAGGATGATTTAGGCTTCTTCTTATCTCCAGACAAGTTGGGGGAATGTCAGCCAGACGAGTTATCCACACCACATTCCCCTCACACCTGCTGCGTGGAGCTAGACACTGAAATCACGAAAACGGATAAAACATGGTCCTCGCCTTGGAGGAACTCAGCCTGGCGAGTGAGACCGCGGTGTAAAGAAGTGATGAGGGTACAGTTTGATAAATGCCGTAACTGAGTCATTTACGAAGTGCCCTGCTCCGCAGTCCAAGTGGGTAACTTTGTAGCTGGTGGAAGAACATTACATTTTCAACATCAAGGTGGAGGGAGGTCTCTACGCTGCTTCACCACAAAGATTTATATCAATTCTACATTGTCCAAACTCTTTTTAAGAATTTACAGGAGGACACTGCAGTCATTCTGATCCAGTTTGCCAGTGACATCAACTTGTGGGGTACAGCAAAGATGTCAGCGGTGGACCGGGATTCAGAGAAACCGCCAAAACCTAGAAAAGCTATGTCAAAACTAAAAGATGAAATTGAAAAAGGAAAAATGTAAAGTCTCTACTTGCATTCAGATGTGATTTTAAGAGAAGTTCTGTGAAAAGGTTCTAGAGGGTTTAGACATCTACAAGGTCAGCGTAAACCAGTCTGATTACAGGACCGCTACGTTGACTTGGGGGTTGATTTGGGGGCTACAAAGCTAGCAGTGGTGTCCAGAACAAAGAAGGTACTGGTTCCACTCTGCTCCATACTGATTAGACAGCTTCTGGAATACTGTGTTACTAACTGAAGGTGCTCAACCAAGGTGGCAAAGAGTCCTTGAAAACTGAGACGTGGCTGGAGACCCGAGGATGTGGTGCCGGCCCCATCCTGGAAGCACAGAAGCCCCCAGTGAGACCCAACCCTCTGCGTCGTCCCTGCCTGCCCCTGCAAGAATGAAGGGGCCCGTGCTGATGACCGCCGTTGCCCCACAAATGAATGGGACCTAGAAGCTGTTTTTACAGCTCTGTGCTAAAAGCTATTCTGATCCTATTCTGACCCTGCAAGCCAGTAGCTCCTCCTCTTCCCCTACAAGGAGGGACGGCTGACTTCCTCCTGCTCACGTCTCCTGGGTATTTTGAGGTTTCCCCGGACCGGTTTCCTTAACTTCATTTGGTGCCCAATGCTGGCTGCCTGCCTCTCTCTTCCAGCCCCCATTTCTGAAGATCAGGCTCTCCCCACCGGCTGGAGTCTCTTGGATAAACTGGTCTGGTGTCGGCGCTGCTCGGCTTGTGCACACCTGTCTTGTCCATCCTCCCCAACCTCAGTGGCTGCTGGACCTGGATGTACCAAGCCCCCATTTGATCTCTAAATGTCAGCTTCCCTTCTGCCTCATGCCTGCTCTGGCCAATCCCCCAACACACGCAAGGGTGCATCCTCGTGTACACACACACACATACACGCACACACACTCCTACTCACAACCGACCGACTCCCCTGCCCTGGGCTGTTCTCCCAAACCCTCACATTCAGAAGGCTTTCATTTATTGTGCCAAGGGGTAAGCCAGGACAGATGGGTAAACAGTTCTCTGTGGCAGATTTCAGCTCAGTAAGAGAAACAATGCTGTTGGCTCAGGAATATCGTGGAAGGGATTTCTATGATTCTATGGGGGGAGTTAGACCAGGCCAGTGTCCCCGAATCTGGCTGTAAAGCAGCTTACCGAAACGCAGATCCCAGGGCCTGCTCCGGACCTACCGTGTCAGAACCCAGCATGGGAGGTAGGAATGTGTATTCTCAGCAAGTTTGCCAGATTATCTGATGCAGCTGGTCCTGAGACTGGCATCTGAATGAGATGATCTTGCCTCTGAAGCGAAGACCACATTTATGCTTTTTCATAATGATGCCTCTGAGAGATCAAGATACTGTTCAAAACGTTAGAGCTTCAGAGGCTACGTTTCCGAGCTGCTTGCCCCTTAACACTGCCGGGAGAATCAGCACTGCTGTTCGGCACGTTCAGGGATGCGGCTGCTGGGGATTACTTCCTGCTCACATACACCTGAAAGGTCAAGTGCGCGAGTGCCAGACCTTGGCAAAGGCTGCCCTGCCAGAGGCTGGGGGAATTCCCCTGGGGCACCGGCATGACCCTGCCTTGTGAGCACACCCCTGGCCAGGCCCTGCCTCTGCCAGCGCTGAAAACAGCCCTGAACATCCGCTTCCCTCCTGAACTCGTGAGCCTGTGGCTGAATCCTCGGTGCCAGGGCCAGGAGCCAGCAGGCGACAACTGTTCCTAATCGTGCAGGAGATCAGACCCCACCTCCACTGGGAGGACAGCCCACACTCCTTTGTCTCACGGCCTGGCCTGGGTTTGCCTTCTCCTTAAAGAAAAAGAAATTTTGAACGGCCATCATTTAGTACTTGAAATTGGCATCTCTCTATAATTACATAGATAGATAGATAGATACAATAGGCACATAAAATGTAAGTGTAATGTATATATATTTCTATCTATTTATCCACCTCTCTGTCTGTAATGTCTAACATTTATCTGGCCAGTTCTTAACCCTTCCATCAGGAACATCCACTTTTTTTCAGTATGTCACCTGACACAAATAAAAATTTTCTCATATCCAAAAAGAGGCTAGAAACAGCATTATCCATAGTCAACGCAGACCAATTTTACTTCTTAGTGTTTCATTTCATCCCACGATACACTGAGATTCAGATAAATATATACAAATAAACAAGAACACACTGCATTAACCTTGGATTAAAAAGGACAACCTTTTATTGAACGAGCCCCTAACAGATGCAACAATATCCGTGACAGCCTGCATATCGGAGACGGAAAGAGGCCAGGCGAGGAGGAACATCCAAGAGCTTAGATGTCCTTGGAGCTCTCCGTGGGAATGAACGTGCATTCAGAAGTCGGAAATCCCATGACAGCTGCTCAGGGCCACTGATGCCCATGAAATCCACCCTCCATCAACCCGGGGCCTTGGTGGGATTTATGCAGGAATTTGGAGGCAAGACAAGGATTTTCTAATATCAAAGCAACACACCCAGGGAGTCAGAGACTCTTTGGCGCTCTTGGAAAAGCAGAAGCACCTGCAGGGTCCTGCTCACCCACCCCGGGCAGGACAGGGAAGCGTGGGCCCCCCTCCCCCTCTGGCCCCGCCCACCGGCCCCGGCATCTCTGGGGGGCCCCGTCGTGGGTCTCAGAGAGCACTGGGGGCGGGGGGCGCAGGACGGGGCAGCATGTCACCCTGTCGGAGGCGTCGCTGGTAGAGAAGTCAGCCAAGCAGGAGCTCTGTCCCCCTGGTCTTGGAGGCTCCTTGGTCGGCTCTGACAGCACGCCCTGAGGCCGGGGGAGCTCGCAGCCTCACGGGGGCCTTGGATCACGCTTGCTCTTGGGGGAATCACCTTTCTGTTCGTCAGCGGTGCTATCAGCCTGATGTGTGAGTCACTGTACATCAGATGGGTAAGAGGGCAGCAACGGGACCTTGGCTCGTCGCCACTTCCTGCCGCAAATCAAGCGCAGCGTGGCGGAGGCGGAGGACGGTGTGTGGACGGGACCAGCCAGTCAGGCAGCCGGTGCCACGGGAGGGCCCTCAGGAGAGTCCCCTTGCCCTAAAACATCTTTCTCAACAGGACACCGTGGTGCCTGAGTTCCCACCATTATAGTTACTTTTTCAGTTGAATTACGCCATAAAGCTACTGCCCAGCTGGAAGGAGTAAGGAGTTAATGCAGCAATTCCGTGAACAGTCGTCTACTCCCAGTTAGCTTGTAGGATGAGTTAAGCAGCAGAGAGGAAGGGCAGGGGAGCTTCAGCGGAGGAAGTCAGGACCACCTGTGTGGCTGGCAGGACGCCTCCCCCTGTGCCTGCTCAGAGGCGCAGAGACGGAGGGAGGGCTCTGGGCCACTGGGGGTGGGGGAGGGGAAGGGGGGAGAACGGGGAGGGGGGAGAACGGGGGAGGGCGGGAGGAGTAAAATAGGTCGTAATAGGCTGGGGGTCTTGAGCATTAATAATTTTCATACAAAAGTGATGTCACAGTGGACTCTACCCACAATTTCTGTTGTTAAAATGAGGTGGAGCCTCTAGATCCCCTACCGCGTGTATGCCACAACTAAGAGTCCACACGCCGCAACTAAGACCCAGCGCAGCCAAAATAAATAAATAAATAAATTTTAAAATGAGGTGGAGGAAATGCAAGTAGACTTGGTCCAAAAAGCAGCACAAAATCATCATCAACAAGTTGAAAAACAACTTGTTTCCATCCCCAGGAATCATCTGTTGATTGTTATGCTCAGGATCTGGACAAAAGAGTACTGCAGATTCCATGTCTGCCTCCTTCAAAGCTTGCCAATCAAAGAGAGACACATAAGCAGGACACAGAGCGCAGGGAAACACACTTAAACTGGATGGGCTATGAGGTCATTACAGCCCGTGTAACTCTGGAATGCACAGCTGCAATGCGCAGCACAGCTGGGAAAGAGCAGCGCACGGACCAGTCAGTCAGTTCAGTCTTCACCCAGTCCCGCAGACTTCAGAGTGCTGGCCGGGGGCCGAGCCCAGCGCCAGGAGTCTTGAGGTGTGTAAAGATGAAAAAGACACGGTCCTTACTCTCAAGGAGGTTACCATCCAGAGCGGGTTAGACATAACACGCGATGGAGTGGAAACAGCACAGATATGAAGGCTGCCGTCAGAATTCAATTTCATAGTGCCACTCTGAGCAACTGTTTTGTCTTCTGTAACAAGGAGTAATAGTATACACCTCCCAGGGTTGTGTAAACCTTGAAGGAGCTAATAAAAAGTCTTAATGCGATGAATGATCTAATAAATGTTGTTTTCCTCCTTCCTTTCACAAACGTCTCTAATGCAAGACAGAAAGTGATGTGTCACAAAAGAAAAGTGTTCTGAGAACTCAGAGAATGGAGGTGCAATTACTTACAGCTGGGGAGGCTCAGAAAAGAGTGCACGGAAGAGGTGGCCTTTGAAGATGGGTAGATTTAGAAATGGAGAAACAGGGGACGAGGAGCTCCAGGCAGAGGGATCAGCGTGGACCAAGTCCAGGGGCAGGTGAACACTGGCATGGGAGATAACGTTGGGACGTAACCGGGGTCATCCATTGAGGGCCTTGATGTGAGGCTAAACCTCAGGTGTAATCAAAGGTATTTGAGCAGGAAGGTGAGATTGGTCAGAGGTATGCTTTACAATTATGAATCTTATAGCTGGGTTTCTTAACAATTGGAGAGGAATATTACCAGTTCTAGACACCAGAAGGTATGCCAGTAGGTACTGATGTGGAGGTGAAATTGAATAGAAGGCAGCTGGGAGATTCCACAAGCAGGATGTGTGGGTGAAGAGTGCAGAGAAGCCCTATGATACTGGAGCCTGAGAGACTGGAAGGACAGAGCCCCTTGAACAGAAAGAGGAAATGCAGACAGCGGAGAAGAGGAGGATGTCAAGCTGGTGGATTCAGTTCTGGACTATTCAGAAAGGACCTGCAGGCGGCTGAGCCACGTCACTGGAGCTCAGGAGAAGTCCCGCGTACAAGTATGTGCTTGTGAGTCACCAACGTCAGGGTCGATGGAGCTAATAAAGGGAAAAGAGGGCCGAGGACAGAGCTCTGGGACGAGGTCATCGTGGGAGTGGGGGAGGAAGAAGCAAGGGACAGTGCAGCCTCGGGGAGGCCACAGAAAAGAGAGCCCCTGGCAGAGCGGGAGGGCACCTCTGGTCACTAGTGACCGATGGTGCAGAGACGTTAAAGAAAATGGGGAACAAGGAGGTAGGCTTGCGATTCAAAGTTCATCGACGGTAATTCTTTCAAACTCCATTTTTGTGGATGAAATTTTTTTTTGCTTTTGGATTTTGCATGGATAATTTTTGTAATAACAACAAAAATTACTAATGATCTTGACCAGGTTAAAACCTCTCCAATTGTAAAGGCCTTGGGATAGCACAAAGTTAGGAAGTATAAGTGATGGTTGTAGATCGCTCCTTGAGAAGTTTCATCACCAAGAGGAAGAGAAAGATGGCTCAAGTAAGGCAGAGCCAAGGGAAGGCTGCAATGGTGTCCCAGAACCCCCCTACTTTGGGGACAGCTGATTATTAAATTTTCAGGAATTCCATGAGCATCTTCTTACAACTGGCTTGAAATAGTCTCACTATGGGAGTGTTTACACTACAGAAATTGGCAAAGGCTACAAATCAGCCACGCCCCCTCACCCCCGCCCCACTGCCCCCCACCGCCAATTGTTAAGATGGGGAAGGCGAACATGTTTCTACTGGGTAGATGAATATGATGCAGGAAGAGATTGGAAAGTAGGTCAAGGTAGAAGGATAGGAGGTGGGCCAAGGGAGGGGAAGCACTTCCAAGGTCTCGTGAGGCCCCAGGTATCACTAGGGCAGGTGGCGATACGGAGGTTATGGGGGATGTGGGATTGTGAGGACAGAATGCTGGAAGCATCACCTCATGGACTTGGATGAAGGAGTGAATATATCCCCTAACCCACCTGACCCAGCTGGTGGGCTAGTAAGCTTCAACTCCATAGCTCAGCCAAGAAAGAAATTAGGTCAAACTGAAAAAAAGATTATGCTTGAAGGAAGAATACCTTTACCTCAAGTTGGAAAGCCACGCCTTCACTATGGTGTGGTATATCCTTGGGTTGTTGTGTCTAATGCCTTAGAAATGCCATCACTGTCAATGTGAAGGCTTGTGGTGGAATCTCTGAGCTTATAGGACCCCTCAGTCCCATCACCAGGAGAGCAGCTCAGTCATCCCAACCCAGAAGAACTGGACGGGAAGGCACATTACGGTCTGAGTGAACGTGACCTCACATATAACACACTCTGCGTTTTCTTACTTAGGGGAAAATGAACAGTCCAAAAATCATCAGAATGTGAGGCTAAGACAGGAAACTTGGCTCTGTGGAGACTGGACCCCTAAATCCAGATTGGAAGCATCTTTTCTCAGATACAATGTTTGAGATTTGCTCTTTCCTGATACTCCTATGACACATTCCTTGACCTTTCCGAATTTTTATTTAATTTTAAAAGGAGTTACGATAAAAGTACATTTTATCCTAAATACATTTAACCTACATGGTAGGTTTTATTAAAGCATAGGTTCACACACCACACACACACACACACACACACACACACACACACACACACACACACACAAAGAGAGTACAAGGGGTGTGCAGAGAAAGACAAAAACAGAGAGACAGAGAGAAGGACAGAACAGAACACACTTGGCAGCTCTCAGGCCAGGACCCAGCTGTGATTTAAGAGCTTTCTGTGGGACTTTCCTGGCGGTCCAGTGGTTAGGACTCTACACTTCCACAGGGGACACGGGTTCAATCCCTGGTGGGGGAACTAAGATCTCACATGCCGCACTGCGTGGCCAAAAAAAAAAAAAAAAAAAAGAGCTTCCTGTAAGGACATCACATCTCTCGGGTCCCCTTGTGGGCTGTTGAAAACAAAGGGATTTCACACCATTTCAGGGCCGACTGGAGGAGAGAGCTACCAGCTGCTTCCTCACTTAAGACGGCAGTCCCACTGGCTCCCTTGCAAATGTCAGAAATGTCAGACCAGACAAACATCTCCGGAAAGACATCCTCAGGGCAGCTGAGGACACTGGCTTCTGTTCCCGTCACATCAATGGTGTCTTTTGACGAGCACGCCTGGCCCTCCACTGCTGAGATCTCCAGCGGGGAAGTCTTCCCAACTCTATATGATACATCGTCTGGCCCATACATGAAAACCTACTTTTCTCTCCTTTGAGGATAAACAGTGTCGTCGGTGGATGGGGGAGGGACTTCCGTACTCAAAGTAAGACAGAGCCCAAGATCTTGGGCTCAAAAGGGACGGGTCATCCTCTTTGGTTGAAGGTTTAAATTAAGGAGACTTTCACTACCAGCTCAACGTGAATGAACTCGGAAACGTGACACTCCGTGAAAAGAAGCCAGGACGACATTTCAAAGAAAGGAATAATAGTCATAACAGAATCTGAAAAACTGCGAAGCAGGTAGTAAGAGTTTCTCAGTGTGTCCATGCCACTGTCCCCGGGGGGGAGGAAGGGAGGGTGACTTGGTGTCTGATCTGCTTGGCATTCTTATCGTGAACTAATAATTTGCTACCCTGGTTTATAAAGGGGTCTGAGTCTGTTCACCAGGATTTGAATAGATCTAGGTTGTAAGAAAATTTCTGAATCTATTTTCCTTTAAAAGCAATAAAAGCGATGGTTAATATGGATGGAGACTTCGCCCCGTGCCAGGCGCTGTGCAAAGAGCTCTGAACACAAGGTCTCACGCTTCAGGGCGGCACTGCTGCTCCCGTCACTACTTCCACCACCATCTCATCACCCCCACGTACAGATAATGTTGAGGCTTTAAGAGGTTGAGGAACTTGCCTAAGGATAGCAGCTCCTAAGTGGAACAGCTGGGATTTGAGTCCGGCGTTTATTCGGCTCAAAAATCCAAGCATTTAATCACTTACTGAGACCCTGAGGCTCAAAAGAGCCGGATGTAAAGATGCAGAATAGACAGAGACCTTCACAGGCCAGAGTTCAGACCCCCATTCTGCAAATGAGATTCCGTATAGCCTTGGACAATCACTTTTCTAAGCCTCGGTTCCCTTGCTTGTAAAGTGAGGGCTAACTAATAAGCTAGTGGTATTGACCTCGAAGTTACCGTGAGGATTAAATGAAACAACACTCACAGAACGCCTTGTTCATGGGGTACTGGGCAGGTGCTGGCCCACTGGGTCAGAATCCTGGGTCTCTCTCTCCGCTGTTCATTCTCTTATTCATGCGTTCATTCATCTATTCACTCATTCATTCATCAAGTTACTAAGAACCTATCATTGTTCCAAGAGCTAGGGATACAGCATGAAAAGACAGTCCTTAACTTCAAAAGTTTACAGTCTAGTTAAGAGATACGCAAGTAATGAGGTTCTGGACCCAATTCCAATGTGTGGATGGGAGGTTTCCCCCCGACACCACCAAGCAATTCTCTGGACAACAGCTGAGTGTCCTATAATTCAACTGAATTCTGACCCTATCTGCCCGGAGATGTCTGGGTTGTTACCTGTGCTTCTGCCCTACTGGCTACAAATCAGAGGTTCCCACGACCCCCTCCTTGGGTTCAACTAGTTTGCTAGAGTGGCTCACAGAACTCAGGAAACCTGTTTACTTGCTAGATTACCAGTTTATTAAAAAGGATATTAAAGGATACAAACCACCAGCCAGATGAAGGGATACAGGAGGGTGAGGTCCCCAACAAGGTGGCACATGGAAGGGTTTGGGTTCCCCAACCGAGAAGCTCTCCGAACCCCATCCTTTTGGGCTTATGTGGAATCTTCATTTTATAGGCACGATTGCTCAAACCATGATTAAATTATCAGCAACTGATTCAATCTCCAGCCCCTCTCCTCTCCCTGGAAATCAGGGGGTGGGGCTGAAAGTTCCACCCCTTTCCTGGTTGGTTCCCCTGGCAACCAGCCCCCATCCTAAGTACCTTCCAAAAGTCACCTCATCAACCTAAACCCAGTTGTGGTGGCAAGGGGCTTATTATGAATAACAAGATACCCATTTCACCTTGATAGCTCTGAAGCAATTTCAGGAACTGAGGACAAGAGACCAAATATTATAACAAAAGATGCTCGCATGGCTCTTATTGATCAGGAAATTCCAAGGTTGTCAGAGCTGTGAGCCAGGAACCATGGAAGAAAACCACAGTACAGATGAGAAATATATTTTGGTCATCTGAATGACCAAATGTATATTTCTTATAAGTCACAATATCACAGCAAGAAATTCTACTGTGATAAGATCATTGCTTTAACGGAAGTAGGAGAGAGTGTAGGAGGAACGTAGCAGAGGGAGCTCCCAGGCATGCCTGGTAGAGCCAGAAAATGCTGAACAGAAGAAGGTTTGGCTTTGCCCGGAGGCAAGACCCTTCCAAGGAGAGAGAAGAGCATGTACAGGGAGATAGAAAGAGCTAGACAAGTCTGCAGGAGCACAATGGTCAGAGACTGCTGAAGGGCCATGGAGCAGTGATGGGGGGCGAGCTGGAGGGAGAAGGGTCCAGAGCGTGGACCACAAAAGTGCACCTGAGGGTGGATTCCTTCCTGTGGGTCCTCCCAGCTCCAAGTTCCATTATTCCACAAGGAACTGGCCAGCCCAACTCTGTATTTCCATCAGCTAAACAAACATCTATTGAGGGACCTGTAGACATAACTTTGCCCTTTAAAGAGCCTGCAGGTAAAATCTTTGTCTTCCGAGTACCCATAGCAACGGCTACTTCCAGCAGGTGGTGATGTCCCAGGAGCTCTGCGACCTCCCAGGTAGGATTTTTTTCCAGCTGTGATCCTGAAGAGTCTTCTTTCTCCTTTGAGGCATTGGCAAAACCCCTCATCACACTCTACGTGGATCTAAGGCCGCTGAGGGCTCCACATTTTTAGTTGCCCAGAACCTGGAGGGCAACAAGCCTTGCCTGTGTCTCACCCCTGACATCCTAAGTCACCAGCCTAGATGTGGTCCTCAGGGTGTCCTCGCATCCCCAGACTGGGCTGGGCGTTCTTTTCCCCGGTTCCCCGGCAGACACTCCCCTCCCTCCTAACCACACCCTGCTTTCACCCAGAGCAACTGTACCAACATCTTCACCTTCGTCCACTTCCCAGTCTCACAGGAAACCTGGCTGAGCCCCAAGGACATCCCCGCCGTCTCTCTGCAGAGCCCTTGGGTGGCAGTGGCACCCCGGCTCCTGTTGCTTCTTTCAGGCCATCAGTCTGCTACCCTTGTGCACGGACCTCTCCTCTGAGGTCCAGGCCACACGCGCTGTACAGATGGCCGAGTCTTCTGCCCTTCCTGTCCCCCTTCCCCCATTCACTGGGGACCTGGACAGCTGGCTCGCAGTACTTCTCTCTACCCATGTCATCCTGGGGACATTGACACTCATGGAAAGACTCGGGTAACATCGTCGCCTGGGCACCCACGACCTTCCGTCTCCTTCACTTTGGGCCCCCCCTCCCATGGCCATAGTTTGGACTTCGGCATTGCCCAGAGCCGCCTTCCCTCTGAAGTCTATACTTGAGCACCCTGCTCTGGGCCATAACCTACTGTCGTCCTGCTCCACCGATTTACCTGTTTGCCCCGCTCACCATGACCCTCTCTCAATCTCTAAGCCCTCTGTTCTTCTCCCATCCCTTCTAGCACCTTGGCTCCATCCAGCCTAGCTCCTGGAGTTCATCACTTCCTCCACTCCGCTAATAAATCTCTAAGTGTCCTCACCACCTCGCCCTTCTACCACATCCTCCTTGTTACATGC
Organism: Balaenoptera musculus; assembly: GCF_009873245.2. Taxonomy (NCBI): domain Eukaryota; kingdom Metazoa; phylum Chordata; class Mammalia; order Artiodactyla; family Balaenopteridae; genus Balaenoptera; species Balaenoptera musculus. The sequence goes on along the minus strand of NC_045802.1, from coordinate 4,389,515 downwards.
AAACGTTGGATCGATCCAACGATCTGTTTTCCTAGTTGTGACACATAGGCAGTTCAATGCTGAGGCAGAAAAATCATAACCTTTACAGACAGATGACACTATAGATGTATGGAGCCCAACCTTCTGGGCCCTTGTCAATTCACAGACTCCCTCCCTTTAAATACCTTGCAATAGCCATTCCGACTTTCACTTTTTTCAAACCCACTGAGAAATGAGTCTTCAGCCATGAACTCCCTCAGCTTCGGCCCTCAAACCTCCAAAATTACCTGTTTCTGTGCTTGCCTTCTACTTCCTTCCTGCGTTTCCAGAGGAAAAGGTGTTCTCTCCCTGTTTCTATCCCTGCAGTCTCCTCCTTGACTAAGACCTTTCTTCATTGGACCACTCTTGTATATTTTCAACTTCTTCTACTCCACTGGCTTTTTCTCAACAGCCAGTGAAGTTTGTCAAGTCTCCCAACATTTTATAAAACAAATACTTTGATCCTACACCTCTCCCTACCTACTCACTACCTTCCTCTCTCTTCCACGTCACAGCCAAACTGCCTGCTGACAGTCCCCATTTCTTTCCATCTCACTCACAGCTTGGCCTTCTGCAATCAGGCTCTGCCACCACGTCATAGCAACCACTTTGGCACATAACACCAAAGACCTCCCGCTTGGCAATTCCAATGGACTCTTTCTTGTCTTCATCATGTTTGACCTCTAAGTGGCATTGGACAGTGTTTGACCATCTTTCTCTAAAATCTCCCTCATTCCTCTGCTTCTCCCCACCACACTCTTCCTGGTTCAGCTGCGCCATTTTTTCTTTGACCGTTATTTCTCAGCTCCTATTAAGGCTTCCCGTTCTCCACTCATCCCTTTCATAACTTGCCCCTCTGTGATCACCCTCATTCACCCCTTACCTTCAGCTGCCATCTATGTGTGGATTACTTTGAACCACATATCGAGTCTAGATCTCTCTTTTGAATTTTACTCTTGGGTATTCAGTTTCCTTTCAGACACTCTACTAGAATGGACCATATAAAACCCAACATGCCCCAAACTGAACTCATCTTTCCCTCCCAAACTCACTCTTCCTTGTATTCACAATCTTGACAAAAGTCACCACCAGCCACTCCGTCACCAAGGCCAGAATCTAAGGAGTCCTCTTTGCCTTTCATCCTTCTGTTATGCAGCACCCTCAGACACATTCTGTCCAGTTATATATACCCCCTTAATGCCTCTCATAACTCTCCCCTCTACATCATTCTACTCCACAGAACAAAACTCATGGTTTATCTTATCTGTATGATGGCAATAGTCTTTTTTTAAATACAAGTTCTAAAGGTTACTTTCCATTTACAGCTATTACAAAATATTGTAATTACAAAATATTCCCTGTGTTGTACACTACATCCTTGAGCCTATCTGACACCCAACAGTTTGTACCTCCCCTCCCCCACCTCTATATTACCCCTCCCTCCCCTCCCCACTGATAACCACTAGTCTGTTCTCAGTATCTGTGAGTCTGCTTCTTTTTTCGTCTTATTAGTCTTTTGATTGGTTTCTCAGCCTTCAATCTTGCTGTCCACTCCAATCTGTCCTCCTCCCTGCTTCCAGAGTAATATTTACAAAACACAAAGCTGAATATGTTTATTACAGCTTAAAACTATTCAGCAATTTCTCTTTGTTTATAGAATATAACCTAAGTGCCTTAGTATGTGGTATGAGACCCTTCAAGCTGTACTGCCACCCACATTTTCACCTCTGGACATGCTCTTCCTGGAACCTTAGGTTTCAAACAACCACTTGCATTTCCTAGAATCTGTCTGGCTATTTCCAGCTTGTGAGGTTTTGTTCTTCTGCCTTTGCTGCCTAGAATTGTTTTCTTTCCTTTATTACTCGGCAAATCGTTATCTATCCATCTTTCAAGACTTGGATCAAATACCCTCCAGCCTGTTCTCCCTCTCCTGGTTAGAACCAACTTCTCCATCCTGTGTACAGATCTCTACCTGCAGCACAGGCAGAAGACTTCAATAATTTTTTTGGTCAGCTTCCTTGAAATATAATTTACATGCAACAAAGCTCACCATTTTTAATTAAACTATTCAGTGAGTACTGACAAATATATACGGTTGGGTACTGTCAGAACAATCATGAGAATATTTCCGTCTCTCCAAAAGTGCTCTCATGCCCCTCTGTATTCAATCCCCTCCTCCTTCTGCCTGACCCTTGGCAACCTCTGATCTGCTTTCTATCCCCAGAGTTTTGCCTTTTCTAGAATTTCGCATAAGTGAAATCAAATAGTCTATAGCCTTTGTGTCCAGCTTCTTTCACTTAGAATAATATTTTAGCGATTCATCCATGCTAACACACATGTCTCTAATTCATCATTTTTCCTTTCTGAGTAGTATTCCATTGTATGGAGGTACCACAATCTGTTTATCCATTCACAGGTTGATGTTCATTGGAGGTATGTGCAGTTTGGGGCTGTTATGAACAAAGCTGATAAGAACATTTGAGTGCAATCTGCTGTGGACATATGGTAGGAGTGAAGGTCCTGGATCCCACAGTAAGTGTATATTTAATGTTATAAGAAACGGTCAAACTGTTTTCCCAAGTGACCATAATGTTTTTCATTCTGACCATTGATGCACAGGAGTTCCAGTCACCCCAGATCCTTGCCACAGACTTTTTACCCTTAGCTATTCTAGTAGGTATCTCACTGATTAGTAAGGTTACAGCATCTTTTCACGTGTTCATTTGCCACACACACATCTTCACCTATAAACATATTTTAAATCTTTTGTCCATTTTATTAAAACATTGGGTTGTTTTCATTTAGTTGTATGCATTCTTTATCCATTGTGGATGTAAGTCCTTTGTCAGATACATGTTTTGGAAATACTTTCTTCCAGCCTGTGGCTTGCTTTTCAATTTTGTAGCACTATCTTTGGAGGAGCAGAAGTTTTAAATGTTGATGAAATCTAATTTATTAATTTTTGCTTTTTGTGTCCTATTTAATAGATCATTGCCTATGTTAGATCACTAAGATTTTTCTCCTCTGTTTTCTTCTAGTAGTTTTATAGTTTCAGCTCTTTTGCCTTTTATTTACATCTGTGTTCCATTTCAAGTTAATTTCTATCAATGGTATGAGATAAAGGTGTGTATATACATATATATATATATATATATATGGCTGTCCAGTTGTTCCAGCATCATTTATTGAAAGATTACTCTTTCTCCATTAAACTGCCTTAGCAATTTTGTAAAAAATCCAATGGCCAGATATCTATGGGTCTATTTTGGAGTTCAATATTCCGTTTCATTGAACTACTTGCCTGTCTTTACGCTGATACTATTTTGATTACTGTTGCTTGTAACCAGGGAATGTGAGTCCTCCAAGTTTGCACTTCTTTTTCAGAGCTGTTTTGACTATTCAGGGTCTTTTGCATTTCCATGCAAATTCTTGAATCAGCTTGTTGATTTCTATAAAAAAAAAAAGCTTGCTGGGATTTTGATTAGTATTGGTATTGCACTCAATACATATATGTCAGTCAATCTGGGAAGACCTGACATAATTTTAGTTGAATATGTGAACTCCTTCTACATATAAGGTGCTTAAACCCATTCAATTTTTATAGCACTTGATAGTTTCTAAAGCCAGTTCATATACATTATCCCATTTGATCCATCAAATAACCAGAGGGAAATGCTGGCCTCACTTTGCAAATGAGAAAACTGAACCTCGGGAGACTTGACTCGGGTCAGCTGGTTGGGTATGTGGTGGCGCCAGCTGGCCTGGCTTTTTCATTTCACGTCGACAGTATATGTGATGCTTCATCCTGTAACTATTGATCTGGTGTATCTAAAATGTTGGCATGTGGGCCTGGGCAGAGAGGACCTGGCAACACAGCAAATTCAACCCTACACTTTCGCTCCCTCTTACTTGGGTAAAGAAGTGGCTGGAGACCCAGTCACCCTGCTTCCAGACCAGCCCTGGGGAGCTGGTCCAACCATGTTGTGCATCCCAAACAGTCCGGGAGCTTTAAAAATGCAGATGCCTCAGCCTCACCTCCAAAGTTTGGATTCAACTGTTGGGAGTAGGGCCCCAGTATTAATATTTCATAAAAACTTCCCAGGTGACCCTAATATACAGCCAGGTTTGAAAATGGCCATTCCGGTGTTTCCAGGGAAAGAAAGAGCAGGAGAGTCAGGAAAGATTTCTGAGACTTGGGCAAAGAGTGAAAGGCCTGAGGGTCAGGGGTCACCAGCATAACTGGCCCTCTGATCAGAAGGGAAGGAAGATGACAGAGCTGGACGGAAGGTCTTGCCAGATTCCTTAGCAGAATCTGGAAGAGACACTAAACACATGACAATTCCCCTCCGGGCACTGATCCCCATTCCTTTAAAAATATCCGCACCCTCAGTGAATAATAAGAAATTCCAGTCTCGTAGAATCAGATAAATTCATAACAGGAAAACTCGTCTAATTTTCTTCGCTCTCAGATAGGAAAACCGAAGTCCTCCGAGGCTACCGGCTGCGTCAGCGCTGTGCCCCCCCGCCGCACCCCACCCCACCCCGGGGCTGGACTCCCCGCACGCTCCTTCCGTTGCCCTGTGTAGCCTGGGCCATCCGCTCACTTTTTTATGGGGAGGTAAGGCCTACTGGGGTGCGGGGCCGATTTCTGGGCCATTCAAGCCAGTGGCTTCCAAGCCTTGGTGCATCCAAATCACCGGGGAATTTAACATATAGGTTCCTGAGCGCAGCCTAGAAGCCAGATCTCTGGGGTGGAGACTAGGAATTTGATTCACACCCTTCCCTACTCTTCCTTCGCTCCCTTTGGGCCTGTTTTGTTTTGCTTAGTGTTCGTGAACTCTGGAGGGTCTGACACTGGAGTCCTCAGTAACCCCTGGGTTTGGTGACTACCTGTGAATTTTACTTGTGGAAACATCTCTGCCCCCATGTGCAATTAGGAGTGAACAACACTAGATTTATAGCCTGATGCAACCAGGATTTTCTTCCTCATTTCCACAAGCTGAAATACAAACTGAACATAGCAATCATTTTAAGGCCACGGAAAAGCTGATGCCACGACCAGAGCTTTGGGCAACCACGGAAAGAGCAGGACCTGCCCCAGCACCCAGGCGTCTGTCCTGCAGGGTGGGCGGGCACTGCCCAGACAGTGGGCATCCGGGCGCCCCCAACCCTGCAGGTTCTGGGACACCAAGCCCCACCCAGGCACTGTGCTGGATTCCCAGCCGGCACCTGTGGGTGACCCGGGTTCGAACCCCTGCACTGCAGCTGCTCAGTGGCACCTCTCAGGTCCTCATCTGCAAAAGGGGGCGCTGGCGGCTACTCTATACAGTGCTTGGGGCAGCCCTGCCTGCTGAGCTGAGCTCTGAGGCTCGGGCCATCACAGTGTCCCTTGGTGCCTGCCCTTGAAACCGCCTGGCTGAGGGCCCTGGGGTTTGCGTGTCACAGAAGCAAGAAATGCCACCTCCCCACGCCAGGCTCGACCGAAGTAGGTCTGACCCCAAGGATTGCCCACAGTCTGCGGGGAGAGAGGTGGGTGTATAATCCATTATAACGCAGTGACTTGGTGCTGAGCTAACAGGCGGGGAGGGTGGGGTGACCAGGGTCAGGAACAGAAGTGCTAGAAGTGTCTTCAAGCTCCACCAGTAGTTTTAAGGCGAAGACCAAGGGCCGAGGGGTCGGCATGCTGGGCAAGGGTGCCACGTGTGACACAGGACAGGGTGTGGGAGCTCAGGAGGTACGGCGGCTGGACTCAGGGAACAGACAGGCTCCACCGGACCCAACAAGGGCTGCTGGAGAGTGGGCGGCACCAGGAGGGTGGCGTGCTCTCGTTTCCTCCTTAAAGCAGGCAGATAACTGTTCAGTGGGAACCACACGGCCCGGGGAACACTGGCTGGGAGACGGCTGGGGACGCGGAGGTGAGCGCGGGCCGAGGGTCTGTGACAGCGTAGGAGCTCTGTGATCTGTTCTTTGATGTGTGGACCTGGATCTTGCACTGGGACCCCAAGGGTTACAGGAAAGGGTTCTCTCGACAACCACATTAGCCTAAGGGAAGGCCATCTAGATTCCGAGCAGCTGGCAAAACCTTAGGCATCTCTGCCTGATTCTGCGCTGCTTCCTCCTCTCCCGGCCGGGATTCCAAGCGCAGAGCCTCAGCTAGGGCCACACGCTCCTTCCTCTACTACCCTCAGAAGCCCTGTGGGGCAGCATCTGTGTCTGACCCTCCTGGAGGCCAAGGTCCAATAGCCGTCCCGGCCTCTAAGCGACGGACTCCCTCCTTGGTGCTCTGGCCCACGCCTCTCCGGGGCTCTCCCCGCTCCTCAGGGGCCCGTCACCCCCACCCCATTCCCGGCCACACCCAGAGCCCCTCCTCCCCGCCCCCTTCTCCATCCCTCCCCAGCCCCGCCCCTCAGGCCTCAGTAGCCGGTACCCGCCCCCACGCCGCCCTGGGGAGCCCAGGAGCCCCCTTTCCTCCAGCTCCCACTTCAGGGCGGCTGTTGTAGCCCGCGAGCACAAAGGGGAGACACAGGACGCGGGGCCCTGGCCTGGAAGCGGTGGCGCCAAACCACAGCCCTCACGCCTCTGCCCGGGTCTCGGCCGCCCGGAACCCAGGCGCCCCGCCGCCGCCGCATCCTCTGTCCTCCGCGCGCGCGGCGGCGGCACCCTTCCCGCGGCGGCGGCATCCCCCATTCTCCGCGCGCGCGGCGGCAGCATCCTTCCCGCGGCGGCGGCATCCTTCCCGCGGCGGCGGGCTCCGCTGAGCCGCGCCCTGCACTGTCCTCTCCATCAGGTCCCGGGCCCTCGTTGGTCCCGGGCGCAGCCTTGTAGCTCTGTAGGCGCTTTGTTGGTGGCCGTGAGAGTGTTCAGCTTTGGGAAGAGAAAGTGCAGGGTGTAACCGTGAGTCAGGACAGCCGGAGGAGCCGGCCAGGACAGCTGCTTCTCCCTCTTTCCTGTCCAGGAACCAGCCACTGCTTCCCACTGACTGTACCTCCTTAATGCTGCTTCTTAACGCGGTAAAATATACGTAACATAAAAGTTACCACCTTGACCATGTTTAGGCGTACAGTTCAGTGCAGTAAGGATATCTTCCTTGTTGTGTAACCATCACCCCCTCCGTCTCCAGAGCTCCTTCCATCTTGCAAAACTGCAACTCTGTCCCCATTAAGCACGAAGGCCCCGTCTCCGCTGCTCTCCAGGCCCTGGGAACCACCATTCTACTTTCTGTCTCCAGGAATTTGACTTATAAAACAAGAAAGAAAGCAAATTGCCATAAAGCTTTTATTGACAAAATTTAAAATGATAGTGGTAACAGTATAATTTTTTGTGAATGAGGGAGGAGTGGCTGGATCTGGGAGCCCAGGTCTCCATGACCTTCACCTTCCCTGGGGGGCTCTGTGCTGCCTTGGAGGGGGCTCACCCCTTCACCCCAAACAGCGAGGGGCCCAGCGCTGGGGGACGGAGCGCTGGACACATCTTCTCCTGTGCTCCCTGCGGCTGTTAGGAATCACTGGGTGATCTTATGCAAAGGCGCAGTCCGTGTTCTGAACAAGTTCTAGGTGAGGCAGACCTACTGGCCCAGGGACCACACTCTGGGCAGCAAGGCCTCTCTCCACCTGGGTGAACCTTGCCACCCAGGCCAGGCAGGACCTCTTTGAGGTTCAAAAAGGCCAGGCCCGATTCCTTTCTTACTTTTTATTAAATCACCTGATACTTTTTTAAAAATGAAGGATGCCAAAGCAGTTACAAAAATATTGGCGTATTTTAACAGTTCACAGTTTAACAAATCAACAGATTTGTCACGCCTGCACAGATACAATGCATATAATTGTGCCTGTCACAAAATAATTACTGCGCTAAAATAAACAGATGAATTCCTAGGGCCCGGTGGGTGCGAGGAGTGGGGATGGGATGCAATTTTAAGGCTGTGGGATGAGCAGCTTCCACTCTTGTCAGTCTTCTCTGGGGCTGAGTGTGTAACTTCATTGGGAAATAGTGCTGAAGGGTCTGCACTGGAGGCTCCTCAGGCACCAGGGGGCCCAGCGGTCCTGCAGGCTCCCGGGCACACACCTGGTGAGCGAGGCTCGGAGACCAGACACCTGGCCTTTCCAGCGGGGCTGCGGTTGTCCTGGTCCTGGTTTGGGGACCCTCTCTTTCCAGAAGATTGTCACAAGCCATGTCTACTTCCTCTAGGAAGTCCCGACCCTCTTTCATCCGCAGAGGTGTGGGCTGACTCTGGCCTCAGCTGGACATTGCAGGCCACGTCACAGCAAGTGGGAGAGATTCACCTGGAAACCTCCGGGAGGGGGCCTGGAGGCCATGCGGCAGGCACTCTCCAGGGGCTGGGCGGGGTCTGGCCCACATCTGGAGGATGATTTCAGAAGCTGAATCCAGCTGCTCTAAGGCCTCCCAGCCCCTCTGTGGGCCTGTTTCTCCAGCCCCCGGTGTTTACAAATGGAATGACTTTGTGTTATAAACTTTCTCATTTTAGGAACGGATTAGGACAACATTTCTGTGAATAAGAAGCTAGTTTAGCAAACGCAAAATATTATTCGACTCGCAACACACAACACCTTCCCCTCACCCACCCAACAAACACACACACTTATTCGCCTTCATCCTTGGAACCTAACACGACGTCTGGCTGGCCTCAAGGAATGAATGAAGTTTTAAGGGCAGCCCTAGGAGACTCTAACATCACAGCGGCTGTCTGTCTTCAGTCTTCACCTTGCCGACTCTGCGGGGAGAGGGCCCTCCTAAACCCACAGAGGGGTGCAGCCCTGTCAGGACCATGGGCCAGGGTCATCTCTCCTGGTCAAGACTCCATCAGGGTGCCTGTCCTCCCGGAAACACCTGGTCCTGTTCGCTGGCTGTCCTTGTCACTTAAGCAAATCTGAGCCACAGCACTAGGGAAATCAGTCCTCTGTGGGCACTGGAGCCCAAGGTGCTCCACCCCCAAGAGCTGGGGTTGCTGTGAAGACCTTCATTCTGTAGGTCCGTCTTCTCCAGGTCACACGCACCATGGGCACTGCCCCCTCATGACTGTCCCCTCTCCCCAACCAGGACAATTAGCGCTACCTGGAGTGTCCCCAGTTGGAAGTGTCTGGAATCCTTTCCTGCCTGCCCATCCAGCTTCCCAGGCAGGGCTGAGCAGATCCCTTAGTAAATAGGTTAGCATGATACCAAACTCTTTCAGCATTCAAACCCGTTTTCCCCGGAGCCACAGCTCACCTGGCTGTGTGATTACCCTTTAGACTGCTGCCTTCTCCCGTCCTCGGGGCTGGGAAACAAATCAAGTGCTTCCTGGTGGCCTGAGAAAGTGGGTTCTGTGTGAGGATAAGAGCATCATTTAGACGTAATCGAGGATGCAGAAGAGACTTCGGCTTGGACAAAGACAGACCGTTTCTAAACCTGCCACTGCTGTCTGAACATGGTGGGCTCTTCCCACAAGGCTGCGATTGTGCAGCTCACAAAGAAATAAATCAGCCTGGAAGCGAGTGTAAAAGGGCTTTCTGCCCAGAGAGCATGCTTGTGATGCACCACCAAGAAATCAATGTTACCTCTTTTTCCATGTAGAGCCGGACACTTTCATAAACTCTTAGGGGCATGAAATAAACACAGAAGTTAAAACAGGAAAAAAAATATATTCACGAGAACAAAAGCATGTGAACACATTTTTAATCATCTATTGGTGTAGTTTGATTTCCAATTGGTATATGATAAATATTTGCTAACATTTCATTAATGAATATGTTCCTGCAGAAAAGAAGCACCTCTGTACATAATTAGTAAGTGGAAGACGCAGCAGTAGCGAAGGACCGCAGACCCAGCTTGCCCAGTGTATATCAGTAAGAGTACTTTCCATTGCAAATAGCCAAACACCAACTTAACATGGCTTCAAGAGTAAGGCTATTCGTTATGGAATTTGCAAGTCCAGCGAGGGGACAGCCTTCCAGGGTGGTAGATCCACCTCCAGCCCCCCGGCTTCTTGTGGTCTCTGCTCTGCCATCCTCGGGGTCAGCTTTGTCCCAAGACTGCTGCCCCCCCCCCACCTCCACTGACTTAATGGAACAATATGACATCACTGATTCACTGTGAAGGTAAAGACGCCAGCTCCAGAGGCAGCTGGGCCTCAGTGGAATCCTGGCTTTGCTGGAGCTGTGCATCCTGGGTAAAATGTGAACCTCTTAAGCACCAGCTTCCTCATCTGGAAAATGGGAATAATAATAGGGCTTGTGGCCTAGGATGGCTGTGAGCATTAAATGAGACGGTGAGACAGTGGCTGACATGAGCGAGGCACTTATAAATGTCAGCGCCCACTGTGTCTTTAGGGAACGTATTCAATGGTCGCAAAGCGTGGGGCATTGTGCTGGCTTACGGAGACAGGAGCCAGGGAGAACACAGGGGAGGAAGCAGGCTGTTAGGATACAGTGTGGCAGGTGCCCTACCCTTGATACCCTCCCCCCCAAGACAGGAGCAAGAGTGGGGACCTGCCGGCACCTGGTGAACAATGGACAGAGAAGCAGGGAAGTAGGGGGGAAGGCGACACTGGCCTCCAGGACTGCTGTCAGGCTTTTAGGCTCCTTTGTGTTCAGCACAGACAAACCAAATACAGCCGGACCTCGGAGACAGCACAGGTTCTGCTCCGCACCACCAAGAAAGGGAAGATAACAATAGAGCGAGTCACATGAATGTGGGGTTTCTCAGTGCATGTGAGTTAATGTGTACACCATACTGTAGTCTATGAAGTGTGCAGTCAAATAGCATTATGTCTAAAAAATGGACATGCCTTAATTAAAAATAATTTACTGCTGACAAATGCTTACCGTCGTCTGAGCCTTCAGTGAGTCACAGTGGTAACATCAAAGATTCCTGACCACAGATCACCATAATCAGACGTAACAGTGATGAAAAAGTTTGAAATATTGTGAGAATTGCCAAAATGTGACCCAGAGACAGGAAGACAGGAGCAAATGCTGTTGGAAAAACGGCTCTGACAGACCTGACCAACACGAGGTTGCCACAAACCTTCAGTTTGTAAAAAACGTAGTATCTGCGAAACACATTAAAGCAAAGTGCAATAAAGCAAGGTCCGCCTGTACTGGTGTCGTGAAATTAGAAAAGCAAAACCCTCCTACACCGTTGTGGGGAATGTAAATGGGTGAAGCCACTATGGAGAACAGTATAGAGTTTCCTTAAAAAACCAAAAATAGAATTACCATATGATCCAGCAATCCCACTCCTGGGCATATACCCGGAAAAGATGAACACTCTAATTTGAGAACATACATGCACCCCAATATTCACAGCAGCACTATTTACAATAGCCAAGAGGTGGAAGCAACCTAAATTGTCCATTGACAGAGGAATGGATGAAGAAGATGTAGTATATATATATGTGTGTGTGTGTGTATATATACACACACACACAGTGGAATATTGTTCAGCCTAAACAAAAGAGTGAAATATGCCATTTGCAGCAACATGGATGGAGCTAGATATTATCATACTAAGCGAAGTAGGTCAGACCGAGAAAGACCAATATCATATGATATCACTTATCTGTGGACTCTAAAAAAATGATAAAACGAACTTATTTACAAAACAGAAACCGACTCACAGACATAGATCACAATCTTATGGTTACCAAAGGGGAAAGGAGTGCAGGGGAGGGATAAATTAGGAGTCTGGGTTTAACATACACACACTACTATATTATAAAATAGATAAACAACAAGAGCCTACTGTAGAGCGCAGGGAACTATGCTCAATAGCTGTAATAACTTAAAATGGAAAAGAAGTTGACAAAGAATATATATATACATATGCATAACTGAATCACTTCGCTGTATACCCGAAACTAACACAACATTGTAAATCAACTATACTTCAATTAAAAAAAAAAAGATAAATTTTTTTTTTTAAAAAGCGAGAAAGAATTTTCTTGACTCAAAGGGACCAGAATACCCTCCTTTTTTTCCCAACACAAAGGAACACAACATTTTCTAGGATTGGAGACAAAAGCAACCACACCCTGCTCAAGCCCCGAGAACCTGTGTGGTGCAGAGCCACGCGAGGTAACAGGAGCAGGGAAATTATGTCCCTGGTTATTTATTCTGGACGACGTTAGGCAAGTACTTAACTGTGCTTGGAAATGTTCCATGCTTTTAGTAGATAACGAAAATCAAAATTTTTGATATTTAAGCAACTTCCCCCAGGAAGAGAAAAAGCAATGAAAATCTATTTAAAATAACCATAGAAGTGAAGACATTCGACCTCTTAGAATTTGTAGTTGCATCTACGGCTCCCTTCTCCCTGCTGCCTGATACCCCCCATCCTGAGTTCTGCTCAGTGAGGGAGGGGAAACGTCAACTAGAAACTGTAGCTGTAAACATCATCTTTGTAGATGAACTAGTTAAACTGACGTTTAACTATCAAGTGCCCCCTCTCTGCCTGCCGCCGTGCCGGGTGCCACCCCTGGGTGCCAGAGTCCTCGGGAAGGCACATCAGGCTGGGTGCTGCTCCTGTGAAGCTCACAGAGGGTGGGCGGTCCATGCAGACAGGGGGTGCTGTGAGCTCAGGGGATTCCTGCCCCAGACCCTCTGGGAGGCTCAGCTCGCCCACGCACACGGGTACTGGGACTCTGTCGAGACGCCAGCCGCAGCTTGGAATCCACCGAGCAGCCCTGGAGTCCTCCTGTTTGGACCTGTTACTCTCCACGCTCCCTGTTTCATGCAGGAAAACCCGAGCCCCAGAGCAGCAGACTGATTTGCCCCAATGCTGCCCCAGGAGACCAGCAGAGGTCGGAACACAGTTCCACATTTCTTCCTCCAGAACCTGCCATTCCCTCGGGCAAGGAGCAGACGGCCCATTTTCAGCCTCACTCTGGACCACAGGTCATCATTCAGCATAAAATACTGTGAAAGGAATCAAGTTATAAAGGAAAGACCGCCGGGCATCTTTCCAAGTTGGCTTGACAGTTACGGGATGACAGAGGATGCTGTGAACACGTTGGTCCCGGCGCACTTGCCCTTAAGAGTGGAAACACCAGAGCACCGAGGAAATGCCACTTCTTAAATTATAGTTTAAAAAATTCTTTCTTTAAGAATGCTCGGCTTAGCATACACGAAATCAATCGTATGAAATGAGTAACTGGTGTGGGAGAGGGTGACAGGGCTGGTAGAGCTCTGGTTAATGTCAGTTGTCTGGCTGGTAGGGGAAGAATTGTGCTGGAAAGGAAAGCAGGGATGTTCTTTAGGGATAGGAATGTGTTGGAAGAAATGCCTTTTAAGCCAGGGCATGAAGAAGTTTCTGGCCCAAGCACTCAGCTCCCCCTACCACCTTGCATCAGCCTCCGAGGTGGGGAGCTCTGGAATTTTCCTCAGAACCAGCGGTGTCACCTGCCAGCAAGAACAACAGCTGCTTTTCTAAGTAAAAAGAAGGAGGAGAAGGAGAAGAAGAAGAAAGCAGACAAGCAAGCAAGCAAGAGAAAATCACTGAATTAAAGAAGGCAGTGAATATTTTCACTGTGTGGAAAGGGTATTTCCAGCACATCTGGGCAAGAACTTAAACTCTCCAAGTGGTTAATCTAAGATTCTCATGCTTCCCAGGGATGTTTTATTGTGTTACTTCCAAGTTTTATCACTTGACTTCCAATTTGTATCCTTGGGGATGGAACAAAAATGATTTTCTGATTCATAGGAAATGATTCAAGCTGGGTACAATTTGATATTAACCGAGGATATTCAGGAGCCACAGATGAACTTAGCAGGTTTTCATAGATTCTAAAATGGGATTCAAAGTGGCAAACATTATTTTTTCCTCCCAATTCAATAAAGTGACAGAACGAGTTAAGTTATTAAAGATCTGACACCCCACCAGGATTCCGCAGTACTGGGGTAAACTGAATTACTCTTTCTAAATAATATAGCAGGGGAAAATGAAAGCATTATTGTTACCATGCCCAAGAATAAATGAAGAAAACATGTTTAGTTTTATGAAGAAACTCAGTCCTCAGGACTTCTGCTTTTGTAAAACAAACAAACAAAGAAAAAACAGTCAATTGGATTAAAGAGATTCTTTAATCCTAGATTTCTTCCTAGATCCTACAACTTGCTATTTAAATTGGCTCGCAAGCATGTGTGGCTTAGGAAATACCTACACTTTGTGTAGTCAGGATGGTGGTGAGAAAGATGACATTTGCCTTTGAAAAATGTCGGTGTGCCGAAAGGCTCAGGGAAAATAAAGCTGAAAATACGAAAAGAAAAATGACCATACTCATCCAGTCCAAACCCGTGTTAAGGACGTCGTGCTTTAATTAGTAATACGGGTTCTGGTGGCATATTCAGAAAATTGGTGAACTGAGTTTTCTAATATTTTATTCTCTGAATTAATTTCCACCTTCCACAGCAAGGGAAAATGCTTGGAAATATATTTAAGAGTGCTTATGGTGTTACATACTTAGGAAGAAAATGATGGAGGAAATTACTGTTAATGCCTAAATATAAAGGGAGGTTGTCTCTCAATCTTATCACTCAAAATAGAAGGAATCATCTGATAAGCAGTATCTTAGAAAGATTAACTGAGGTAGGCACTGGTCTAAAATAGGGTTGTCGGATTTAACAACGAAAAAATCTGTAGTTGGGCATTCTGTATGCCCAGTTAAATCTGCATTTCAGATACACAACATTTTTTTTTTTTAGTATAAGTATGTTCCAAACAATATTTGGGGCATTTTTACATTAAAATTTATTTATTGGTTATCTGAAATTCAAGTTTAAGTGGACACCCTGTATTTTATCTTGCAAGCTGAGTCTAAAATGACCTTAAAACACTAATTTTGGATGATTATAGAGGTCATTTGATGGAATGGATTTTTAAAAAAAAAGAGACAAAAAAATTGAACAGGTTTAGTATTTAGTAACTATTCTTGGGGCTGTGACACTCGATTACAATTGTTTATATTGTTAACAAGGCTTATAAAAATCACTTACAAAAGCCACAAAGTAAGTGTTTTACATGTGGTGATCACTAAGTGAAAACAAACAAAAAAAAAGACAAGCACAGAAAGGCAAGCCATTTCCTTGTGGCCTGGGTAAAATTTCCAGAGAGAGCAACATATATTAAAAGTCAAAAAGGGCTGTGCTTCATACAACTTTGATGATATAAAATGATGTTTTAGGAAACTCAAAAAGAGATTATAGCAACGACAAAATTACTAAAGTCAAAGACGCATATAAGAGATTAAATAAAATTATTTCATGTTAAGTGAGAGCAGGAAAAAGCAATATTCTAAAATCATGTTAGTTTATCTAATGTGTAATTTTACATACTTATAACTGAAAGTAGATATTTAAGCATTCCATCTCCATCTCTTAAAGGATATCTATATCAATGTCTAAATCGCTATCATCCATCTGTATATCATCTATCTATCCATCTAAGCTTTTCCTTTTTTAATCTTCTCATTGGGAAACTAGAGGATCACGTTATATACCAGATTGCCTTATGTTTGGTCATGTATGACATAGAGTACACAGATTTTAGGAAATGTACAGACTGTGTTATCAAGCTCAAACTCACTTATATCATGATGATAATAAATCTTGTGAATCTGCCTAACGTTTTACCCACCTAACAAACTGTTTCCAGGTGTGACCCCTGCTTCCAGCCAAGATGGAGTAATGGGACCAGGTTTACCCTTCCCCCTTAAACAATTCAAAAATTGGACAAAATATATTTCAAAACTGGTTTTCAGACATCAGACAATGGACAGCACAAGTACTGTTTCCCCGAGAAACAAAGTGAGTTTTACTGTTGCATGAGCTTACTGCCTGAAAGCAGTTCCCAGTACAGGAAAGAAGAATCCGAGTAAAGTCCAGTGCGCTTGGTGTTTTGAGCAAATGGAAGTTGCGCTGCATGGAAGCTAAGGTGGCTGGAATTTAAGGGCAATGTTTTGGAGAGTGAGAGCTGCACAGAGAGCGAGCTTTGGAGATCTGCAAAAGGGTCCCCTCAAGTCTAAGTGATGCATGAGAGGCCTCTACCAGAGGTTGAGAACCACTTCCTGGAGTTCACACAGGGCTGAGAATAGTCTGTGTTCCTACCAGCCAGAGTGGTAGCTGGGGCTTCTGGCAGAATTCTCAGAAGGACATTTCTTTAGTAGTGGGGACTAATTAGCCCTAGACTTAAAGGCAGTTCTAGACTTGATATATAAGCTTAGAAACAAGTATCAAAAGGATCCAGTTAATTTAACAGTGTGCCAAAACAAAATTCAACACTAAACAAATATAACGAGGTCTAGCAACCAACAAAGCAAAATTCAAACTATCCAGCATCCAATTAAAAAAATTACTAGGTTGAGAAATTAAGAAGATAATCCCATAACAATGCATCAAAAAGAATAAAATACCTAGGGATAAAGTTAACCAAGGAAGTGAAAGATCTGTACACTGAAAACTATATGATTTGATGAAGGATAGTGAGACACAAATAAATGGAAAGATAGATACTTCGCTCATTTTTTTGAAAGAATTAATATTGTTAAAATGTCCATACTACCTAAGTAATCTACAGATTCAATGCAATCCCGATCAAAATACCAAAGGCATTTTTCACAGAAACAGAAAAAATAATCCTAAAGTTTGTATGGAACCATGGAAGACCCAATTGCCAAAGCAATCTTGAGATAGAAGAGCAAAGCTAAAGATATCACACATCCTGATTTCAAAATATATTATAAAGCTATAGCAATCACAACGATATGGTACTGGCATGAAAAAAGACATACAGATCAACGGAACAGAATAGAGAACCCAGAAATAAACCTGTGCATATACGGTCAACTAATTTACCACATGGGAGCCAAGAATATAGAATGAATGGGGAAAGGATAGTCTCCTCAATAAATGGTGTCAGGAAAACTGGACAGCCACAAGCATAAGAATGACACTGGACCCCAATCTTATACCATGCACAAAAATCCACTCAAAATGGATTAAAGACTTAAATTTAAGACCTGAAATCATAAAACTCCTAGAAGAAAACAGAGAGGGCAAGTTCCTTGACATTGGTCGTGGCAATGATTTTTTGGATTTGACACTAACCAAAAGAAAAGGCAACAGAAGCAAAATAAAAGTGGAAGTATTGGGTTGGCCAAAAAGTTCATTTGGGTTTCTCCATAAGATTTTGGCCAACCCAATACACCACACTAAGAATCTTCTGCACAGCAAAGAAAGCCATTAATAAAATGAAAAAGCAACCTACAGAATAGGAGAAAATATTTGCAAATCGTATCTCTGGAAAGGGTTTTATATTCAAAATATTTAAAGAACTCACACAACTCAATAGCAAAACCCCAAAGAATCCAACTTTAAAATGGAGAGAAGAACTGAGACATTTTTCTAAAGATGGCATACAAATGGCCAACAGGTATATTAAACGGTGCTCAACATCACTGCTCAACAGGAAAATGCAAGTCAGAGCCACACTGAGATATCACCTCACACCTGTTAGAATGGCTATTATCAAAAAGACAAGAGATAACAAGTGTTGGTGAGGATGTGGAGAAAGGGAGCCCCTGTGCACCTGCTGGTGGGAGTGTAGTGGGTTGGCCAAAAAGTTTGTTTGGGTTTTTCTGTTACATTATGTTATGGAAAAACCCGAGCTTTCTGGCCAGCCCAATAATTGGTACTGCCACTATGGAAAACAGTATGGAGGCTCCTCAAAAAATTAAAAATACAACTACCGTATGTTCCAGAAATCCCACTTCTGGATATCTATTTAAAGGAAATGAAACCAGTATCTCAAAGAGATATTTGCATCCTCGTGTTTATTGCAGCATTGTTCACAATAGCCAAGGTATGGAAAGAACCTACGTGTCCATCAATGAATGAATGGATAAAGAAGATGAGTGTGTGTATATATATGTAAAAATATACATATACACACACACACACACACACTGTTCCCATACTGTTCAAGGGCCCCAACTTCTTCATAATCCAGTCCAATGATCCACCTGTAGCTCATCCCAAACTACCACAGGGAAAATCTTAGTAAACTGATACTACTGCGAAGCACAGCTTAGCGCGACCTGCTCGACCAGCAACGGATTCCTCACCACTGACATCTTTTGAACACACTTTTTTAGCCTGGATTCCACGCTACCCCAGTGCAGAAGCCAAGACAGAGCATTGTGCGCAGTTGATTTATGTGTGAATGTGATCTCAGGGAGCAGTAGTGTGAGATGAGGGAGAGAACAAGGAAGGAAAACTAATTCAAGGATGCATTTTTCATTTGGCTGCCACCGTGGGTGACTGGTGCTCAGTTCTGTCAAGACCTTCTAAAATGCCTTACGAAATGCCTCTCCAAACTGTTCTGCTTTGGGAAATCAAAGGAGGAAGCATCTACATATTGATTCTTTTTTTTTTTATTTTTTTAACTTTTTATTTTATTTTTCAATTTAATTTTATAAATTAATTAATTCATTTATTTACTTATTTTTGGCTGCGTTGGGTCTTCGTTGCTGCACGCAGGCTTTCCCTAGCTGCGGCGAGTGGGGGCTACTCTTCGTTGCGGTGTGCAGGCTTCTCATTGCAGTGGCTTCTCTAGTTGCGGAGCACGGGCTCTAGGCGTGCGGGCTTCAGTAGTTCTGGCACATGGGCTCAGTAGTTGTGGCACACGGGCTTAGTTGCTCCGTGGCATGTGGGATCTTCCCGGACCAGGGCTCGAACCCATGTCCCCTGCACTGGCAGGCGGATTCTTAACCACTGCGCTACCAGGGAAGTCCGCCATTGATTCTTTTAATCCATTGGTCAAGGGTAACCCCCTGGGCATCAGTTGCCCCTCGTATCCTGAGTTCAGAGTGGGTCCTACGGGCATTCTGCACGGATGAGGCATCAGAGAAGCTCCACTGCCGTGGGCCCCGGCAAAGCACCTGCCCGAACATGGTGACTGTGCCCATGTGGTGACTGTGCCCATGTGGACACAGCAGCTGGAGGAAGAAGGGGCCCGGAGGAGTCTGACGTGCACAGGAGTCCCGCGTGACTTCGCACAGTGAAAGCCGCTAACGACATCAGAGAAAAATTTGAGTTGTCTGTTTTTGCCTATGTAGAGCATATTTTCCGCCAGTGCAGAAATTCAACCGGAAAAGCAATTACCGCGTATTAATCAAGCTGATCTTAGGGCCTATTGAACCAGCGTCAGGTTTTAAAATCCCTTGTATTGTTGAGTATGCTTTCAAGAGACACGATCAGTAACTAGTAAAATACAAATTCTTTTTGTACTTTGTAATTTAAATGGGAAAGCACACCAAGAAATGACTGCATTTGAAAATAAAACAGCCCTCGCTGGCAGCCCACAAGCTTATTTATTTCGTCTCTGGCTACCACTGCCCAGGACATGTTCTGTGCTCTGGACAGATGGACACTTCACCCTGTATGACATTCCTAGGCTTATTCCTTTCTCTGAGGCCTGGAAGCAGAGGTAAAGCAAATCTGACTTGGTCACACAGCTGAATGAGTTTGAGCAGGGCACGGGCTCTCCGAACTTCATTTTTCTCATTTGCAGAATGGGGGAAAATAATACTTAACTCACAAAGCTTTCGTGAGGAGTAATCCTACGTGTAAAATGCTTCACGTAGTGCCTGTCACATGGTAGGCGTTCGCTGTTACTTTAGGGGCCAGCTGAGATAATAAAGCTAATTATGCAACTTTGAAGCGTGATGCATAGTTTGCTTTACACAATGCCTTTTGGCATTTCTGTGACAGTGAAAACATCATTGTTATTATTACAATTCTTATTATTGACAGGGGCTTGGAAAAGGTGAATGACTTGACCAAGGCTGACATTAAGTAAGCGGCAGGGCCAAGACCTGGGTCTTCTGACCCCAAGCCCCGTGTTCTTCGGATGCTCCACACCAATCCTCCCCACCCCAAAACCCTTCCCACGGTGCCGCTTCCTCTCAAGACAGGTGAGTCATGGTTCCCGGCCCTTTGTTTAGTGCTTGATCCCGTAATGGCGTCCACTACTGTGTTTCCTATGTGTATCCTGACTCCTCAATTAAATGTAAATATAGTTCCTTGAGTGTTTGAGGATAGCGATTGCGGTTTGCTTCAGTTCTGTTTGGCTACAAGTCCTAACGGACTATCAAACACAAACCAAACGCTCAGTAAGTATCCAGTGAATTCAACTCTCTTGCTCGCTCAAAGAACATTCAGGTTATGAACAAATTCACAGCCGTCCCTAAGTGAGATGGAGATTGTATTAATTGTTTAGTAACACTTTAGAAAAGCAGGAGCCCCTAACCCTTGCAGAATTAAAAAAAAAAATCTCTATGAAGACTACTGAATTCAGGGGGACCTTTGAATATTCCAGCCTTGGGATTATCAATGCGCTAGCTCTCCGTTTCGCTCATTTAAACATTCTAAGCTGATTCATGAGAGGCTAGGAAACGTTTGGTCATGAAACGACTCCAAGTTTACCTTATCTGCTAGAACTAGGTCATACTATAAGTCTTAAGAAAAAAGTCATATTTCCATTTGGAGAAAACACTAATAATAGCTAACATTTAATGTACACTTAAAAGCCAGGCATGTGCTAAAAGCTTTACAAATACTAGATTTTAAATCAAGTTTAAGGCGCAATTTATATACAAATCACCAATTTAAAGTGTACAGTTTGATTTGTTTTGAAAAACGTATATATGTGCAAGTGTAACCACCACTACAATCAAGATTCTACCAAACGTTCATTTTTTATTGCTGAATAACTTATTTCACTGCATGGATATCTCACAATTTATCTATTCATCTGTTAATAGACATCCATTTGTGGGCTATAATATAAAGGTATTTTGAACATGCATGTACAGACTATTGTGTGGACATGCTTTCATTTCCATTGGGTAAATACCCTAGAGTGTGACTGCAGGGTCATATGATAAGTATATGTTTAACTTTATAAGGAACCATCAAATTGTTTCCCAAAATGGCTGTTTTTTATATTCCCACCAGTAATGTATGAGCATTCCAGTTGCCAACACTAGATTTTGTTGGCTTTTTTTTTCTTCTATTTGTTTTTTATTAAGGCTGAATTTAAAACCACTAAGACTCACCTACACAGTTCTGAGGATTTTTGCATTCACTTGCACAGCAAAAATCAAGATACAGAACGGCTGCATCACTCAGAGAAATTCCCACACGTCCTTTTGCAGTCAATGCCTATCTCACTCTTGCACCCCGGCAACCACTGTTCTGTTTTCCAACCTCATGGTTTTGCCTTTTCCCAGATTCCTTTTGCCTTTTCCCAGATGAAAATGTCATATGGGTGGAATCACGTGTATCAAATCAACACACTGTACACTTTAAACTTACACAGTGTTGTATGTCAATAATATTTCCATTTTAAAAAAAAAAACAAACCTGACTTTGTGGAGTTTGTCTTCTGGGGGTGGGGCGGCGAGGAAAAACAAGAAGCAAGTGTATGTTAGTGATGGTCAGCGCCGTGTAGGGAAATAAAGCCGGGCCAAGGCGGCAGGATGCCGGCTGGTGAGGGGAGACGGGGACAGGCTGCAGTCTTACACACAGTGCAAGGGGGAGCCTTTAATAAGATAAGATTCGAGCCGACCTGAAAGAGGTGAGGGAGGAAGCCGAGAAGCTGGGGAGAGACAGACGCGGATGGAATAGGAAGTGCAGAAGTCTCGAGACCACAAGCGCGTGGCAGGTTCCAGGAACAGCGAGGACAGCGCTGGAGCTGGAGCGAGCAGGTGACGGGATGGGAAAGACACGGCAGGACACGCAGGGCCTCGCTGGGCACAGTAAGGGGTCTGGCTGCCACGGATGGGGGTGAGAGGAGGAACGGCAGGAGGAGCCCAGGCTGCTGTGACGAAGAAGACAGGGGCAGGGAAGGGGGAGGAGACAGCGGCTGGGAGCCACTGAAGGAAAAGCCGCGTGTGGGGTGGACGGGAGTGTGGGCGTGCGTGTGTCTGGAGCCAAGGTTTCCCTGTGGCTCGGACAACTGGGAAGGCGGGTAAGTCTGCAGGACAGCAGGCTGGACGGTCGAGGCAGGAGTCAAGTTTGGATACGTTCAGTCTAGAGAGAAACTGAGTCATGGGTCAGATGTGCCAGGCAGGTCTGGGCTGGGAATCTGGGACTCGGCAGCCAGGGAGCAAGGGTGAAGAGGAGAGGCCTGGGATGGAATAGGGAAGGGACAGAAAGCAGTCAGGTGTGGGTCAGAGGTGCTACGTGGAGAAGCAGAGCCGGGGAGCAGGCTAGGGAACCACGGCAGGTGTGGGCGTCTGTCGTCTGTCACAGACGCAGTTAAATACATGAGTCTGCAGCTCAGGGAGGAAAGAGGCTGGGCTTGTGAATTCGATGGTCACCAGCAACACTGGGCAGGGCTGCTCAGAGAATGGGGGCTGATAAAGGAATAAAGAAATCTGAGGACCGTGCCCGAGAAGTTTCCAGCACTTCAGGTGGAACTTGTTATTGTGGATTTTGCTTTTTGAAATTCATGCAGGAGAAGATGGTTGTCAACAGAGCAGTCGTCTCTCCGAGCCACTTAACTGCTACTGTTTGCTCAAGCTTTAGACCAGCCTGGGAGCGTTCCTCGTGCGTGTCCCTCAACTACTGCATCAGAACCAACTGGGGACCTTGTTAAAATCGAGGATTCCATGTTCCACCCCAACCCTACCGAAACAACCTCGGGGGCCAGACCCCGAGAAGACAGAAAACTCCAGATGATTCTCATACACACTAAGTTTAAAAGCACTTCATTAAAGGCAGGGAGAAAAAAGCAGAAGACAATCAGAGCGGAAGGGAAATAGGGGTAAGACTGACGGCAGTGACACAGCGGGGGAACTCTGTAGCCAGATCTGGGCATCGTGTGCGTAAACTGGGGCGGGAAGAGTCAACATGGAAACACGGATTCAGCTCCTAAAGATTACCGTTACCATTAGGGTCAGGCCACCCAGTATCGGAATTCCTCAGTTCTTAAAATGTTTTAGAATAGTTTTATATGAATGAATTGAAGTTTTAAGAAAAGGAGTATGGTAGTTTCTTAATCTTCTGTATTTTGTGCCAAAGGAGGGAGTAAAAATAATTATTGGGATAAAAGAGTCAAAGTGGGCTCAGCGTATCACAGAATTCGGCATTATTCTAGAAATGGAAGGCTCATTATGATTTCTTTCAATTAGAAAGGTGTCTATTTCACATCTTGTATTATAGCACCAAGTGTAACAGAGAAAAGAATCCGTATCTAAACCATAAGTCATTACTTCATTATGGAGGCAGACGATATAGATATTGTTAATGAAAACAACTGAAGAGATTTATTTAGAGGCCACCTGTTAAGGCACATTTTAAAATAAAACACCTTTGTGTATATAAAAATACAACTGACTCCATATTTTGATTTATGAAAAATAAATTTATTACATAACACCTTGTTTTTAACAATGTTCAATTTTTTTAAATTCAGAATACTTGTGTCATTCATGTAAAATAGTTTGATACAGTACATTGTATGTTATAGGTTTTCTTTTTCCTCAAAAATTCTAAGGCTCTCCTACTCCTTCTCCTTTGCTGAAGTAAGGGCACCCTAAACAACGTGCGAACAAGTTTTAAAAAAGAAAATGAACTGAACAAAATTTTAGTAGCACTACACCAACCAGCTTTAAAATCAGGACAAAATATCTGAATTGGATGCCGCACCTTTTTAAGGAAGTTATCATTCATGCTTTTTTCATCTTTAAAGCATGCTCACAAATCAGCAACACCAACAGGAAAAATAAAACACTGTCTATGACAATCATTTTAGTTTGTTTGCTGAACCAAACAGGTTTATATCAATGACAACATATTTAATTACTATCAATAGCAGCTTTAATACCAGTCAAGTCATAGATTAAAAGTAAAAACAAACTCATAAGTTGGAAATCAATCTTTGGGAGTTTTGAAACCTTCCTGGAAAAACTATGTGGCTTCTTGTACTTTCAAAAAATTCCAAGCAATATTCTTGGTCAAAAAAACACTGATTAATGTAGAAAATGAATCAACCCACTGTTAAGACACTAAAATGAAAGGTGTACCGAAATAATCTCATTTTGAGTCTTGGTTACTTTGTTAACATATACTGTATGTTTCAAGTACCAGTTAAAACTTTTGTGTGTGTGTGTACTATTGGTCAGATAATGTTGTTACACGGGAAGAATTCACCACATACAACGACAAATGCTCGCCCCTAGCACGTTTCACAGCTTCAACTGCTACAGACTGTCACTGAAAAAAATGCATTGGTCAGTCTGAACCATGTCAAGTAAACTATGGAAGTAGCAAACCCACAACACAAACTGTGCTAGCACTTTCTTCTCAAGTCTAACTCCAAAAAGGTACAACTTGGAAGCCACTACCCCAATCTGTGAAAAGTGGTGGAACTCGGCTACCGGACACTTGACTACGTGGCTGCACAGTACATTCTCATGGCCCCTTCCAGGTTCCCGCCGAGAGCCGCAGGCAGCCCTGCAGCACAGCGACAGTGCATGGACAGTGTCCGACGCGGCTCAGTAGCGGTGTGTCTGGTGAGAGTACTGTGGAGGCTGCTGGGAGGTAGCTGAGTATCCCATGCTGCTCTGTGGCTGTGATGTGCTTGGTCCAGGGTTGGGGTAGGCAGCATGTGCGTTGGAACGCTGGAAAAGGAGAGGGAGGGCACAGGTGACTCAGGCGTTCTACGCGCTGGCTGCATCCTGAGCCAGCAAGGCTTATGTGTGTTTGAAGTGTCTTCTATTTTACGGCAGTAAGAATTTTAAAAGTCTTGTGCTATGTATTGGCTTTAGAATGAAAATGACAAAACCCCCAAATCTTTTAATATCAGCTTTTCTTTATGAAGGTCAGAAGTATTGCTGGTGAAATAGCACTAGGCTGAGTCTTACTACTGTGCTGTGCAGTTCATTTTTTTTTTCTATAACAGGAACTCCCTTTTATGCTGTTTTGTATCTGCCTGATAAATAATAACTAACTTGCCTGCGATGCTTACTCTTGAACTTAATGATGTGTACATTAAGAAATTCAAAGCTAATCTACACGCTTGTTTCTTCAATAGAAAACTCTCAACACACGCATGACTAAAGAACAAAAATGAGTATGACAAAAAAGGGTACCGCAGAATCATTTCTTCAGCATTAGATATTTTTATGCCCTTTACATTAATGAATCTTACTTTCTGCTACAAGCGATATACAAAAGTAAAGTTACAATTATTAAAATGTAGGAAGAGTGGTATTCTCAATTCTAGAGACAGCACAAGGGGCAGAGTTCAGAGTCCTCTAGTTTTGATCTCTTGTATTCCTATTCCCACTCCTGCACCTCTCTCTCATACTGTTAGTTCCCCAAGACAAACACTACGAAATATTAACCATAATTTAATACTTTCTTCTTTCAGAGCATGTTTAATAAATCATGTAATTTGAAATTCTGCCAACCCTAGCAAAAATAACATTTTAAAAAGAGTGGACATGTGAAATTGTAGTCAGAAATGCTATTTTTGAAACCACGCACAAAAACCACCACAATAATAACTTCAACAAACAGAAGCACAGCAACATGCCCCACCCTGCTTCATTTTCATGCTCAGGACGCACCACCTGAGTGTGCAAACAATCCTTGTGCCGAGAGGTGCGTTCTCTCCCTCCAGGTGGGGAGGAAAAGGTACTGGAGCAAACGTCAACCCGCAAGACGCCTGTCTGCGAGCTTACTGGAGGACAGTTACTACTCAGGCAGACAATGATTCCCAGGCTTTGGTGGGCTGGACCTCCCGTTAACCAGAGCAAAGAGTTCATATCTAGTTCTTGAGGTGTAGTCGCAGGCTCTGGGAGCCGTACTAGTTTACTAAGACCTCTTTCTCTCCTTTAGTAGGGAAATAAGTCTAATTGGTCACGTTTTCAGTATGCTTCCACACTGAAATCCAGATCAGTTGAGAAGAGGATTAGAACCAGCAGGGAGGTGCTACACAATGTTCCAAATGGGCCTGTCTGCAAAGGGCCTGTGACCCTGTCACTTGAGAGGATCCACAAGTGGCATCGGAGCCACCCCAGCAGATCTGAGTCTGCGTGCTGGGTCTACCTCCAGCTCGCGGGGTGAATGCGGGAAAGGGGTTTAACCTCTAGAGTAGAGCCTCAGTTTTCTGAAACGACGATAACGCTGACCTCACAGAGTTGTAACGCTTGGAGGGAAGGATGTCTGCTTCATACTTAGTAGAAGAGCTGGCACATGGTAAGTACTCGGCAAGCTCTTCCCGTGATCACAGTCACCACCAGCACCCCCACCAGCACTCAGGAAGTGTGTCCTGCGCCCTGCGAACGCGACTAATAATTCTAACGACGACGACGATAATAAGAATGAACAAGGTGAGTGCTGTCACCTATTACATGCCTGTCAGTCGGGCCGGCCGCTGTCCTTAGCTCACGTCCGCTCACGTAATCCTGACCACAGCCTCACGCTGACTATTATCTACATCCATCCGACAAATGATGAAACTGAGAACATCTGAATCACCTACTCAAGTCTGCCCACAAGTCAGTGGCGGGGCTGGGATTTGGAAGCCTGAGTCTTTAATCACTGTGGTTTCAGAAACGACAGACATCACTTCCTGAGCGCCCACTGTACGCTGGGTGCTGAAGTTCACCACAGCTGTTCCCACGGCAACGGCAGGTTAGGCTTCGCCCGTCTCATGTTACACATGAGAAACTAAAGCCTTGTCCAAGGTCACAGAGTTAATGAATGGCGTAATTTAAGTCTGATCATGTCAAGTCTGGCTAAGCCCCCTCTACTGTACCACCAAGTACTTTCAATGCCAATAACGCTTCACGTCAACGTGTTTCCCAGGCATGTAAAGGTCGGTACTTTCTTAACTAGGTCGCATTTTCCAGTGGTCACAAGCCCACGTGCAATACCGACATGGCAGGTCAATGAGAAACAGACGGGAAGTACCTGATAGTCTGAGGTCATGATCAGTCCACCTGAGGTAGTGGTAGGAGGGACGACTCTCACTTTCTTCAGCGGGGGTCCCTGGGTGTGGCTGCCGTCCTGGTTCCCGGGGTGGCCGGTCCCATTCGTGTGGTTGTTGCCCTGCTGCTGCTGCTGGTTCTTCTCAAGTGGTTAAACACAAAAATACAGTCCAGCTCAGGAGGGGAACAGAACATGTCCGAGCCAGGAAATGGCAGAGCGGCACCGAATTAAACAAGAAGTGGCCAAGCGCACTTTAATACTTACTTTGTCTCCTTTGTCATCAGGTTCCTCTTCTGTTAAAAATTCTCGCTTGGGGTAAGGGATTTGACAACCGGCAAAAACGCTGATCATAAGAAAAAAGAAAAGTGATTTCGGGTATCCTAATCGATATTTCAAATGCTTCATTTAAGTGGTTTTTGTTTTCATCTTTTAAGATGGACTCTCTGCCTGCTTATTTGTGATATAAGCACCTTTCATGCCGCTGTGACACAATGAATCTCTTCTTCTAAGCAGTGACGTCACAGCAGGCCAGGGGAGGGCTTTTCATTGTATAAAAATAATCAATAATCATCTGATAGGACTCAGCTTTCTTCTTTGATCCCAGGCTCCTTTTTTATCACCACAACCAAAAGATAGATTCCAGCTGGAATGTCATTATTTTACTCTCCCAACTGCATTTAAAATGAGAGTATGGAAACACAAATGTATTTGGGAATGGAGTTTGCAACTGGAACACAATACTGTAACTGCAAGCAGTGAGCCAGCCCAGGGAGTCTGAGGGAGTGACAGCTGTAAAACCCCTGACGACACTTCAGTCATCAGAGCTCATTCTTCACTTCTCATAAGGATCTCCTTGGGTCCCCATGTAAGAGCAATGGCAACCTGGAGCTGACAACTGAAAGAAAGCATGCACCAAAAAAGTCTATCGTGCTAGTGAGTTAATAAATTGATCACTTACTCTGATGTAGGAAGTGGGTCTTCTAGGAAATAGGGGTCCTGCATAGCCTGCTCTGAGGTAATTCGCTTTATTGGGTCCATGGTAAGCAACTTCTGAAGCTGAAACCACAAATCATAAACACATCACTGCATTACTTCTCTTAGTTTTATACCCTTTGGCACATTTTTGGGAGGCATATGTTTTTTGATGACTAACACCAGAATTTGGAGGGTATTTATTCCCCCAAACTAAAAAAAAAAAAAAAATCTCCCAATTGTTCCATTTAATATAATAATTCACATTTTAGTCATTCTAAGACTCATTATCTCACTTGGTTCTCCTACAAGAAGTAACTAAACTTATGTCTTCTTACTCTAAACCAATGACCTTTTCCCTAAATTGCTATATCCAATTTAAAATGGGACTAACATTCTTGTATTTTCTGTTAAGGGGAAAATTATTATAACACAAATAATACACCAGCCACATGTGGCTATTTAGATTTAAATCTAAATGAATTGTAAGCAAATTAAACCAAATTAAAAATTAATTAATAACCAAGTAAGAAATCCGTTTCTCAGTCATGCCAGCAAGCACACGTGGCTGGAGCTGCCCTACCAGGCGGCGCGGCCGTCCGGGTCCTCCTGACAGCTCTGCGCTGGTCTGAGTAAGTGTGGTGGCTGGCACAGAGCTCGTAAAGTGCAGAGGTGTGGCTGTGAATTTATTAGTTGAGAGATTCTGAACAAGTTACTTAACCACTTTGTAACCCCATTTCTCAAGTGGAAATTATAAACAGTACCTTTTATCATAAGTTTATTTTCAGAATTAAATGAGTTAATATGTGGAAAGCAATTATAACAGTGCCGGGCACAAAGAAAGCACTATATAAGTGTTAGCCATTATTATTACTATTATTACATAAAGCAATGTCACACTAATGTGAAAACTCAGTATCTTTCGGCTGAACTATAATTTACTGAAGGCTCTATGAACTAAAGTATTTGATGTTAATATGTGATTTAAGAGATGACCTAAACAGTAGTCTCTTAGCTTATGATCTCTGATCTAATGCAGTGTTTTCCAGGCTTTAGAGTATACCAGAGTCATCCCTGGAGCACTTCCTAACTCCCAGATGTCTCTGGTACTGCTAACCTATGACCACACTCTGAAAACCAAGCAACTAGCAGACATGTGGAGACAGTGGGAGATGACACAATCAGAGAACAAACAGACAGAAAATATTTTTAAATGCAGATGAAATGCTGGGATGCTGAGACTTTAATTTTAATGAGCTGGTATTTCAGTGGAAGCACAATTTATTTTGAGATTGAAAGGAAAAGCATGCATTTGCTACTTAAAATACTCAACAGTTTTAATGGAATTGTATTAGAGTTTTCAGATGGAACCACCCAAGATAGGTCACCCCAGTAAAAACAAGCAAGTAAGCTGTAAAGGAAGCCTCTCTCTCTACAGTTTTAGTGGTGGTGGTAGCGAGAGTCTCCTCAGACTAGACTGAGTAGCAGTGAATTGGGGGGATGTAAGATAATTCTCCTAAATTGTGACTTTTGTTCTACCACTATTATCATTATTTTTTTAGAATAAATAAGGCCATAACTTTGAAGGATCTAACTTACCTTCCAATTTGGGTACTATTTTAAGTACATTATAAGAAGCCATGATTTGGATAATAATACATTGTGTGGTAATATGGTCAGTTAAGCACTGCTTTTTAAATCGCTGATTAGATATGAAATGTATGATACATAACGTGATAAAAAATTACTGAAGAAGATGCAGAAGCAGAAGAGGAGAAGGAGAAGAAAAAGCAGAAATACAAGAAATATTTGCCAAGGGGCCTGGTACTGTAATAAAGGAAAGTTTAATCCTTTCAAAGTAAAAAAAGTCCCATTTAATGAACTCATTTAAAAATACTGGGAATAAAGGATTAAAAGAATTTAAAGCCAAGCAAAATATAACCCGCTTCCCCAAATTCCCCCTTTATATTACTTTTTTTGAAAAACCATAAAACTGAAAAACATTTTTAATTGTTATGATGTAAAAACGGAAAGTTTATTGTAAACAAGTTTACATTGACAAGAGTTGAATATAATGTCACAAATTACCTTGATAGTGCAGATTCATTTAGATTCTAGGTCAAATCATTTTTCCATTATATACTATCTATATACTACATTTCTCATATTCTTCCAGGAAAAGCACATAAGGGTCCCTGAAGGACCTTTAACAGCCAAGTCTATAAGAGGTAAACTTAGAAAGAGATAATCTGTAAAACTCATTTCTGAACAGTGGGATTGTTTTCATCTTGATTCTTCTTTGAAATTTTAAAATAACTGATGAAAACCAATAAATGGAATTTTAAAAATGACTTGACAGACTTGGTACACTGACTCTCTTTAGAAAATCTAATGTAACCAAACATTAAGTCTGTGAATTAATGTTTAGAAAAATTAGTATTAATTTTCCAATTAATTAGAAATTCTAATTAATTAATTTTTCTAATTAATTAATGGGTTTAGAAAAACAAGTATTTGATATCTTTACTATACGCACCAACGAGATCTCTGCATTAGTATTACTATTAAAGAACTCTAAGAGTGCTGAGTAACCACAGAAATTGACTCCAAAAAGCCTCAGGTTGGGCTTATTAACAGGGGGAAAAAATGCATTAGTACTGTTTAGTACCCTTCTCTAATGCTTACCAAGTGGAATGCTTTACTATCTGGTTTAACTTTATGTTTTTCCATATACTTGATAAGGCTGCAGTTGGTGTACCTGAAAGAGAAATACTATGAAATAGCTACATTAGATATGAGGTTAATTTTACATTGGCTGAAGTTTTTCCAAACAGAATTATTTTAATGATAACCGACACAGAACATATATTGCAAATGGTATTCAATCAATTTTATATTTCATTCAGTATTCACACTAGTCACTTCTGAATGGATACTACGGATTAAATGCAAGATAATTTCATGAATAATATACACACTGTTTGGCTTTGTTCACATGAATGTTATCTCAACAATTATCTTAAATAACATATGGGTCAAGAGTTTAACTCAGCCTTACTAGTAAGTTTAAAATAAATACAAATTTAAAAAAATTTGTCACAGGTCTATAAACTCCCTCTCCCAATCCCCTTGATCTTACATTAAGAATAAATGAAATATTCCTTCTTCTCCATTAAAACTTACTTAAATTTACAACACAACCTGGGTGGGTAGGCAGGTGGCTATAAGCAAGGTTTGTTTATTTCAGTCTCTTACTGCTTCAGCTACGATACTTTCCACGGATGCACAGCTTCCAGAAAGTAATAAATATGGAAAGAAATGAACTGACTTTTTTTCTCATATCCAAATCAGCTGCTAATATGAGATATTCACCTTCTTTCTACCACCATTCAAACATCTTAAGAAATGAAGACTATCATAATGCAAAAATATTTATTAGAGTACATAAGTAAAGTAATTTAATAGAATAATCTTGTGTTGAGTATTCTACCATGTTGAGTATTCAATCTTATACGGAGAATTCTAGAAAAGCAAAAATCAATGAAAGGTCTATTTTCTTTCCAACTTACGTATTTCTTCTGAAATCTTTCATTAATGTTGAATGTTCAGGCATCTTTTTTATATCTTCCCAATCTTTATCTGTGAAATACATTGATACAATTTTATATTGTCTAGGTTCCTATTCTCAAGAATTTTAATAAAGGTTACTTCACTTTTCATTACCTGTCCTATACTTTTAACTTCCATGAAAGCACAGACTTCAAATAAATGGTCAGCTATAGTAAACATCTTAAACATGTAAATGCAATTCCCCATACCTTGTACTGAGTTCAATCTATCTCTTTTTAACTTTATTTTTTGAATGCCTACTTTCTTTATGTTTTACTATAAGTTACCTCAATTTCTGTAACAACAGAGGAACAAGTTATAAATAAATATTTCTGTTATTTAATAGTTCTATTTCTATTTGTAAAACCACTTTTGTCCCACCAAATTTCTTGGTTAA
Organism: Balaenoptera musculus; assembly: GCF_009873245.2. Taxonomy (NCBI): domain Eukaryota; kingdom Metazoa; phylum Chordata; class Mammalia; order Artiodactyla; family Balaenopteridae; genus Balaenoptera; species Balaenoptera musculus. Next base: position 4,357,526 of record NC_045802.1, on the reverse strand, counting down.
ATCAGCACCCAATCTCCTCAACAATAACTGTATTATCTTCCCCCTCAGTAGCTTTAAGCTGTACTTCTTTTCCTATGGCCCTCCCCACTTTGCCCTCATTAAATACACTGGTTTATGTGGTCATCAAGGTAAGCAGTAGCAGCTCTTTGAAATGGAACAGAGTAGGATGTAACTAGCATATTAACAAGTCAGCTGGTGCCTTGGCTAGTTTCCAGCTACTGGATACATTAGGTGGGAAATGCCTCAATCAGTCTTGCTGGCATTAGAGCTACTCAGACACCACACGTCTTTTTAGAAGCTTGCTGTCACCCTCAGGGCACTTCACTGCCATCCCACAGGTGCCCGCACTCTACCAGGTAGCTTCACACCACTTCAGCTTTTAAATGACCTTCAGAGGTTTGCTTTTCTTTCAACTGACTTATAAAAGTATTTGCTACCTAACCTCCACAGATATCACATATTGTAAACTAAACACATACTTTAAATTCCTAAATGGCATTTTCTCCTTAACTACTTCCTTGTTCAATTTCTATTTTTGTCAATTTCTCAAGCTAGAAATCCTGAGATAATCTTTTATTCTTTCCTCAATTACATGCTTCCTGTCAAAAATTATACCTTTATTCTTTCTTCTCCATCCAAATCACTTTATACCTGGAGTACTGCTACAGGTAAGCAGCTGGTTTCCTGACTTGAGCTACCTCTCTTAAATTGATTTTTACATATGCCTGCCATACTCATCTGTCTAAAATTGAACATAAACCATGTCACTAGTTCTCAAGAACTTATCATAGAGTCTCATTCTTTAGCGTAAGTCTAAATTCTGCTGCCTGCCTTTTAGGTTCCTTATAAGCTAAGCCTACCCTAACTGTGGAACCACATACTAAGAACCATTTTAGAACCATCACCAATGGAGGCTGCCCCCAGCTCCACCCCTGTAAGCCATGCTCTTTCCCCTGGGGCCTCTGAAATGATGGGTGCATTCAGAGGTGGGAAGAAAAGGCCATTCTCCCCACCTACTCAAACTACTCCCATTCTCTCAACATTCTCCTTAGAGCAGTTCAATGTCAACTCCAAGAGGGCAAGAGTCATGTCTGTTATATGGACAATATTTCATACTTAACACAGTGCCTGAAACATGGCAGGTGCTCAATAAATAAATATTTAGTGAATAAATGAAATTCCCATCATGACAAAGCAATCTTTGTAGAAATGTCAGTCAATTTTGGAGAAAGGTAGTTATTCTGCATTTACTGATAATTAACACTTACAAGGGATGTGGAATTATAACTCCCAGATATTTCTGTATTAGTTTTGAGTTACTGACCCAAGAAAAATTCATAATAAGAAACAACTTCTAATAAGTACTTGACTAGCCAGAACTATGTAGGGGTTTTAAACAAATTTTCTTTATTCTGGACCTCTGGGCAGAGTTTCTGGGGAGTGATGAGCGGCTGTCCTGTGGCACAAGGGACCAGGACGCAGCTAGAGATCTAAAGCCTGTGACGGGACACCCAACAACTCCCTCCCTGCTGCAATCAGTGCAGGCACGGTCGCTGCGCAATGTGAGCCCTTCACTCACATCCTGACTGTTCCAACTTCAAAGAATGTTCTTACTGACAAGAGTTATACAGCAAAAAATGCTATTATTCAATACAATGTACTGCACAGTGCCCTAAATAGAAATACTGTTCAAAATTTGTAATCAAATACCAAGTAATGACATTATTATATATACTGCCAGACAAAAATACATACTACTGAATTTTATTTCATCTCCAATGGTGAGAACTAAAGGCACCTTCTAAATACAGATATTGCAATCATTTTAAATATGAAACAAAACAAAACCAAAAACCAAAATGAAACAAAAATACACCCTGCAAATTCAAGAAACCCCTAAATATTTTTATGCTAATATGTGAACTCTACAAACTTTGCTATTTCTATGGGTCTTTGATTAATGCAAGTCATCAACACAGAGAATTGAGTAAGAGTAGCTTTCATCAGCTAAAAATATACACCTTTCCAATGAAGATATCTAAGTTCAAACAACAGTGATTTAAAAACAAAAACATGTGTACCTGCAGGAAATCCCATTACATTGAATATTCTGTCCAGCTGGTCATGGTGATAAGGATTACTAGTTTTGATGTCCTCTTGTCGACAGTGAAATATTGGTTCTGACGTTAGTAGTTCTGCAAATATACACCCTATAGCCCAAATATCTTTAAAACAAAAAGAAAGAAAAAAAAAAAGGAAAAGAAAAGAAAAAAAAGGAAAGGAAAAAAGAAAAAGAAAGGAGGAAAATAAAGTGGTTCTTTCCAAAAGAAAATGCATTTTTATGTTGGCAGGGAGTGTTTTTTAGCTCTTTTTCTCCCCTAGTAAGCCATATTAATTCCTAAGCAATTACAAATATCAAGGACTATTGTCTGTACATACATATTCCCACCCCACCCACCCCAGTGTTTCATTCCCTGTTAAACCTCCATCCCACCCAGCGATTTCAGTCCAAGTTTAATCAAATTTATTACCTAAAAATTTTGGTGAGTTTAAGTGCTTCAAACATTACCTTATCTGTGAAATACATACAAAGCTGCAGCTGGAGCATGGGAACCATAAACAAATAAAGCGAAACAAAAAAATAAACAAACAGAAACCCAAACAGCCTGTGAAATTGTGCATACTTGCCAAAAACAATCAGCACCATTTTTTGAGGTAAAAAATATTTTTTATTGCTATCTAGTTTATGTACTTATTAATTTGTGAAGCTTAACAATTATCCTGCCATGTTAGCACTAGTTAGCAAGGTACTGTTCCAACAAGAAAAAGACAATGCCTAGCCTCAAATATTCTAATGAAACAGCATTTATACTGGAAGAGCTTTTTGTTCAAGTGTTTCTCCATGCTATAGCAGAGTCAGACTTTGTATTTAATAAAGACAAGAAAATATGGGGCAAAATACTACCCCTTTAAATAGGCACAGAGGTGACAAATTCATAAGAATTATTTAAAAGCCAGGCAAATGGATTCCTCTTTATACAACAAATTTCCTTCACTCACTTTAAGATACAGGCTAACTTTCATTCATATTAAATTCTTACTAAAAGAGCTATTAGCAGTGGAAAGATATATATGCCAACTTGGAATCTGAAGCTGAAAGCACTCCATTTCTACTCAACAAATCCCTAAACCGACCATGGTAACTTCCCTACACTCAGCACAATGCCGTGCACACAGCAGGCACTCAATAAGTGGTTTCTCACTGACCTAACCAATACCTGTGGTAAACATAAACAACTATAGAAGGACAAAGTAAAATCACTATTTTATTAAGGCCAATTATTCAGGTATGTTAATAATGGTTACTTAAATAGAAAGTGGGAAAAAAATGTTCATTTATAAATAACTGAAAATTCCTAAAATCTAAAACTGGAATATAGATATTTAATTTAATGTACAATTATCACACTTACATTTCAAAGTAACAAGTTAACATCTGTTTACTTAAGATGACAAACGAGACTACAAGCAGGGATTTTAAAATGACACTGTCTGCCCGTCCGTTTTTCTCCCCCATCAGAGAACCGAGTCCTGGCCAACACCACCACACGGAAAAGTCTCATCAAGGAATAAAAGCCAAGCTATTTTCGTTTTTACCGTCAGAGAGTAACGGGAAAATTAATTATTTTGTGATTATTCTTTTTACATGGTTATCCCATAGGAAGCTGACCTTTGATCATCTCAATCCAAGGGAAGACAGGCAAGCTGAGTGGGGTCACCAAGAGGGCCGGGGGGTCAGTCTGCATCTGCCAAATGCTACTCATAGCACCCGAGAGACACTGTAACAACTCAGCCTGGCTATGAAAACTCGAACAAAAAATAAAACATGTAAAGGAAGATGAGAGGTAAGTAAATAGTTTAGCTATCCTCTGTTGCTTTAAAAAAAAAAGTCAGGAAAGTAGGAAAATTACTTTACTGAACCTTGCTTAACTTTACCCTAAATAACCTCTCTCTTCCTATCTTTTCTATTATCTTTCACCTTCTATCAATTTCACCATCCTTCCCTTCTTCAAATCCAGACATTAACCACAAATTTGAGTTAGCTGATCAGGCTATTACTTCAGATAAATTTCTAAATCTTTGTAAACAAGTCTCTCCTATCTTGCCTATTTTTTCAGATTGTGCCATGGGAAAGTCCCTTCCTGCTCACCTACCTGTCAAACTCCTTCTAGAAAGACTTTCCAAATTAAAAGCATACAAATCCCATCTACTTCTCAAAATATGTGATGTTCATGTGCAGCTACTGAGCTAATAACCAGGCAGAGTGGACCGCAACTGGGGGCTACGCAGAACCAAACGGGGGGAGGAAAGATGTGTGAAATTTGTTTTAATCAACAAGTGTACTAACAGCCCCTATCTCAATGAAAGAGTAAATTCACATCCTCCCGGTTTTATTGAAGTTCAGACTTCAGTAAAACTTTTAAGACTGCCCTAGTTGACTATTAATTAAAGATTGATACCCCTCTTTCGGCCTTCTCCACAAGGTCAATGAAACAAAACCCCCAACACTCAAAACTGAATTAAACTTTGTCCCCAGGAGTACAGTGTTGACTAAGCTATCATTTTCTCTCTTGGGTTTAACGACTCAGCTTGCAGTTCCATACAGTGGAGTGAATGAGCACAGCACTAAGATCTATTCGCAAGGAGGGTGGGAACATGCTGGCTGATGTGCTCAGATTTCCCCTACGCTCTCTTGCTGCTTCTTAGCACCTTCAGTCTAACATAACCCACCAAACTCCACTGGCAGATTTAGCCCTTCTAAATGAGACCACTAAAATGAACGTACGAACATATCCGGCAAATAATAGGTAAATTCAACCACAAAGGTTCTTCTGTCTGCTGAGCCTACTACGACTACCAGACAGGGAAGTCAAAACGCTAGGCAAGTGCCTTCAGGGTGGTGGGGGGGATCTGCTGAGTGCTTTACTGCACCCTGAGGGCACCCACCTGCGGAGCGGGAGGAACGGAACGGTGTGAGAGAGACCGGAAGCAAGGATGAAGTTTCATTTTCTACTCCTGGATTCTATTTTTTTTAATTTATATTAAAAATGGCTTATATATGATTTCTGTCTCTCTCTCAAACAAAAAAGCAATTTGTAAGATATCTACATTATCACTTTTTTGAGCAAACATTTTGATGGAAGAAAGCCTCTTCCAGGACTGCTCTGGGCCGGGCCAGGCATATGCGGAGGGACTGGCACTGACCTTGGTCTCAGGTCACCTGCCCTCAAGTCAGTTCCCTCTGTGCTCTCGCCACCTCACAAGGCAGTGGTTTCTAGCCAACGTCACAGAACTGTCAGAGTTGAAGGTGATCTCAGAGATGATTTAGGCTAAATTCTCATCTTCAAAAAATGAGGCCATAAAGGACTAAACGCCTTGCCGAAACACCGTCCCCCTCCCCGAGTGGCAGAGCTAAGGCTACAAGTCAGAGCGCTAGTCTTGGTTACTTCTGTTGTTCAAAGATGACAACATAGTTTATGCACACAGTCATACTGGTTTCTCAACTGGATGGAGATCCCTTAAGGGTAAACGACATAATTTGCGTTCATTTTGGTTTCTCTTAAGTTTTAAAAAGTCTAACAGTTATCCAATAAATTTTGATGTTGATGAGAAGGAGGAAGGCCTTCTCTTTGGCTAAATTATAAAGCCATTTGAACAAAGGAATCTATCTAACAGCTGGTAGTCTAGCTTTGTGACAAACAGCCCTGACCTAAAACTGCTAGACTGCAGACTGTCCTGGTGAATAACAGCTTATACAACTCTCAATGCTCACAATAAAATATAGATTTCTTAAGAAAAAAGAAAAAAGTAATAAATGATGAGCCAGAGTCACAAACCTATGTTACAGTTTATTTTTTACTCAATTTAAATCAATTCAGTGTTGAGTTTTCTGTTAACAGCAGCTGAGGTTAGGTAATTATTTCCTTATTTGTATAGCCTCTTAATATGTCTTACCAAAAGTAACACTGCTTTTAAATATTCATTTTCTAGGTGGAAAAAATACCTATGTATCATATTAGTTTACATGCTTAACCATTTAGAATACCTCTGTAAAAATGATAACCAAATGTGTGCTTAGGTAGTAATATACATTCAAAAACAGGGCTAGCTTCAATAATTTTTATTTTTCCTCCTAATTGACTTTTAAAAAATAAATATTTTATTTTGGAATAATTTTAGATTTGTAGAAAAGTTGCAACGGTATAGTACAGAAAAGTCTTATATCTGACTAACTTAATCTACCTTTATTTTTCTATACAATAAAATGTGATCTCAAAGCAGGTATAAAGATTAGTGAACACAAAAGATTTTGTGAAAAAAGACATGCTGGATTCAAGATTAATATGGGGGAATGATTACAAGTATTTTTCCTTTCCTCTTCTTGAGTATATATTGAAATGACAGCAAGAAATAAAGGTCCAAATCCACAGTAAGAGAGAGAACCGGAGGAGACCATCAGGGACAAGACGCACTCACTCCTCAGCAGAGTACCCCGCGCTCACCACGCAGGCGGTGGCCTCCAGTGGTGAACAGACGGGCAGGGCTTTTACCCATTCAGGGGATTTCAGACAGGGAGACGGGAGTGTGATGGGTAAGGCTGATGGTGTGACCAAGGAAGTTCTCTCTGAAGAGGGAGTATTTTGACTAAGATACGGATGAAAAGAGACTAGACATATACAGACCTGATCTAGCAGAGACACAAATAAAAACATTTCTGGAAACAGTTCAGAGAAGGCCCCAGCCCGCAGTATTACTGCTGAGTGGGAAGCAGACTTGCCCCGCACAGCTCTGGGGAGATTCTGTGCTTGCAGAATCAGCTACAAAGTCTGTATTTTGAACACTTGATCCCTCCCCACCCACTACTGCCCTGGGGCTACCAGGTACACAAAGCTTGGGCCAGAAGTTGGAGATTCTTCCCTTAAAGAATCTGAAGGTCGTCAGTTCGAAGACTTGTGCATACTGGCATTTAGGATTCCCCAGTTAATGCTGGTTCTCCGCTGGATCACCCCGAAGTAAAGCCTGCCAATCTATGAGCCCTCTGGTCCATGTACACTAAGTTCCCAAGCAGCTTTCTGTAACCTGATTCTCAAATGCAAAGAGACATCAAGGGTCAACAAACAGTTCAAGAACACCAGCCACATGAAAGCGAGAGACCAAGACATATCAGTAAAAAAAGTGACTACAAAGAAAACACAGATAATTATTCCAGAAATATAGCAAATTACAAACAACAAGAATCTTTATCACTGTCCTCACAGGTATTTAAGAAGCTTTTTTTTTCCATAAAGCAATACAATATGTTAAAAAAAATTAATAATCAGAGAATAAGAAGAGGTTCTTAGAAATAAAAAAGACAAAGGCAGAAAAGCATGAGAAGAAAAGTGGTATAAAGGATCAATCCAAGAAATCCAACATCTGCCTATACTCAGTTTAGGAAAGAGAAATAAAAACACAGAGGAGGCAATCAAGACTAGCTCAAGAGGATTTCCCACAGACATGGGACATAAACTTCTAACTGAATGTGCCTACCAAGTGGCCAGCACACCACTGTGAAATACAAGGGTGAGAAATCCTATTTGTTTTCAGAAGGGACAAAACCCCAGGTAATTCACCACTGAATGAGAACAAGATCAATGTGAGACTTTCCATTAGTAACACTGATGCTAGAAGACAACGGATGAGCATCACCAAATTCTGAGGGAAAATCATTTTGTACCTATAAATTTAATCCCTACCAAACTGGAAAGTATCATGAAGGCATTTTTTTCAGAAATACAAGAACTAGAAAATTTACCTCTAAGATAGGTTACTTAAGAATATGCTGTAGCAAAGTAAGGGATGAAATAATGAAATCCAGAAAGAAATAGATCCCACCCAGAGGAATAAAAAAAGGAAAAACTGGGATGAAAACCAATCCAGAATAGAGCAAAATATAGAAGACTTGTGGGTGGAGTTATCCAAAAAAATAAAAATGGGTTTAACACCATCCTGGAGAACATAGAACACGTTAAGTAAGCAATAAAGGCACACAAAAAAGGAAAAAAGAAAGGCAAAACACATAAGAAAAAACTACATGATGATAACATTCTACCAAATAAAATGAAGCAGAATAAAGATGTCATTAATGGAAAAGTTGTGATAAAAGGATTGTGGTAGTTGAAGATCAAATCCATTACAATATGTAGCCTAAGTATAAACAACAGTGGGCATTATGGTTTGCAAACAGAAAATAAATGCTGTAAACATCAACAAAGTGGTAATAATAATAATGATGATAATGGTATTATAAACTGAGAGGTTGGTGGGGGAAGAAGTAGAAGAGCACTAATTTCCTAATTCTTCAAAATAGGGAGATAATCAATACTATCAAAAATTGAAAAGTGAATTAAGATGTTCTAAACACTTACTTATTTTCATAATCTTTTTTCCTTAATTTTAAGGGGATCTTTTAGAAGCTAGTATTTCTTTTGGTGAAAGAAACATTTGTCTGACGTTCAATGATTAAGAAATTTTACTGTATTTATTTCTCTTTTCAAGTAAAATTAAAATACTTTTTACTTAGAATTCATAGTATAGTCCCATATATTTAAAAACTTTTTTAGCATCTATTTATCTATCAGAAAGGGATGTCTGGAATGGTACACCCCTAATGCTAATGATGGTATTTCTAGAGAGTAGAATTTTATGTTAATTTTTGCTCTTACTTTTATAATTTTCTATATTACTGGATTTAAAAATGTACAGAAATATGTGTACTTTACAACAACAAAGCCACTTTTTAAATGTCATGGAATTTTAATTAGTTCTACTCACCAATAGCTTTGGTATAATGTCTTGCTCCAAGAAGTAATTCTGGGGCTCGGTACCAGAATGTTACGACTACTGGATCCAAATCTGCTAAAGGCTTCAAAGGTGAATTAAATAATCGGGCAAAGCCCATATCAGCTGTAAAAAAATAACAGCAATGTTAAGGACACAGATTTTTACAAATTTTATTGATTACTCTAATTTTACTATTATCATTTAGTAAGATACGAAAAATGTGAATTCTGGAGGGAGAAAACCAACAAAACCAACACAACATCTCACCCCTTTCAGAAGTCTAAATATAAAACAAGTTTGAGATCTTCATTCATTGCCAACTATTGTCACTCACTCTTCCACTGGGTTACAGACACACTCTGCTGCCAGAGGTCAAGGGTGACCCTACCCCGCCGGGCAGATTTCTTTCCATCTGTCTTACCACCATTGGGACAGGGCTGTGAAGCTGCATTCCCATTCTTTTTATTGGTCACAAGCACCAAGAAACTAGATCTGTTAGGGTGAGGCTTTCCATTATTTGCATCAATAAGCATGTTCACTGGTATAATCAGAAGCTGACTGTACAGTATAATAATACCACTATTTCCCCCCCATTTATTTGGGTGGAGTTTTTTCTTTAAAGAATCATGTTTGTTTTTTAAGCTGGAAAAGACTTTAAAGATCATATAATTCAATCACCTCCTTTTTCAAATGAGGAAACTGAGGTTAGAAGAAATTAAGTGATTTGACAAATGTCATAAACTTGTATCTCAGAGCTGGAGCTGTAATGAGATACAGTTCACGGCATTTCACACGGTTTAATATATAGTGTGGTAATTCGGGCATGGACATTTATCCTAATAAACTGCCACCGTCTTATAGGCAAAAACTGTGTCTTTTTCATCTCTCTCCCCCTTTTAGCATCAAGTACAGTGTCATTACACATTGCTTTTGCCAAACACACGCTGAATGAACAATCACTATTCATACCACCTATTCGAAAATTTCAAGATTCATCCACCATTTGTTTAATTTTGCTCTCCTAATATACATTTTTAATGAAGTAGGCCCCAATCTAATCTACTTAATTATAGAGGTTAAAAAAAAAACCACAGAAATTTGGCAAAGAATTAAAACCACGAGTCGGATTACTAAATACTGGTTTACAGAAGAACTAGTATTTCTTCTTAAATGTGAATACTTTAAGCCGTTAGTGTCCCCCAAACCTGCCAACATCATACATGTTACACAGAAGTATAATTCCAAACTAGGTTATTTTTAGCATATAAAATTCCCCTAAATCTTACAGTAAAGAACACATCTGTAAATACTGTTTGGCTGGGTCTTTTAGATTTTGCATGCTTTGAACTTACATTTGACTTTGATGCCACCAAGGTGGATTGGATGAAATCCTTTAAAAACACATGTAAGGTCTTAACAGGCATTTGATACTATGGTAAGCACTGACAGGGCCTGGTTCTCAAAGCAAGTCAATGACTAGGAACATTTCAAGGTGCGTCAGATGTTCGCAGTACTAAAACACTTGCAAAATTTATATCAAGAGTATTTCGAGAGTCTAATTAGAAGTAGAAAATGAGATTTGGGGAATTTATAGGGGAGGGTAGGGAAGAAGGGTTAAGAATACCTGGGTTTTTCTTTGTTGGTGAAGTGGTACAAATCAGCTGATAATTCTAATTCATATTAAATCTTACAATCAGAAATTCCTATTTACTTTGCTATATACTCCCATAAGCCTGCTGCTTTTAAATTAATATAATTTAGTTACTACATTTCTTCTATCCACACACAAAACAAACTAAATAAATGTGACAAACACAACTCGGAAATGACAATGAAAAAATAACCAGTTAGGAAAAATAAATCTAGTTCTATCCTTATAGGTTATCAGACCAGGAATGGGTAAAATTTTGCATTGATATATAAGAAAACAGAGCTATTAGAAAACATGCCGAGGTAGAGAACGCTTGTTAATTTTTTCCCTTCAGGCAAAGGCTCATTAGAACCTACCCAGCCTCAGTGGTATCCTGAGTTTGTAATTCCTAATCTAGATGAGGCTAACAGAGGCATATGTCCTGATCTAATGTGGCTCAGGTAAACAGAACCGATGGTGTAATTACTAGTACACTGTATGCCCTTGTGACTAAAGGTGAGGCTGGCTTCTAACATGGATAGAAGCCACTCACCTCTATAGGCTATTTTTAATGAAAGCAAAATTTCTAAGAAACTTGCATGGCTTATTTTATAATTAGAACACTTCAGTCTATAAAGATTGTCTGACACCTTTCAAGAGTGTGAAACATTTTTCACTTTTAACATATACTCTTTAGAAATGGCTTCGATCACATGGAACTATATGAATAAATGCATATTATTACAGCAAAAATTAGAAGTGATAAAGCTGCCTGCAAAAGTTTTAAAAGAGTGCTACACTGTGACTTATCAAAGATATAACATACCAATTTTTACTCTTCCTCGCTCAGGACCTTCACCCATAACTAAAATATTAGCAGGTTTCTGTGGAAACAAAATAGTGTTTTTTTTCAGTAGACAGTAGTGGTTTCTTTTAAATAGACAATATGCCAATATAACATAAATCCACCTTTAAAAAAACCACATTTACTCAAAAATTAAAATCAAACACAGGAAGTCACCAAAGAAACTTTATGTGTATATATGCAAAGCAATATGCAACTTCATGAAGGCCAAATATGGCAGTGTTTTTCTCCAGGCAGAGCTAAGGCTTTTCTTGGCCCTGTTATCAGTCTGCTTTCACTACTGCGGAACAGCTGGCAGAAAGTTAAAATGCTGTGCTTCCTTCTAACTCTTTCAGTTACATAAAATGTCCTGCAACTTCAAGGGAAAATGTATCTTCAAATATAATTTAACACTAAGCAGCAAGTTAATTATAGGGAAGGGACCACCTGATACCCTTTTTTGGAAACCGCACAGTATGTACCTATGTTTCAAATAAATTATAGAGAAATCAATTTAATAAAGTCTTTTCTAAATGAGTTAGCAGAGTAATAGGAATTTTCCATGACCTGAACATCTTTGAGGTTTTCATTTTTAAATAAAAAAGGAAGCTAACATTTAAAGTGAGATTTTACAAAAGTAATATTTCAAACAGTTCTTAAGTCTCTAAAAATAACAAGATTAACTGCCATCTAAAATCTATCACAGTGGTATCTACTATACTAACATATAAGGGTTGTCCCTCTTCAAGGAGGAGGAGAGAGGGAAAGGAGGAAGGGGCAGTCCCCAAATGTCTCTCAGGTTGCCACCCTGCCGTCCGCCTGGTCTGACTGCAGTTCTACCAGTCTGCTGAATAAAAGTGAAACCAGATCACGACGCCTTTCAAATACCCATCAAAGCAATCCTGGAATCAAATTAAAGATTTTAATGAAGGCTGTTTACAGTGGTAACCAATTCACAGGCTTCCCTGACCATATTTAATGACAGCCCCTATGCTATTACTGATAAAATGTAACTTACAGTATATTATTCTACCAACTACCAAAGATCAAAATTATTTTTTTATCCTCAGTGAAAAGACACTGCTGAAATGGTAGCACATACATTTCAAAGGTTGAAAATTCCTACAATTGTTAAGATGAGGAAACTAGGCACCAGAGCGAGTGCATGACTTGCCCAAGTGTGATCAAGGAGATGGGGGTGGGGGGCAGTAGCAGGATGTGCCCGGTCTCTGAGCAGTGCAGTGCCCGTTCCTAATAGACCCTTCTGAAGGTAATTATGTAGCAAGCTTTAAATGGACGTGTATTACCATAACTATAATGTGTTGTTCAAGAAAATGTTTTCAGAATCTCTATCATCACACACACACTCCTGCCCACTGAGACAGCTGGTGAAGCACCAAAAGGAAGTGCAGCACTAACAATATTCCCTGTGAGCCACGTGGAGCTGCCAACCACAAACAAAGCTGCTCATCAGGGACACTGCAGAGCTCAGCCTGCTTCAGAGGAAACCAGGGCTCAGAGACTCGCGTGAAATGCCCACAGCAGGGGTGGCCCTCCAAGAGAAGAGGCAGCCCGTCTATCTGGCTGAGGGAAAGGCCTGCTCTCAGTCACGGTGTGGCTCAGGAGGGGACTTGATATTTGGGCTAGAACTCTCTTCTCATGGTTCATCAGGGCAGGACCTCCTAGACATCTCTTGAACCCCATTTTGATTCTCCTCCCGTCAATTCAGTCTTCTGTACTATTGCCAGGGTTACCTTCCTAAAAGACAAAGCTGATCACATCATCACTCCCTTGTTTAAAATCTTCCACAGTAACAGAGGAAATTATTAGGAAAACAGTGGAACAGAAAATTATATATAGACTGTGATTACAACTGGGTTAAAAAAAAGAAGTGTTAAGTAAGGACTAGAAAAACAAAAAAGGTTACAGTGACAGAGGTAGGGACGACCTTTTCAAAATTTCTTTGAATGCTGTTGTTGTGCTTTATTACTAAAGTATTTCACCTTCACGTGGCCCCTCACCGCCTGTGAATAAGGTAGAAGTCTTTATGATGGAATGCCAGGCACCTGCAAGCTCTAACCCACTTATCTCTCCAGCCCCGCCTTCCACCACTCTCCTGCCACACATGTGTTTGCAGCGTTCTGTGACTAGACCTTACACAACTATGTCAGTGCTAGCCCGTTATTTCTACCATAAGAACTTTCCTCTGCATTACTTGGCAAAACCTGATTCTCCACGCCCACCCTCTAATGATGTAAGTAATACATGAATACACTCTGATTATAAACAATTCAAACTATGAGGCCACACACAGTTAAGAGTTAAAGACTCTTTTACCACCCATCACTCCTCCATCACATACCAAATCCCACTCCCTCCTCCAGAGTTACAAGCTGATTAACTGGCTTGCTGCGATGGATTTTTCTAGCACTTAAGTGCTCCTAAAAGATTACTTCCATATCTGGCAAAAGCACAAGCACACATGGGCATCACTTTCCTCCTTCTATTTTAGATGGAGTGGAAAAGCTCTCTCTCTCTCTCTTTTGCTTTCTTACTCATTCAGCAGCCGGACCCAGATCTGAGAAGCCCTGGGATGGGTGGTACTGGTCAGCCTACTACTAGGCAAAGGGGGAGAAACTCCCTCTCTTGGTCTTCATTTTATTATAGACTCACTGGACTGGCCAAGTCCCAAGCTTGGGTTTGAGCATTGGTGAGGAACAGTTTCTCTGTCAAAGTCTTGCCTAGTATTAGGGTTTGGGGCCAAAGCTCCAGCTAATAATTAAAACTTGCTTTGCAAGACAACTCACTGCCTATCGCATGATCTGAAGTAGATCTTGGGGCCGAGAGTCACCACGCACACTTAAATTAGTGGATTTAAGTTCAGTTTGGGCATGCTATGTAGTCATAAACAAAAGAGAATGGTTTTAAGTGCTGTTTTAATAAAACTGTTTATAAACAATGAGTCCCTCCTCATGGTGTCTCCCATGGTGGTATCCATATGCCCCAGGGCGTGATACTCTCATTTAGTAGACAAATCTCACACTAAATTTCTTTTGTGAATGTGGTCTAATGGAAATCTCAAGAGAAAATGGCAGAAAAGCCATAGAGATCATGAATACTCTTGTCAGTATTTGTTTTGTTGCTTAATCAGTTTTAAGGAAGGCTTCAAAAGACTTGATGGATAATTTTTGTTTTCGTACTTAATGCCACATTGAAACAATATTATATTCTCCAAAAAGCTAATTTCTTTTCTTTCTTTTTTCAGTGGGAGAATTTGTTAGCAGTTTTAAGCTCTAGAGCCAAAGCATCCAAGTAACTGGTGATAATTCGTGAAACAATCAGTAATAACCATGACTTTGGTAAATAGTCTGCGATCTTTCATGTGCCATCAGACATAATCACCTTAAAAAAACATACTTTGCTGGTGACATTTTGATGAGGCACATACTCCATTAAACTATTTGTTGCTATAGAGAGCAGAGGTCCAACATGACTTAAAAGTATTATAACATCATGATAACATCTTCGAGAATAGTTATCTTATGCACAGAAATGATTATAGAACACCCTTTACTGCCTGCTGAACAATGAAACAGATCAATGAGATACTTGTTTGAAGTATAACTTGATTGTTTGAAACTACGATAGCCTTCTCTTGCTTTATTTCTCCCAGAAAAAAACCTGTGTTTGTAATTAAAAGAACATGCCCTTGTTTTACAGTCTCATGGCTTTTCTTCTTGTTTTATGTTGTTGTGCTCCAAAAAAAAACCTCACTGACATTTCCTAAAGCAAGATGTCTGTGTTACAGAGATAACCACTCCTGTAGAGGCTTTCTGTTCTCCAGGCTCTGTCACGATGGGAAACAGCACACTGATGGTTCTGGCATACAGCAGGGATGGCAAAGTAGTTTCATTTAAGGGGCCAGCTCTGGTAGAAGACTAAGGACTGCACGGAGCTGCATCTTGAGAAAGACAGGAATTGGGCTGGTCCGGAAACTTCCACTACCAATCAGAGGTATCTCACACAGGTACGGAAGTGCAGAACACTGGCATCTCTGTCAAGTTGACAACTTGTTATTCTAGGAGTAAAACCAGAGTCTTCATATTCACTAACGTTATCAAGGCAAAATGGAGACTCTGAGTCAACAAGAAAAGCTGGTTTTTAATGGATCTGTCTATGAAAAGAAGACAGGGATCCCTAAGAAACCACTGTTAAGTGCTGTTCTCCAAGATTTTTTCAGAACTAAACTTACACACTTATAAACAACACAACCTGGTGGCACACTTTCTGGACACTCAATGACTTTGTTTCAGTTTGGTTGTTAATCATTTTGTACTATGACACATACTGATCTGTATCTCAAATGGCACATTTTCAGTTGATGTCTAATAGCTAAGAAAATATAATTCTGCTTTTACTTGTAGTTTTTTTTTATTGTGTTCTGAGAAATTAATATAGAATTTGTGTCTCTGTGAATACTTACCATGAATATCTTCATCTTCTAGTACACACTGAACTTTTCTAGACATACATTTTTAGCGAATGGTTTTTCTTTTTTTTTCTATTCTTTTTATTTTTTGGCTGTGCCACACGGCTTGCGGGTTTCTTAGTTCCCCAACCAGAGACTGAATGTGGGCCCTCGGCAGTGAAAGCTTGGAGCCCTAACCACTGGACCGCCAAGGAATTCCCAGTGAACGTTTATTTTAAAATATGTTCTTTTATATAGCCCTAAATGCCAAGCAATTCTATTATATCACATTGCTTCATTCTATAATTTTTGCTCATTCTTTATTTAAAAAATTTTGTCAAAATCTGATTTGAAGAATGTCAAAGTACATAATTATATATTTCTATTTCCTTTTGTACAACTGCCAAATTGAACAAACCATAAGTTCTTTGGTGTATATTCATTATTTTAATCATTCTGCTGTTACAAAATATGTTTCAGTCTTTTGAAGTAAAATATACTTTATCTGATACTATAATTTTTTTCTATATTTGAACAGACACAGACTTTAGACCAATAGTTCTCAACATTTTTCTTCCCCTAAACATTTGAGGAATATAATAGACTTCTTCAGAAGATGAGGAAGTATGGTTAAATGGTTAAGAACAGGCTAAAAGAAAATCAAGGATGCTATCAGCTATTAGTTCTGTGACCTTCACCTCCATTTTCTCATTTATAAAATATGGATAAAAATAATGACAAGTTAGTGTTGCAAAGATAAATATTACTAATGCACACAGAAGACTTAATACAATGCTTGATATATTAAAAGTCCAAAATATATTATAATGACAGCTAACACTATAATCTGTTAATAGTGACTCACAACTGAAGTGATTCTTAACTGAAGACTTCTGGGGGGCGAGGTACCCATTCATGATTGGATAATACCCCCAAGATGATTTTTCTACATCACCCTATGAGATGCCCCTAATTGTTTTTGATCACCTTTCTAGCTTCTAGTTACTTATGCCTTTTATTGATTAAAAAACTGTTTATTATTAGTAACAGCTTTTTAAGAATTAAAGTAATAAAAATAGACATTCTTGTAGAAAATTAAAATACAGAAAAGTACAAAGAAAGTAAAATTTACCTGAAACCTCACCTCACAGAGTTAGGTCATTACAAGTATTTTGGTGGACATAATTCCAGATTTCTCTATATTATTTACATTTATATAAATATCTTAGAAAGGCTCTTTTGATTCCTGTATTTGTTCACTCAACAGTGAACAAATAATAAATAAATGCATAGTACTATTGTATTGATCCTATTTTATTTAGCCTCCCCTATCACAGTTACTTAGGTTACTTTTAGACCAGAAAAGTTCCAGGACATTGTTAAATAATAGTGGTAACAGAAAGGTTAGAACAGAGAAGATAAGAGAAAAGGTAACAGAAAAGATAACAGCTGTTGATTTGGTATGTACACTTTTTGTGCTTAGAAGTTTCCTTCTTTCCTTATTTTTGTAAAGAATTTCAATCAGAAATGAATATTAAACTTTGTCAAACACTGAATTTTGCAAAAGTTTTATATTTATAACTATTGAGATAACCAGTGTTATTCTCTTAGCATTATTAATATGAATTCTGTTAATAGGTTTCCAAAGACTGAATCATCTTCACATTCTTGAAAAGAACTTCATTTACTTGGAGCATAGTAATATTCTTTTAACATTCCTCTGGATACTATTTGCTAATATTTTATTTAGGATATATGCATAAATATTTATACATGACACTGATCTACTATCTTTATTAGGTTTGTGTCAGTGTTATGCTTTCTTCCTACAAGGTTACTAAGGAAACTTTCTTTCTGGAACAGTTTATATAATGCAGGATTAACTGTTGCTTCATGGTTGAAGCAACTGTGAAAAAATGTGCATTTGTTACATGGTTTTAGAGGTAGCCCTGTGACAAATGTCTTTAAGTCTTCCATAGTTGCTAGTCTATTTAGTTTTTCTACCTTTTCCAGGGTCAATTACGGTAATTTGTATTTATTTTAAAATGTTTATTCTATCCAGGGTTTTGTAGAACACCAGAATAATTTAACAACTATTAAAGAAATTTAAATGGTAGTCAAAAATCATCCATCCTAATTTCAATGCACCAGAATCAGTTTTACAGATGACTTTTACCAACCTTTCAAGAGTAAGTAATTCCTATATTATACAAGCTATTCCAGAGACTAAAATCATTTTCTGAAGCTAGTATAATCATGATAACAAAAAAAAGTGTACAAACAGAAGATTACTGACCATCTTCACTTGAGAATATAGACACAATAAAGTACTGGCAAAGGGAATCCAACAGCAACTGGAGAAAAAAAAATCAAAACCAAGTAGGGCTGATCCCACTAAGACAAGGATGGGTCAACGTTAAAAATGAAATAAAACCTTATAAATGTAAGCTACCGTATTAACAGATTAATAGCCATATGACCATCTCAAAAGATGCAAGAAAAGCATTTAATAAAATCAATTCTTGATTTAGAAACAAACAACTTAATTGGATATAGAAGGGAACATTTTTAGCCTGATAAAAGGTATCTACCAAAACCCTAGAACAAACATCACACATAATGATGAAACTTAACAATTCTTATTAAAGACAGAAAAGCAGTTACCTCAGTCATTTGCCACTGCACTAGTAATTAAGTCCTAGCTACTTACTATTACCAAATGTCAAGGGAAAAATGCACTTTATGCATTTTTTTACTTTCCTTTAAAAATTTTAATATTTCTGTAACTGGGTTATGTCTTATAACTTCCATGGTATGACAGTCGAGTTGCCAGCATGTTTTCTATCTTACTGATACATAAAACAATGCTGCAGCTTTCAGCTCTCCAGTCTCTGCAGCAAGAAGACATAACAAATGTTTAGGACAGATTCTGAGTATACCTGCCTCACAAGTAGGAGGCTACCAAGGAACTTCAGGCAGGGGGATGACATGGTGTGATTTGCTTTTCAGAGCGATCATTCTGATTGCTATGTAGATACTGGACCATAGGAACGTAAGACTGCAAGTAGGGAAGATTCACTTGGACATTTTTTCAGTAATCCAGGTACCATGGATTAGAACAGTAGTGACAGAAACGATAAGAAGCAAAGTCAAGAGGCAGTAAGTGGACTGCAGAAAACTCAACCGTGTGAACCGTGTGAACTGGGGGGTCAGGCTACTGTAGGGTTAATGAACAGGAATTCACGAATGAGCACGCCTGGAAGTCCACCTGGAAAATCCAAATCCACATCCTGGCAGCGAGGGGTTTTGGAATCTCCCTGTTAGTCGGCACCTGTTCATTGGACTGACCCAGAGACACTGAGCTAGGAGGACTCCAGAATCCCTGCTAACTTGCTCTTCCCTTCATGGCTCTCTTCCCACAGCTGTTT
Organism: Balaenoptera musculus; assembly: GCF_009873245.2. Lineage (NCBI taxonomy): Eukaryota > Metazoa > Chordata > Mammalia > Artiodactyla > Balaenopteridae > Balaenoptera > Balaenoptera musculus. The sequence goes on along the minus strand of NC_045802.1, from coordinate 4,338,273 downwards.
CTCCTTGAAAACAAGCACTACAGGTCACTCTTATTCGAGAAAAGACACTGGTCAGAGGACTGGGACCAATGCCAAATGCGCCACCTTCAAATCTCAGTTATAGGACGTCTTACTGTAGTTCAATCTGAGACCTGTTTTGAAGGTAGCATTGATAAGAATCCAGTTATTCAATCAATAAATATTTATTGTGCAGCTAATATGTGCTACTCTGGGTAATAATGATACAGCAGTAAACGAAATGGATAAAGTTCCCGCCCCTAAGGTACTTATTCATAGTTCTAGGGCAATGTGATGATCGACTGAAGTAAGATGCATTTACTGAACATTTACTATGTGCCAGACAGTCCTAATACTTCAGATGACTCTCTATCAAAGAGATGAAAAGACGGGTCTGGCTCCATTTTATGTTAAAAAAAGAGAAAAGGTACCAATGTACGTGACTTAAAACTCAGATAATCCTCTACTTCTAGTCAATTTTCAGGATTACTCAAAGATATTATCTTACACTCCATTTTTTTTTAAAGGCTCAATTAAATTATTTAGAATATCTGTTCTTGATTGGTGAGAAATCTGACTTAAAAGATTCCAGCATTGTGCTGATAAAGTGTCTGAAAAGACTCAGACTCTAAGGAAAAGTAGATTAGAAGCAATATGCAAACTAAATAACATAATATTTTTATAATCAACTTGTAATCTGCCCATATAAGCAGGTACGATATTTGCAGCTGTGCTATTCAGTAAAATTAAGTAGACCACTTTTTCATTATTTACAAACAATAGAACACAGTTCACTGTGTATGCTCAACATCAATATCAAAATTACACAAACGTGGCACATATCAAGAAATCAAATGGACTGTTTACAAACAATCAAATACTTCCAAGAAAGAAAACTGCCCAATTGGTCATTTAAGTAAATATACTATAGAATAAACACAATTCATTATGTTAACTAAAATTAATGCAAACCTCATTTAAGTTTGCCTTAACCCATTCTTATCAATAAAACCTATGTTTTATCTTCAAGCCTAAATTTTATGACTGCAATTTTATATGTTTTACTAGTTATACAATTAGACAAATAAGAAAATCAGAGTAAATCCTTGGAGATTTATTTATTTTCATTTACTCCCAGTAAATGAAGCAAATCTCAAGTAATAAGCAGTGATTAAACCTGACAGTCACAAAGCATTTTTCTTCAAAAAAGCTCTGTTGTAAAGAAACATGCTTAATATATTCCCAACACTCATTTCAAGGAAGCGAAGCACAGAGAAGGGGCAACAGCAGTTAGAACAGAGGCCAAGAACGCAGGCTCCTTTCTTCCCAGCTGGTCAATTATTTTGTTGCTTTGCCTCTTTCAGCATTTGGACAGTGGCAGGGTCCTTTCTGCCTTTTTCTTTCTTTTTTTTTTTTTTTTTTTTTTTTTTTTTTTACCCTGAAGAAGGTACTGTCCTCTTTTTTTAGGCAGAAAAAAAAGTGTATGCATGGCTTTTTTTTTTCTTAATAGCAATCATCCTCTACCATAAAATAAATACACTAAACCACACTGAATATTATGTGTGAACTTTTAATAAAGACTAAATAGAATCTTCCTCCGTTTCCTTCTATATAACAATAATATATGTTAACTGCAAACTATTCAGACAATTTAGAAAGGTATTAAAGGAGGAAGGTGAAATTTGCCTGAAATTCTCCTACTCGTAAATAAACCCTACTTAGAAAAACATATTTCCTACAGGGCTACAGCTATTCAAAATGATTTTATTATCAATGTCAAGAAATTTGCATGAAACATTAAAGTACTTATAATTTGGGACAAACTGTTTTCTAAAGATTTGACTACTTTTTTTCCCTTGATGTTCTCTTTTCCTAACCATATCAAGTACCTTTTGGGAAACAGTCTAGTGCAGCGACTTTCAAACCTTTTTGAACACAACCCACAGGAAGAAAATCACTTAATATTGCATGACCATATTCACATATACACACGTATAACTGAAACAAAAGTTTCATGAAACAATAATTTCCCTCAAGACATATGATGCACTCTGCTATTTTCTCTATTCTACTCTACTCCATTAAAAAAATAAAAAGGCTGGTTGTGTTGTGTGATTTCCCAACTCACTTATGGCTTTTACAACCTGCAAGTTATAAAAATCATTGATCTAGAGGAAAAATTCCCTAAATTCAGTGACCCAGCTTTGAAAACAGTTCTCTAAGTAACCAGAATCAGGTCACTTAATCTCTTTCCTTCTGAGTCTTCCACTTATTGTACAGAGCTCAACAGTCAATAAGAAAATGCATCTAGGGAGATAAGCCTGGTGCTTTGTGTCGGCCTAGAGGGGTGGGATAAGGGAGGGTGGGAGGAAGACGCAAGAGGGAGGGGATATATATATATATATATACACGTAGAGCTGATTCACTTTGTTATACAGCAGAAACTAACATAACACTGTAAAGCAATTATACTCCAATAAAGATGTGAAAAAAAAGAAAGAAAATGCACCTAAAAAACCCCAACAAACCAACTAACCATATCATTGTCAGCAAACTTTAGTATTAGTAAGCAAAACTAATAAACCAGGCCATCTTTCACTCACGAAGAATCAGATCCAAAACACCCCAATAACTCATCATGTTATCACCAATACATAATTAGGCGCCTTCCTAACGTAGACCCTGTGAAACTGAGTTTGAGTCGATGGCTCACTCCAAGATTTTGACTGTACTGCTAGGAAACCAACTCATCCTTCACCAAACAGCTAAAACCCCACCAAGTGACTCCAAGTTACCCAGTATAATTAAAATAAACTGCATGGCAGCGGCACTATCAGATTTTTTTTTAACAAGTCAGATTAAAGCTCTGAAATAGCTCCAGCATCTTTTAAATACGTTTATGCAACGGCCCACTGGGCTATGTCACATCACATACTACACATGATAGCACATCCCCACTGGGATACTCCGAAGGAAATCTCTACAAAGATTTATTTTCTAGGAAATTTTCCTATGGCAAAAAACCACACAAAAAAACAAAGAGCCTATTTTGCGGTTATATGCTCTGCCACTGAGCTATACCACCGCCCCCCCCCCCCAAAAACTATTTTGAATTGGTTTAGGGCACGAGTGACCAACTAGCAGATAGTTGTAATACTCCAAAACACTCCAAATTTTGTATACAGCCTTGTAATTCAGCTTAAATGAAAAAAGGAAACAACATGGTGAAAAGTTATATTACAGTATATCTCACTTAATACTATATTATAGTATATAATATAATACGCTATATTATATTATCCACTTAGTGCCACAGGACAAAAATACAACCCTATGTGTCTAGTAGTTCCAAGTTAATTACCACTATGATAAAACCATTAAGGTAATAATTCAAATGACATTTTGGACATTAGATTTTTTTTTAAAGTGGAACACATTAATGACCATATGAGAACCTGATATATACTTCATGAAAATTAATGGTAAATAGGCCAGTCATCATAACTACTTCTCTACTTTCTATTAAGTTCCTTAGGAAACATGGCAAAAGCCCAAGTCTTTAATACTTACTTAAATACAAGTCTGATTTGAGTGTAAATCATTTCTATGGTATATCTGCATGAATATTTTCAACAAAAAGCACAAAATTCAGCCAACATTGAGTTCACTAGAAAATTTAAAATGAACAACTATTAGCTAGAAATTAAAATATTTACATTGTGATTAGTAATGAACTGGTCAGTTAAATGTATTATTAAAGTGAAACATGAGAGCAGCAAGTTCAGAGCAGCTGGGATGTATAGGAGAAGGGAGGTATGGCCCCCTCACCTACAATTAAACAATAATTCACACAGAAGGTACCTTAAGACGTTCTTGAAAAAAAGTGAGGGATGTAAACGAACTATGATGGAAATGTTCGACCCTTAAGATTAAAGGAAAAAAATTGGAAAAAATAAATGACATGAAGAGAAGAACATCAGAACAAACAGACAAAGGGCCAGGAAATAGGTCTCAGTGGGCGGAACAAAAATATGGGGTAGAGGAAGAGTGCAATGGAAAAGGTCAACAGATCAGTATCATTAGCTGAATGGTCTCTGAACTGACTGCTAAGAGCTGAGCTCTTTTAGGTGGAAAGAGGAAGGATGCTGAAAGGACTTAAAATGTAGTATGAATAGAAAAGAACTTTCTCTGCACTGTTCCACTGCACTGAATCACAGCAGAGATAAGAGGGAGTAAAAGGAAGAAACGCAGCAGAGTCTCTGTGTGTCCGTAGATACGGACCAGCATCAGGTAATATCAGAGATAAGCTATGGAGAATAACCTTGGAGGCCACTTTGCTACTGTTACAAATGGGCTAGTTCATTCATTCAACAAATATAAGCAATACTGTATACATTAATGTGTATTTTGCTAAGCGCTGGGCAGGATACAAACATATCATAAGTCACAGTCTTTGCCCTCAGGAACTTACCATCAAACAGAGGACATACAATTACCAAAACTAGCAAGTGCCCCAGGGGTAGTTCAAAGTAACTGCTACAGGGTGTAGAAGTAAACATTCTCACTCCCAGCTAGTGTGACTGGGGTGGGAGTGGGGGAGTGGAGGTGGAGGAGGGGGTGCACTTTACTGATGAGGTAGCAGGAGCAGAGCTTTAAAGGATGAATAGAATTTCAGATGCTGGAGATGAAGGGAGCAGGGATTCAGGAAGGCAGGGAAACCTCTGGGTTGGCTGGAAAATAACTATAAAGAAAAGAGAGAAAAGAAAAAAAGGAGACTGGAGCCAGACTATAGCGGTGTTTTTAATCTCCAGTTCACTAACACCAGCATGCATACGTTTGACAAGCGTTTTTCAAATTCTTAATCTATCACAGAATTTTTCCTAGGAAAAGAAAAATTAACTGAGTTTGAAATTTCACGATTGCACAAGAAAACCATTCCTAAATTTAGTAAGTCTTACAAAAAATAATCAGTTCTACTGAAAGAGGCCAGATAGAGTAAACTGGCTGGATGTCCTCAAACAGGTCACAATGGAGTCGCTGTTAGTGAGAACTTCTCACACTCTGTCCATGTGCTTTAACTCAATCCAGGAGGACTACCTCTCACAGGAAAGAGTTCAGTCACTACTGCAAAATCAAACTTAGCTTCTACACAAAAAGTATCGAATATGATTTTGGTGCTTCAAATTTTTAATAGACTGGGCTCAAAAAAAGAATCACCAAACTCAATACAATCAGGCTAACAGACTTCAAACCTTTCCTCATTTTGAGTCACTTAAAACATATCTTTATTTGAAGCTTTCATAATATTTCACACTTAGTTTCTCTTTATGGTATCTGGCAAAAAATCTTAATACTCCTTAACCCAACAGAACACTCCTATTTTATATAAACAGCAGATAACGGGGGTGGGGTGGGATGGATGGACGACATGACCCAGAAATACCTTTTCTCACATTACCTTAACTTGTGTCTTGGTTAACCGACTTGTATAGGGTGGTTATTTTATCTGTTACCTTGGCTGGACCATAGTGCCTACGTATCTGGTCAAACAGTATTCTGGATGTTTCTGTCAAGGTGGTTTTGGATGAGATTAACATTTAAATGGGTGGACTTTGAGTTAAGGGGATTACCCTCCATAACGTGGGTGGGTCTCATCCATCAGGTGAAGGCCTTAATAAAACAAACTAACCTCCCTGAACAAGAAGGAATTCTGCCAGCAGATTGACTTTGGACTCAACTACACCTCTTCCCTTGGGTCTGTCAAACCTGCCAGCCTACCCGGCAGATTCTGACTAACCAGGCCTCCACAACTGCCTGAGGGAACTGCTTAAAAGAAATCTCACTCTCTCTAAATATACACATTCTGTCTCTCTGGAGAACGCTGATTAATACAGATGGTAATGCCAGAACCAGGACTACAGACTATTAGTCAAACGATTTTTTCACTTCCAAGGAGAGGAGAATAAAGAAGAAAGGAGAAGGGTGTAGTCAAAGGAAACAACATGGCTAACTTACACACACCTCTGTTTTTATTTCTCTCTACTTACAGCAAACAGATTAAGTGTATAAGCAAACCAACTTATACATACATATTTTAATGCTCTAAAACTAAAAAGTTTACTTTGGATTCATAAATTATCTCACCAAATAAATACTGAATGTTCTTCCTTTCTAGCCCATTTTTCTTAAAACATCCACATGTGTGTACACATTACCACCTTCAGCCCAACAAGAGTTCCAGCATTATTAGATCTCCACTTCCTGCCAAGGATGACACATCCCAGTTACCGGTCTGCTACTACATAATGATTAGTACTGACAAGATTAATCTTCATTTATTAAGTAACAACTATATATATCAAAGAACTTCATAACTCTGTCATCTCAAGTCAGTATTTCTATTAATAATAAAGCCAATGTTATTAAGCAAAAGCTTCAGTAACATTCTGGGCTATTTTCAAATGGTGTTTTTAGGCTGTCTATGCCAATTATCCACCTTAATATGAAGTTTCTTGTGGCAAGTCAGCAACTTAACCAATTGGTTCAATTATTAACATGAGAAATCTATGTAGGGAATTCCCTGGTGGTCCCAGTGGTTAGGACTCCGCATTTCCACTGCAGGGGGCACAGGTTCGACCCCTGGTTGGGTAACTAAGATCGTGAAAGCCATGTGGCACGGCCAATAAATAAATAAATAAACAAACAAATAAATATCTACGTAGATCTATTAAGGTTGGTATCGCCTCATTTCATCTAAACCTGACTGAAAGGAGCAAAGAATATAATTAACTCGTAATTATATTCATTCTCATAGGGTAAATATCTCATCTGCAAATCATAACTATTTGAGAAGGGGTTAAAAAAAGGCATATCATACAGCTTCTAAAGAATGTTCTTCAGAGTAAATACTTGATTACTTCATATATGAATATCTTATGTAGCTATAGTTGAAAAACTATATAATATCAAACTCCAAAATTTAATTTTCAGTTGGCAGGAAGGTGGGCACATATTTTTTAAAAAACTATGATAATGAATCTTTCCTTCAAGAACTGAAGAATAATTCAAGAGGCAGGCACCTGAAACAGTAGGACCCAGCCTGGGACAGAGCTTATCATTTTAAGGAGACGATGGCGCACTGTGCCTGTGATGCACAGAAGGGTCAGACGTTTGGAAAGGTCACTAAGAAGTCACGCACAGATAGTACAGGAAACCGCACTTCAGATGGGAAAGTCAAAGGAGGCAGCAGCAGAAAAACAACCGCTTACAGTTTACAAAATATTTTGGATGAACACACTTTTAAACAGAGAGCAGTGGCATATCAAGAGGGGTACAGGAGTAGGAGCGGTTTGCCTCTGTGGATGGGAATATTTTATCACTGATACTGTTCAGAATTGCCAGCATACGGTAACAATAAAAAGTAACGGGCTTCCCTGGTGGTGCAGTGGTTAAGAATCCGCCTGCCAATGCAGGGGACACGGGTTGGAGCCCTAGTCCGGGAAGATCCCACGTGCTGCAGAGCAACTAAGCTCGTGCACCACAACTACTGAGCCCGCGTGCCACAACTACTGAAGCCCGCGCGCCTAGAGGCCGTGCTCTGCAACAAGAGAAGCCACTGCAATGAGAAGCCCGCGCAGAGCAACGAAGAGTAGCCCCCGCTCGCAGCAACTAGAGGAAGCCCGTGGGCAGCAACAAAGAACCAACACAGCCAAGAATAAATAATAAATAAATAAAATTTTTAAAAGTAACTACTTTTCGTCTGTTTCATTATTATTTTTAAATCAGCTATAGACAGTGCATCCCTCTGCCACCTGCACCTAAGTGCACTGCTCCACTGCCTCTGTCTCCTGGTACGCCACCAACAGAGACTTCTGAGATGACCTGCTCTACACGGTCTCTGTGCCAAAGACAACTTGTTCTGGCTGTATCAATAGAAAGAGCTCTCCCAAGAGAGACACAAAAGAAATCAGACTTCGAAATTATTTTCACCACTGTAGTTAATACTAATGTGAGTAGTTCAGGTATATTATACATTAACATAAAAATTAAATACTGGTTTAAAAATCAGTTTGTATTCATCTAATGAACATACATATTTTAGTGATGAGAAAATACTTAACATTAGAAAGAAAATGTAGCGTTATCGTAGCATAATTAACTCTATGGGGAAAAACCAGATTCTATTCTTTTAGAATCATAAAAAAGGTCAGTAACTCAAAAGTAGTAATAGTTTTTCCCTAAGTTGACTCTACCCCTAAAAGCTGAAATTTATTTTCAGCTTCATAAAGAGGCAAAAGATTTTTCATATTTATGTTCTATAAATTCATTGTTTATAAATAAAATAACCTAATTCTATTAAAAATAAAGGAAAATTTTTTGCATAAGGGAAAAAGTTATTTCAACCAAATTTCTGATGTGTTATTGGTCCTACTCTAAATGGTTTCTAGATTTGACAACTGGAGATAAAATAACTACCGCTAAACTTATTTCAAGGAGATTTACTGAAGACAGATGAAAGAACTAGAAACTAAAACACCTGACTGAAGGCCAGAGACTGAATGCATTAAACACAGAGCAGTCTGGAAAGAATATCTGCGTGAGGGGCAGAGCAGCTCCACCTCCAAGCTGGCGACGGGGTTTTCTCCTAATGTACACATGTGACTAGAGACCACGTCATCACTTCCAGCATTGTGTTTATAATTGTTTGAAATGAAGGCACACCTTACTAGAGTTCCTACATTACTCAATATGAAAGGGGAAAAGGGGAATTTGAGATTTACATAATTTAAATCTATGAAGATTTAATGAACAATGCACAATTTAATCACCAATTTAATGCTATACGGGTTTTTTTTAAAAAGGGCATAAACCATTCTGCCATGTGAAATAAAAATAAGAAAGTCAGTTTCTGAAGTTTCTAAATTCGTAAAAATTTATTGCAGCTTAACATGGCAAGGCACTCAATAATGTACTCAATCATGACTATTAAAGGCTGTTGGCGGAGAGACTGCTACTAACATAGTGGGTTTAAAAATAAGCAGGTGAACGCTCCTCTTCTAATATACAACTTAGGATACAGTAGGCTCCAAAGGGTTATTTTCAAGTTACTCATAAATATACCAACTTCTAGAGTTTGTCTGGCATATAATATTCAATGTAAAGCAGGCCGATACGTTATTTACAGACTTGAAAAAACCCCCGAAAGTTTAGCAAAACAAATGTGCCCTCTTTCACCTCTTAAGCACCAGCTTAACGTATGTCAAGAAGCAGGATGCATTACACAAAAGCACAAGGCTAGGCTAGTTTTGAGACTGTAGCATTCCCACTTCCTCTATAAGGTTTGCAGGCCTGTACAGCACTGATATCTAGAGACAACTAGAAAATCATCCAACTCCAAATGCATCTTTCTGGCTTAAACCTAACTACATTTCAACTTACCAAATCCCTGTGCAACACCCAGTTAGCATGCAGGTAGTGAATCCCATCTAGGATCTGATACAATAGTGACTTCACCATTCCCCGAGGTAACTGTACTGGCTTCTTGTTTGCTTTAGAAGCTCTGTGAAACTTGATTATATGCTGAAAGAAAGAAGAATATCACCAGAAGCTTAAAAAAGGAAAGATAGTTTGATATATAGTATTTTCCTAACAGAAAATGAAACACTCAGGGATTTCCAAAGATTTGAAAATATAATTTCACGTTCTGCTGGATAACATAAATAACCTTAAATTTTCCAAATAACTAGAGCTAAAATGTCATTTCCTAAGCATATGATACGGTCTCAGAAAATAAATGATGACAACAGAGAAGTAGAAGGTAATGAGATTTTATTTTTAAAGTATAATTAAAAATTACTTTCAGAGTTACTTGACCCCTGTTTATCTGGTGAAAATTTTCAAGAAAAGAGTATTTTTTATTCTGTAGTGATTAAATGAAAAAAAAAAAAAAAAGAACAGAGAGAGTTCTGGCTGGTTGACATAGCATAGATGTGGTACCTATTTACAATACATGAGTTATAAAGAAAGCAAATGGGAAAATATTTCAATTAAGTACACACAAGCACAAAGGAATAACATGTAAATGACCAATTCACACTGGACATAATTAGAAATATGAAAGCTTCTTCAGACGAGGAAAAAAAAACAGCCTTGTAACATCCATCAAAGCTTTCTAGGTATCAATATAATGTTAGTGGACATCCGGTAAACACAATACCACTTTATAAACAGAAAAATCATTTTACAAATAAATGTACCTCAACAGAAACAAGATCCAATGTTTCAAACTCTTGACAGGTTTCATTTTAATTAAAGCACTCTTAAACTGCAAGAAAATCTACAAGTCAGCTGCAGCCAACTCTGCTGCGTGCACCACTGTGCACATGCCTGCGTCTAATATGCACAAGGCCAGACTCCTGACCAGTATTTGTGAGGGAGTATCAGGCGTATTCTTGAACTTAATAAAAATAATTAAAAGAGGAGTGAGATATTTAATATTATACGTTAATCTTTTCATTTCTACTTTCTTATGATATAGAGGTAGAAAATGGGTAAGAAATAACTAATGACTAATGAGTGAAGGAGTTTTATCTTCCAAAGAAAAAATAAAAAGCAAAGGTATATTTCAGAAGGTAAGGGGTATCAGTCAGTACATATGTAGTATGATTAATCTATACTTTAGTAGCAGTATTACATTATATTAACTTTCTTCTCAGTAATTTTTTCAAAGTATTTAAGAAAAGGCAAACAAAACAGAGCTACAATAACTCTTAATAATCTAGACTGTTTGTCACTTATCCTAAGAAATGATGTGACAATCAAGTCTGTTCACCTTAAGAAGAACCAGTGGCTCTCAGAGCTTAAAAAAAAAAAGATTAAAATACATTTAAAAAAATTAAAACCTGCCAGAGTAAGAATGAAAGGAACAAATATTTAGGGGAGGTAAGATAATCAACTGATGCCATATACCACTTCTTTAGTTATATTTTCATTAGGGTATTACATCTTACCTTTTTACCAATATTTTATAACTACAAAAAACTACAGTGGGGGAATTTTTTACCTTCATTTTTATTCCAGGGCAATATAATAAATATGCAATATGTATACCATAAGATTTCACCAACACCTAAGTGATTTTTTTAAATGACTCTTTTTACTGCAACTGTTTTCTTACCCTCTGCTGCCTTACCCCAACTAATTCATTTCAATATTCAAATTAAAATAAGAAAATAAAATGGATAAAGAATAGGTTTTAATAAACTGAATCATCATTTGGTTTTTATTAAAATGAGCATTAAAAGTACTTATTTGGCTTAAATGAGTATTAATAAGAGGATGATAAAGCCAATGGTGACTATATGCACAACATTACAAACAGTATAATTTGTGAAAGCATAATTATACCTACATATAAAATTAAATATTACATACCAGTTTGTGAGAAACCATAGTGAATACAATGCTATCTCCTATGCTCAACTATGTTTTATTACAAATCACGTTTATAAACCAGCCTGGAAATTTACTCATAAATTTGGATTATATAATTTGATTTTATGTTAGATTTCAGTATGATGAATGTTCAATTCAATATTGGCCACCCTGATTTAATGAATTTTTATTAACAGAATCCTAATTTGATTAGATTAGATCTCTTTTAAAAGAACAGAAGCCAACAAAAAAAGAAAAACATATTTACAACTAGCATGAACCTTGGACAATAGTTTCATAAAACAGTGAGAAAATTTCATGTGTCTATTTTCTGTTTGAAAACAGTTCTTTCCAGATAAATTATAAAAATAATTTGAATCAAACCACATTTAGTCATGGAAAACAGGAATCTACAAACAGTATGAAAATATTTTTTTATAAAACTGAAAGCATATGACACCAAAATAAGTTTCAGTTTCTGAAGTCTGTTAAAGTTAAAATTATGTAAATGAGGATACTTCTGGAAATTAGCAAAAGAGTTTAAAACTATTTAACTATTTTCAGAAGGTGAATTTACTTTTAAACAGTTTTACTAGGATTTGTGCTAGTTTTATTTCAAAATTTTGTATCTGCATTTACGAACTACAGCTGAATGAAAGAATAAATTATTTTGAAGATTTTGAAATTGAGCCAGGATACTATAATCCCTTGCATATGTTTTCTCTTTTATTTAGCTCAATAAATGCACAGCCACGCTAATTTAGTAAATATAGACAGGATGCAAAACACAGTGAAATATTTAAAGACCTTATTACTTAGTAAATATCAGAAAAATATATCTCACAGTACTGAAGTAGTTGCTAATGAATTAACTTGACGTAATACTGGGTTTTGTTTACCTGTTTTGTTTTTTAAACTGAAATCTGTGTTAACATGTTCTTCACCCAAGACCGATCAGGATATAAGTTTTGTATGTTTCAAAATTATTTGGGCTATCCTATTATAGATTTTCATCTATATATATTATTAATCTTATGCTCAAGATGGCCTTTCAGGTTTTTTTAAAAAAATGTAGCTGTTATATTTAATAAAGGAGTAAATTTTATAGTTACTTAAGGCTTCTGTAAATCCTATTTTAAAAATAATCTGCTGAGTAAATGCAAGATACTGAGTCAGCTGTTTGTATTTTACCTATTTAGACAGGATAAATTTAAATTCTTAGCTTATAATAATGTTTATCAATACAGAATCATTTTTTCGTTATATTAGCTAAACTAATAAATATAATTACTTGACTTGGAGAATCAAAGTCTGGTGATCTAAAAATATTCTTATCATAAAATAAAAGCCACAACAAAATAAAAGCCACAACAGACTCTATTTCCATGACAATCTCATTTTGTAGTAGACCTCTCTTCTACAAAGAATTCTTCCTATATAAGGATATGCCAAATTCAAGTGTGTACAATATTGAATTTCTGCCAATGAAAATAAGAAATACATTAGAATACTGAATATCAATTGTGAATGATACCCAATAAATGATTAACAAGTTTTCTACTGTACTTGTATAGAACACTTAGTTTATAAGGCTTTTGAATACAAAATTGTTCTCCAGGAAAATCCTGTAAAAAAGAGCAGTAAAAGCATTATATTTTACAGATGGGGGAAACTATAGCTTCAGAGCCATTAAGAGATTTGCCTAAGGTCACATGACAAATGACAGACAGGCCCATTAGATCTCAATCTAGTCCTTCAAACATAACATATTCATTTCCCTATCACCTTCTCATCTTACATTTCTTTACATTACAGAAAAAAAGGAAATATGCTGCTTTTAAGTTTTATAAGAAAATAGTTATTACTGTTAATTTTTCTATTTTATCAAAAATCTAAAGCTAGGAAACAATATTGAAGAGTTGTTTGTTTTCTGTAGTACGTTACAAAGGTCAAACTGATATGACCAAAAGTAAAAATACAAAGCAATACTCTAGTGTTGGTAACTCCTCAACCACATTCTAGGAAGTTACTTTTATTTTAAAAATGTAATCTCATACAAAGATGAGCTCCCAAAATTGTTTTCAGTCAGTCCCTCTTAATCCCCAACTGAAACCATGGCTCCATGTCCACCAACAATTCACCTTACCCAGAGGTCATGTTCAGCGTAGTCAAACAGAAGCCATACTTTCCTATCAGCATGAGACAGAAACACCTTCTGAAGAGAGATGACATTTGGATGCTTAAGCTCTCGAAGTAACTGCAAAACAAAGGAGACTCACTAAAAATCTTTGCCATAAAAATAGCATTAAAAACCCCCTACCATTTGTAATTCAAAGATAATACAAACCTAATGGCACTCAATCCTAAAATTCTAATAAGTACCCATACAATTTTGAGATGCCCATACAAATGAGTAAAAATCAGTGGAGAAAAGATACTGAAAAGATATAACTGTGTAAATCTGTCTGTATGGTTGCTATTGTTTAGCTGGTTTCTTTTTTTTGTTTTGTTTTAATGTTTTTATTATGGTAAAATATATACATAACATAAAAATTACCATTTTAACCATTTTCAATTCAGAAGCATAAGTACACTCACAATGTTGTGCAATCATCCCCACTATCCATTTTAGAACTGTTTCATTATCCTAAACAGAAACTCTGTACCCATTAAACAATAACTCCCCACTTTCCTCTCCCCCTCAGCCCCTGGTAACCTCTATTCTACTTTCTGTCTCTATGAATTTGCCTATTCTAGGTACCTTATATAAGTAGAATCATACAGTATTTGTCCTTTTGTGTCTGGTTTATTTCACTTAGCATAACGTCTTTAAGGTTTATCCATGTTGTAGCATGCATCAAAATTTCATAGCTTGTTAATGGCCGAATATTGGGTTGGCCAAAAAGTTCCTTCGGTGCTTAAGTAAAAATTAAAGACACATTTTTCATTTTCACCAAGAACTTTACCGAACAACGTATTCACCGTTTTGTTCCATTACTTCTGCCATTTTTCAGGCAACTTCATAATTCCATCTTCCTAAAACTTTTTATCTTTTTGAGCAAAGAACTGTTCCAGGTGCCTTTTACAGTCTTCCAGGGAATGGAAATTTTTTCCATTAAGAGAATTTTGTAAAGACCGAAATAAATGGAAATCCGAAGGTGCAACGTCTGGTGAATACAGCGGATGAATCAGAACTTCCCAGCTAAGCTGTAACAGTTTTTGCCTGGTCATCAAAGAAACATGTGGTCTTGCATTATCCTGATGGAAGATCATGCATTTTCTGTTGACTAATTCTGGACGCTTTTCGTTAAGTGCTGCTTTCAGTTGGTCTAACTGGTAGCAGTACTTGTTGGAATTAATCGTTAGGTTTTCCAGAAGGAACTCATAATAGAGGACTCCCTTGCAATCCCACCATATACACAACCCTCTTTGGATGAAGACCAGCCTTTGGTGTGGTTGGTGGTGGTTCATTTCGCTTGCCCCACGATCTCTTCCATTCCACATTATTGTACAGTATCCACTTCTAATCACCCGTCACCATTTGTTTTAAAAATGGAACGTTTTCATTATGTGTGAGTAGAGAATCGCACGCGGAAATACCTTCAAGAAGGTTTTATTCTCTTTAACTTATGCGGAACCCAAACATCAAAGTGATTCACACAACCAAGCTGGTGCAAATGATTTTCAACGCTTGATTTGGATATTTTGAGTATGTCGGCTATCTCCCAAGTGATGTAACGTTGATTGTTCTCAATTAATGTCTCGATTTGGCCGCTATCAACTTCAACTGGTCTACCCGACCGTGGAGCATTGTCCAGCAAGAAACCTCCAGCACAAAACTTCGCAAACCACTTTTGACATGTTCGATCAGTCACAGAACCTTCTCCATACACTGCACAAATCTTTTCGTTTCAGTTGCATTTTTACCTTTCTTGAAATGATAAAGCATAATGTGCCAAAAATGTTGCTTTTTTTCTTCCATCTTCAATATTAAAATGGCTACACAAAAACTCACCAATTTTGATGCTTTTTTAAAAATGCACACTGATATGACAGCTGTCACAATACAATCTAACAAAATTGTTTCTAATGAAGTTAAAGACAACTCAGTGTTACTAGAGCTGTCTTACGGGAAAACTGAACAAACTTTTAGGCCAACCCAATACATTCCATTCCATGTATACACCACATTTTGTTTATTCATTCATCAGCTAATGGACACTGGTTGTTTCCCCGTTTTGGCTACTGTGAATAATGCTGCTATGAACATTGGTATACAGGTACCTGAGTCCCTACTTTCAATTCTCTGGGTAAATACCTAGGAGTGGAATTGCTAGATCATATGATAATTCTATGTTTAACTTTTCGAGGAACCACCAAACTGGTTTTCACAGCAGTTCTACCATTTACATTCCCATCGGCAATGCATGAGAATTCCAATTTCTCCACACCCTCACCAACTTTTATTTACCTTTTTAAATTTTCTTTTTGTAATAGTCACATCCTAATAGGTATGATGTGGTATCTTGCTGTGGTTCTGATATACAATTCCCTAATGACTAATGATAAGCATCTTTTCATGTGCTTACTGGTATATCTTCTTTGGAGAAATGTCTATTCAAGTCTTTTGCCTAATATCTAATATGCAGGCTCTAGAGCGCAGGCTCAGTAGTTGTGGCGCATGGGCTTAGTTGCACGCGGCGTGTGGGATCTTCCCAGACCAGGGCTCGGACCGTGTCCCCTGCATTGACAGGTGGATTCTTAACCACTGTACCACCAGGGAAGCCCTCTCCGCCTATTTTTGAATTGGGTTTTTTGTTGTTGCTATTGAGGTGTAATTCTTTACATAGTCTAGATATTAATCCCTTAGCAGATATATGATTTACAAATATTTTCTCCCATTCTACTAGTTGTCTATGTTTTGCCATCACAAAACAATTAAACTTAAAACAAATCTGTAGCTTGTAATTATTTTAAAAAAACGATCTATAGTCGTCCCTCAATATTTGAGGGGGACTGATTCCAGGACCACCCTCCAACCCCACCCTGCCCCAGGAGGGTACCAAAATCCCCCAATGCTCAAGTCCCTTATACTTTAAATCATCTTCAGATTACTTATAATATCTAATACAATGTAAATACTATGTAAATAGTTGCTGGAGCATGGTAAATTCAAATTTTGCTTTTTGGAACGTTCTGGAAATCCCCCCCCAATATTTCCTATCCATGGTTGGTCGAACCCATGGATGCAAAGGGACAACTGTAACAGCAACAACAGAAAATACAACATTCATCACCAGCAAATATCAGATAAGAACTAAGATCTGTAACTCTGTGAGATACAGTACCTATTTTTTCTATAAATTACAAAGGAAAGTTGAATAAAATTTTGTAAACTTTTCACAAAATAATAAAGAGCTTATACAGACAGAAACTTGCAAGTAGAACACATTTGCATGGGTTTATTAACCTTTCTCATCTCCTAGAAAGACATTCTTCTATTTAAAATCTTTTATCTCCTTATTTCATCTCCATTTAATAACCCAAGCGGCCCTAATGACCCGTAAGTTACAAAGCATTCCCGCCCCCCACGCAAAACAAATACAACAGCAAGGATGACAAGAAAAAACTTCTCATGAAGCCTGATAGTCTGTCTCTATCAGTTAGAACTGACTTAGTGCCTTGCAAATGTGTTCCAAATACATGACAGACATGTGAGAAAGTCAAGGTTTTAGAACTTAGGACTTCAGTACCTTTTATAAGAACACTTTTCACCAAAACAAGTATCAAGGTAAATGTAATGTTAACAAGGTATTAGGTGCTCTGAAATGAATTCAGCAAAGGAAAGACTATGAATGGACTATATATAAAGTCATTTATATTAATGATTATTCTCTGGAAAGTGATGATTATTTTATTCAGGAGCAAGATTAAATTCAAGTTATATATTTCTGCTTTTCGAATATAATTTCAAACTTATGAAACTCCAGAGATATATACAAATTCTCAGAAACGTAAGGTCAATATCTAAAACTGACCATTTGCTAATTAATAAACAAGGCAAAGAATCCGATACAGGAAAGCCTAGACTTCAGGGTCGCCCAAGATCAGCCAGCTGGCTGGAAGAGCGGACTGAGCCCTAAGTGCATGTCAGCTCTGGGTCAGGGTTTTCTCCATTACCTCACAACTGGAACACATTTCTCAGCTGGGCAGCTATTTCAAATCCTTTCTGGAAATCAGCAGGGTAGAAATTATAACAAACAAACTCCAAAGCTTTGGCAAAAGCTCTCTCCAATTATTAGAAACCTACATATAAAGCTATTCTTAGTTGTCACCTCCATCTCACCTCCAAGATGAGGTTTAGCTCCTGTATTAAAAAGGAAACAGCAGCAACCATTTTATTAAGCTCTTCCTAGGTGCCAAGTATGAGGCTAAGCATATGACATGCACTATCTCACTTAATCATGAATTACCCTATGAAAATGGTGGTGTAAGGGGATTAAATAATTTGCTCAAGGTCACATTCCTAGGTAGTGGTTAGAATCAGGATTCAAATGCTTCTAAAATTAATTAATTAATTTCTAAAATACAAAGCCAGTAATTTGGGTCTAACAACAACACGTCCCAAGGCCTAACACCCAGGGGGAGTAATTCTCCTCATTATCCAGAGACAGAGATATTTTAAATATATACTAGGTCAGGAACTGGACAATGGTAGGCACTGTGTCTAGCTCAGCCCTGCACTGCTAGTTTCTAGCACACCGCCTGGTACGTGCTCATTAAATACCTGGTAAAGACATGAATAACTGAGTTCACGAATAAAGAAAATACACCAACTAAAGGGCATCACACAACACACCCTTTGGCTTCTAAACTGTGGACTAAGATCAATGCTTTCATCAAAAAATCAATCCACTTCTATTTTTAAAAAATCTATCTGATTAGTCAAATATTAAGTCTCTGAGGGCAATGATTTTAATAGTGAGTAAGTACTGTTACTATGGTAGTAAGTAATGGTAAGTGTTATGGACTGTCCTCCCAAAATTCTTGTGTTGAAGCCCTAACCCCCGGAACTTCAGAATGATTCTATTTGGAGATAAGGCCTTTAAAGAGGCAATTAAGTTAAAAACAGGTCAGTAGGATGAGCCCTAATCCAATCTGAATGGTGAGCTTACAAGAAAAGGAGATCAGATGCACAGAGAGATGACCACATGAAGAGGCCACAAGAGGGTGGCCACTTGCAAACCAAGGAGAAAGGCCTCACAGGAAACAACTCTGTAGGCGCCCTGATCTTGGATCAATAGCCTCCACCAGTAAGAAAATAAGTTTCTGTTGTTTAAGCCACCCAGTCTGCAGTATTTTGTTATGGCAGCCTTGGCAAACTAGTACAGTAAATAGCTATCACTACTGAGTAAGTACAACACGCTATGCTGGGAGATGGGTCACTGCAGGATTGGAGATGGAGCTGAGAGTCTCAGTGGGGAAATGCCTCTAAGTAAATATTTACACTGAAGCACTTCCAAAAGACCAGGAAGCTGGGCTACATTTAGCAGAGCTAATGCCTGCCACATGCCAGGCCCTGAGGCAGATGCTGCACTAGGTCCCGGGATATAAAATGTGCCGAGACCTTCCACTGAAGTCCTCTGGCAGCAGACAAGTTCAAGTGAGCAGGCAGTTCGCGTGCTGTGGCTGCAGCAGTGATAACTGGCATTGACTGAGGAACTAACGTGCACCCAGAGTTTACTGTGTCCCAGAAGTGACCTACGCTCCTCACGCACTAAAACCCTATGAGATAACTATTATTCTCATTTTACAAAGAGGAAACTACAACACGGGGAAATTACATCACCTGCTTTGGGTCCTACAAGCCAGTTAAGTGGTAAAGCCAGAATGAGAGCTCAGGTAACCCGGGGAGGGTCTTAAGTGCTCCATGGAACCCCGTGAGGCGGGTGCTCAGACACTGGGGGTGGTAAGCAGTTTTCACATCTGATGGACTTCACCACCCCACACAGAGCCCATGGCGTGCAGATGCCTATTCTTAGCACCGTATAAGGTGTTTTTGCCTTTTTGAAGGTTTTATGTCCAAAAATGTTTAATGGAAAGAAGGTTTAAATAAATTTATACAATGGTTTTCATCACAGAAACCACCTAAGTTTTCCTAATTCTACTGGGAATAAAATCTTATAATTTCCTGGGTACTAAGCTCACTGCTAAAAATACAAATGTTTTAAAACATCATTCGTCATAAACTTAATTCATTCTAACTGTGCCATACAATATCACACTTAATCTGAACTCTAAAAGTAGAAATAAATAAAAAATAAATAGCATTTAAAACTATCTTGTCAATAAATACCACTTACATGGTGAGTGAGAAATAGGCAAGAAAACCTCTAATATTCTCAAAATAACATTGATTTCTAATATTAAAATTTTACAATATAGCAAAAATAATAAATTCTAAATGTACGCCCTAAGTATGAGAGTTGAGTTGAAATTACTATAAAAGCATCAGTAAAATTATTCCAAAATTATTTCAGTTTTTTTTTTAAGCTGTGGAAACTTTTCTTCAATTGAATTCCTGCAAATTAATTAAAGAAAAATATTAAAAACCTGAGGTGCCTAGGCTAAAGCAGATGTAAGCTTTAACAGTAGCTGAACCACAAGGCGGCCCCTTGGTACACTGACAGTCCACTGAAGAAGTCTGAACACCACTAAGCCAAAGGGATCATGACTCACAGGAAGTTCTGGAAATACACAGCAAGCCGCTTAGAATACAGTGAGGATGAAGACATGCAGTGCTCTTAACTTCAGTAGAAATTCTCAGAGTTCTTTCCTTCTCCCCTCCCTTTTACAATTATTTACTAAACAAAAGACTGTGTGTGAGAACTAGCACACACTGGTGAAGAAATGCATTCCAGTCAGGCAGAGGTAGGGACCACAAACAGAAAATAAGTTAACAAACAAATAAAAAGAAACTCCTTATAACTATAATTTGTAATAAATGCTATGAAAGGAACAAACTGGGTATAGATAGTAAGAGAATAATGGAGGTGAGTGGTGGGGAAACCGGACTTCTCAGACAATGGACTTCCATAATAAATGCGAGGAGAGAGGTCTGAGAAGACTTGCCAGACAGATGGGATCCTTTTTCCTTTTGAATTTTTATTATAGAAAAATTTTCAAAAGTAAATAGAATAGTAAAATAGAACTACCCCCATGTATCATCATCCACTCACAGCCTATCTCATTTTATCGATATTCATATCCGCTCCTCCCACCCCACCCTGAATTATTTTGAAGTAAATCTCAGACATATGATTTCATCTATAAATATTTCAGTATATATTGCTAAAATATAGTCTCTTTTCTCCGACCGCAACAGAAAAAAATTAGTAGTTGACAACAATAAATTATCTGGAAAGCCTCACATATTTAAAAATTAAACAATATATTTCTAAATAATCCATGAATAAAAGAAAAAAAACACAAAGAAAATGGAAATTTTCTAAAATTTTCTAAAAAATTACTAGCCAATTCAACAATGTACATGCTAATGCAAAGGACCTAAAATAGCCCAAACAATCCTGCAACAAAAAATAAAGCTGGCGGCATTATACCACTTCACTTCAAGTCTTTCTGTACGTAAAGTAGAGTTATCTGGTATTGGCTGAGGATAGACAGAGCGATCAATGCAACAGAATAGAGCCCAGAAATAGTCCAACACTTACAGTCATTTAATTTTTTACAAAGATGCCAAAGGAATTCAATGGGAAAGAATCTTTTCAAAAAATGATGCTACAATTGTACATTCACATGGGGTGAGGGGAGGAGATGCTCAAACATTACATCAGACTACAAACAGAAATGAAATGAACAGATCATAGACTTAGAAGTAAAGCTAAAATTGTAAGACTTTAGAAGAAAACAAAGGGAAACATCTTCACAATTAGTGAGTAAAGATTTCTTCAGCCAGACACAGAAAACAATAGTCATAAAAGGAAAAAACTAGTAAATGAGACTTCATCAAAATTAAAAATTTCTGCTCACCTTAGGCTGAGGAACCACAATCAAGTACATTAAAAATAAGCTTTCATACTCCTTATTGTGCTTAACTGCATTTACAGTTATCAACATAGATAAAAAGCTAAGAATGTCTGTTCCTGAAGTGAATGGAGTTTTGTTTGATTTTAAAACTTTTTGTTGAAGAATAATAAAGACAGAGGAAAGCACATGAACGTTAAGTGCACAGCTCAGTGAGTTTTCACATGTGAAACCCACATGACCAGACCCAGAGCAAAACCAAGAAACAGAATAGCATCCTGAAAGCTCCCCCTTGTCTCCCCTTCTGGTTTCTCCCTGCCCCTCTGAAGGTCATCCCTATCATGATGACCAACATCACTGACCATAGTTCAACAGATTTTAATTCTTTAAAACCGACTAGAATATAGAGAATAGTAGATGCTGCAGAACTGAAGATACAAGAGTATAAGAATTTTATCAATGAAATGAAATATAATTTCCAATACAGCATACCTTTGGTTTAGAATGCCCTCCATCTCATTCCTATTCTTCGCTCATGGAGGTAATTCTTACATGTCCTCCAAAATCTGAAACCTTCCTTGATTCTCTAGTTTAGATACATATACCCTTTTCCCATTCTCTATTCCCTCCTACCATAGTTCTCGGCACACCATTCCTATTATTAGAAGAATTATAAGCCTTTCCTCATCAGTGTGCAAACACTTAAGGCCAGGGATCCTGACTTGCTCTGTGTGTTCTATGTTTACTTCTTCTTGGTTTAGTTCCTGTCAACATGATACACAATAAATGACTCTTAGTTGAAAACCCAGTGGTATAGAATCTGTTAAACGAGTAATATTATTTAAATTAATACCTCCAGGTCACAACAGCCTATATCTGTGTAGACAGAGGGCTGAAAGCAATAAAAGTAAAGATTATGGGCTTTCCTGGTGGCACAGTGGTTGAGAATCTGCCTGCCAATGCAGGGGACACGGGTTCGAGCCCTGGTCTGGGAGGATCCCACATGCCAAGGAGCGACTAGGCCCGTGAGCCACAACTACTGAGCCTGCGCGTCTGGAGCCTGTGCTCCGCAACAAGAGAGGCCACGACAGTGAAAGGCCTGTGCATTGCGATGAAGAGTGGCCCCCGCTTGCCGCAACTAGAGAAAGCCCTCGCACAGAAACGAAAGACCTGGGCTTCCCTGGTGGCGCAGTGGTTGAGAATCTGCCTGCCAATGCAGGAGAAAGCCCTCGCACAGAAACGAAGACCCAACACAGCCAAAAAAAATAAATACATAAAAAATTAAAAAAAAAAAAAGACCCAACACAGCCAAAAATAAATTAATTAAAAAAAAAGAAAATGTGATTTAAGAAAAAAAAAAAAAGTAAAGATTATTACAATATTTATTCTAGAATGTTCTGATTAATGACAGAAAAGGCAAGTTTGGACCCATAGTTTCACAACAGTAAAAGCTGAAGTAAAGTCTCAGAGAATACTCACTTTAAATGTAAGAATAATTATTTAATAATTATTAAATTATTAAATTATTCTTCATTAACATGAAGAATATTTTCCTTCAGAATCAAAATGAGATGTTAATTACCATATGGCAATGGTATGCCTCCAAAAAGGGGGGGGTATATAATTTTACTTATTCAAATGAACAGACAGATACAATGAAAATCAAATAACAAGCTCATTTTAAGTTCATAAGTAATGACATTAATCTCATCTTATTAAAATAGAAATATTAATTTTATATGAATTAACATGTAACATAATAAAAAATTTTATTGCACTCGATGAAATAATAACTGGATCCTTAACTATTTAGTGACATTTTTTGGAAAAATATATAGTTGTATAAACAACTGAGATTTACTTAACCCCAAATAAGTGAATTTGCATAGAAATTTTTGCTAGAACTACATGCCACCTTCACTTCTCTTTAAAAAACAAATATATTTTGCTATAGATAGTAGATATGAAAAATATTTCTCAACTTTCAATTAATGTGTATATGTGACAAATACAATCAGAGACCTATATAGGTGACACCCATAAGTCAGTTGATAATAATGATGATAAAAAGAGCTTCACTTACTGCTATTTCTCTACATGCCGACATAGAGATCCCGGTTCCTTCTATTTGTTTTAAAGCATAGTCTTTATCATCTTTCCTGTAAAAACAAAGTTATTTTAATATACAGATAAATCTAAATGTATGTGCATTTTTAATAAAATAAAATAAAAATAAATATAAATCACATACACTTTGACACCTTTCACATATAATCACGTAATTTCATACGGGAGAAACTTTAGCTAATCTATTCCAATCCCATTACTTGATGAGGGAAGTTAGATTCCAAGGAATAAAAAGACCTGTCCAAGGCTCTATGGTTATTTGCAGAAGAGAAAGATTCAGAAATGAAGCTCCTGACTTCCAATAATAGGTTCTTTCTGCTGTAATATGTATACACTTCCTGTGTGTGTGTGTGTGTGTGTGTGTGTGTGTGTGTGTGTGTGCGCGCGCGCACATGCATATATAAAACTTGATCTCTTAAAACCCATTCGGATATCGGGGTGTCAAAAAAATTACGAAATGAATGCATCATTCATAAAGTACAAAATGGTTATGCTTTAAAACATGTTATATAGTTCATATCCGCAAATACCTTCACAGGGACTCACTCGACATATGTTTACTGAGCACTTACTGTGTCTCCAGAGCTGTGCTAAGTCCTGGGGACACAAGGGACTTCCTGCCTTTATGGAGCTTTCTGTGGCTACTGGCGGTGACAGATAACTAACCCACCACAAGACAATATGATAACGCTGTGACAGAGCAAGCACGAACCGCAGAGCTACCCAAAAGTCACTCTTTTGCCTGGGGACCCAGGCAAAGCCTTCTCAGAGGAAATCCCATCTCACTGAGGCCCGAATGGCAGTCCTCAGACTTCCTGGGCTCAGGACCCTTTTACTCGCTTAGATGTCACCAAGGACCCTGAAGAGGTTCTGTTTGTTCTATCAATATTAACCCTCTTAGAATTGAAAAATGGGAACTCTTGAAAAACACAGCCTACAAAAGCACACATCCATTATCCACCAGAGCAATGGCATCATCACGTGCCACGTCACCTTTGAGAAAAACCCACTGTACACCCGCGAGAATCAGTGTGAAGAAAGGCGTATAACACAGCACTGTTATGAAAACAGTGTTGACCTTGCAGACCCTCTGAAAGGATGTTGAGGACACCTAGAGCTTCCCAGATCACACTCTGAGAACTGTGCTGTGTGTGTGTGTGTGTGTGTGTGTGTGTGTGTGTGTGTGTTAAGAGGGGAACAAAGTGTGAAGGCACATGAGGTGAGGGAAAAGCACTTGAAGAACATACATTAAACAACGGGAGATGAGGCTGGGGATATAGTTAGGAACCAGATCATAAAAGTCTTTTTATACTCCAAGAACAAGAGGAGACGCTCCGTTAACAATTTTTAAGCAGGAGAATATCAATCCTCCTCTGCTTTGGCGGCCTTTTAAATGTTGGGGGGCAGTAAATAAAGACAGGAAGCCGAGAAACCAGCTAAGTCCACAGTGTCCAAACTAGTCAGGTGGGAGGTGCTGGCTGCTGCCAAGGGGACAGACTGGAGCGACGGAAGGCAGACCGGCAGCACAAAGGACCGAACCCTGGGGGGAGGAAGGAGACGGGTCGGACATAATGGCTCCTGCCCCAGGGAGCAGGCCAGCACGTCATCGTCCCCCGGAACAGGAAACACAGCAGGAGGAAAGGCCCGAGGGAACAGGAAGATGACGGCTCCGCTGTGTGCAGGCGGAGTCTGGTACCTGTGAGACAGCTACGTGGGGATGGCAAGCTGAATAAGCACGTCTAAAGCTCAAGAGAAAGCTGAAGATATCAGCATATACATACTGCCAACCAAGCCGGGAGAGTGCATGAGGGGAGACCAAAGAGCAGGACTGGTACGGAAAAGATTTTCAAAAAAGGCAGAAGAGTAAACAGTATCCAAAGCTGCCGAGAAGTCTAGCAAGGTGAGCAGTGAGCAGTGTCCACTGGATTTAGCAGTGATGAAGTCACCAGGGGATACTGGACTAGACAAAAATAGTCGCAGTGACGTACTGGCAGTCTATACTGCAGGAGGCTGGGGAACGAATGGGGCATAAGTCAACTGAGACAATAGAAGTAGGTAATTCTTTGAAGGTGATAAAATAAGGCAGCAGCTGGAGTAATACACAAGGTTAAAGAATTTTTTTTAAGATGTAAGAGACTTGATTATGTTAAGTACTGAAAGGAAGAACCCAGAGAAAAGGAGATGAGAGGGAAAAACGAGAAGAGCAAAGACTGAAATGCTGGGGAGAGATTAGATTCAGAGCGAGAAGGAGCAATGTGTCTTCCATTGTTAACAGGAAGACAAAGGAGGGAGGAAAGGATAGATACAGCTGCAAAGAAGTTGGTTCAGAGGCAAAAAGCCAGGGGAGTTCTCATTTTGATGGCTTTCATATTTTTCTGATGTTGGAAATGAGGTCAAATACTAAAAGTAAGGGCAGAGTGATAGAGCCGGAGTTCTGAAAAGAGTGAAGGTTTGACTGAACAGATGAGTAACTCCTTATAAAATCAATAAGTTTAATACTTTATCATTTTAAATTATCAATAAAGCTTACGTAACTTTATCTTTCCTTTTATAACATATTTACACCATATCCTTAGTTGTAAAAACAAATCACAAGTACATTATTTTTCTGAAAAAAGATTTGTTTTACGACAATCAGATTTACAAGTACTTTCTAGTAAAGCGCCATGGGCACACATTATATTAAAAATACACTAAGAATATCTGTACTTAATGTTCACCAAGTCTGAATGATTTCTGAAAGACTTAAAGGAGACATTAAAGATGGTGACACAAAAATAAAATGAAATTGGGATCAGAATAAATCTATTAGAGATTAGACAGTTCATGTGCATGGTACTGATTTAACCAGATGGTCAACCCAGGAGTGTAACAGGTTCTGTTATATCTACTGTTGAGGATAACTTCCTAGACTTGAGCCTTCTAAGGTGAGAGAGAGAGACAGCGGTGGGGAAGCAAATAAATTAAACCAGAAACTAACTCACTCACCTCCTTGACAACAACCCCTGGACTTTCTCCTCGTTAAAGACAGCCATGTGAAAATTTCTTCAAAATGAGCTAAAAAATTCTAATCTGCAATCAGTTCTCTCCCCCATCCCAAGTAGTTACATGTTTTATATTTTATAAAAGTAAGTTATCAGAAAGGTAAAATAGGAGAACATAAAAAACTTTGAAAAGATGTGTGATTATCAAAAAGGCAACTGCCTCTTAAAAATCACCTAATAATAATTACCATCATAACATAATAGTGCTTTGTGGTTTACAGAGCACACTTATTTATCTAGCCATCCACACAACCCTTTTTTGTAAAAAGGCACCCTGGAGAGGAAAAAGATTCGTTCCCTACGTTCAGTCACGATCCAGTCGAAGTACTCAGATTGTATCAGTAATAACTGCAGTACGGTGCTCTATATAATAGTACTTATAAACAGAGGGAATGATCAACTAACTATACCTTGAAGGGTTGAAGGAAGATGAAAGAAAGCTTCAGAAAGAGTCTACTTAAGCAGAGATTCTTAAGACTTAAGAAGTTTGTCAGGAAAGGAAGGAGGGGCTGGGAAAAGAAATCAGTAGTTATATGAGGCATCCCAGGAAGTGGGAAAAGCATGTACAAAAATACAGAAGCACAGACAGGATCTGGCATGCTCAGAGAATAGCAAAGACGGGCAGCATCTTAAAATCATGGAAACACACGGACAGCCCTGAGGTTTGCCTACCTTAGAAACAGACAGAGGTAGGGTGGGAGGGGGACTTTCAGGCCAGCTGTCTCCAAAGGGTGCAGAGTATGTATACTTCACTTCAAGGAGTGTACAAAACAAATGAGTATGACAAGAAAACATCACATTTAAAAATAAATAAACAAAGCTGAGAGCAAGTGTGTCATGTGAGAAGACCAAAAAGAAGAGGGCACAGCCATGATGAACACTTGCCTTTAACAGATGGGAGGGGAAGTCAAAAATATAAAATGGCTATAAAGGAGTGGTTAAAAAAAAAATGAGTAGTGTTTTGGTAAAATAGAGTACTGAACACATATCCAACTTCACTCCCCTCCTAACACCCTACTAAAACTATGGCAAAGAAAAAATTTTAAAGACATAAACCCATAAGGATGAAAAATGAGAGAGAAGATAGCATAAACATTTGGAAACTAGAATGTAAGTGGACAAACAGTAGAACAGTAGCTGATGACAAGGATCCAAGAAAATCAAATAAGAAGCTGATAGCGAAGAAAGCTGAGAACCAATTAGATTTGCAGAGCCAAATCCTCCAAAGCAGAGACCTGAGAGGACAAGATCCATCTGGAAGCAGAACTGGCTGGGCAGAAGATAAACTGAAGAGACAGCCTAGAAAACAGAGCAATAAAACAAAGTTAGAGAAATGTGAAATAAAAACAGGGAAATTAGAGAACCAGTCCATGAAATCCAACACACAAATAATTAGGAGTTTCAGAAAAAAAGAACAGAGAAAAGAGAGGAAGAAAACTTACAAACTAATTCAAGGAAACTCCCCAAACTGAAGGACAGGATTTGTAAACCTGAAGGGTTCAGTGAGTTCCTATCACAAATGAATTAAAACAGATGCACATCAAGACAATATTTAGGCATTTAAGAAAAGTGGAGACAAGCAGTAGATTTTACAAGCTTCCAGTGAAGATGGGTAATGGGCCACTTAAAAAGGATCAATATTATTCAGCCACGAGAAAGAAGGAAATCCTGCCATTCGTGGTAACATGGATCATGCGTAGACCTTGAAGGCATTATGCTAGGTGAGACAAGTCAGACAGAGAAGGACAAATACTGCATGCATATCACTTATATGTGCAGTCTCTCGTAAATACAGAAAGTAGAATAGTGGGTACCAGGGGCTGGGGGCTGGGGGACTGGGGAGATGTTGTTTAAGGGTAAAACTTGCAACCAGAAGATAAAAAATCCTGGAGCTCTAATCCTGGAGATCTACGCACAGCACAGTGATCATATACAATAATACCGTATTGTAAACTTTAAAGTTGCTAAGAGACTATATCTTAATTATTTCCATCACAGAAAAGAAATGATAATTATGTGATGTAATAATTCTGGTTAACATAATAATTTTCCAGAACTGTTCAACCTTATCACTGATGTAAACAACTATCTTCCCTTGCCAGATACTTAATCGGCTCTACATGCTCTCGGATTAGGTGTTTGGTTATTTTTGAAGCATCATTAGGGAAAGATTTGAACCCCCATGGAAATGACCTTGCCATATTCTGCAGTAAAACTCCTTGGATCCATAGCTCTCAATTACAACAACACAATACTTCCTCAAGTTACTGGAAGACTGTCCAGCCAGAGACCCCAAATTGAGGATTGCTAAGAATCGTCCAGAAGATGGTCTTAGAATGAGAAAGCTTATACCCAAGACCTTTGGATCAAGCAGCATGAGAGAGAGAGCTTCCACCCCCAGGGCTTATGGAACAAAATCTAAATGGCCAGAATCAAAGATGGTCAGGCTTTAATCTGCACGCTTTCCCCACCTCCCCCCACCGCCAGCTCTTCCCTTCCTCTCTGCTGCTTTAAATTTCTGAATTGTTAACAGATACTTGTTATCTCTAACAATGATACCTATAATATTGCCCTTTGCATCCCCAGTCACTCCTTGTATGAGTCTCATACTTGGCTGCAATTTGCTCAGGATTTCACTAAAATATGCAAACAAGCCAACTGTTGAGATTGTAGCCACTTTCTTTTGGGTGCAACTCAGCTCACTCTAGTTCTTGGGCAATTACACTCAACTACTAAGCAACTCTTTATTTTGTTTTGTTTTGTTTTAATTTCTTTTTGGCTGCATTGGGTCTTTGTTGCTGCGCGCAGGCTTTCTCTAGTTGTGGCAAGCAGGGGCTACTCTTCAGTGTGCGGGCTTCAGTAGTTGTGGCCCGCGGGCTTCGGCAGTGTGGCTTGAAGGCTCTAGAGCGCAGGCTCAGTAGTTGTGGTGCACGGGCTTAGTTGCTCCATGGCATGTGGGATCTTCCCGGACCAGGGCTCGAACCCACATCCCCTGCATTGGCAGGCAGATTCTTAACCACTGCACCACCAGAGAAGTCCATAAAATGGTAAACTAAAATAGTAAACAAGACAGACAGCCCCTCTGATGTCAAACCGAGGAAAGTTTCTGTCTACACCAAAACCACACTTGGGACCTTGGCTCTTGGCTTAGAAGTAGACTACAAACTGTCCATAATCTCTCAGCATTTGTCAGTGTTCTAGAGCTCAAATGCGATCTCGAGTCTTATATGTGCACAGCCATTTTTGCTTCGCATGATTCAATAACTGACCTCACAACAACAAAAAGTATTCACAAAGAACTGACTTCAGTCCAACAGTAGATGAGATTCTCTGAAGTCTCCTGATCAACAGAATTCCAGCACAGAGAAGATCTGGATTTCACAGAACAACGTCCTTAATGGCTGAATCTGGCCAAAAAGAGGGACTGAGAAAGTGAAAATAAACCCCACTGAAAATCAGATTGTGATATCCCTAACAGATTAGTGGCAAGGCCAGTAGAAAAGGCAAACAGGAAATAAAGTTTTGCCCAAGGCCACACCAGAATGGCAAAATGACTAAAATGGTCCTTTTTTGAGTGATTACTGCTCTCTTACCAATGAGTCCCCAGCTCTGCTTCATTCCTCCTATCCCTGAACAGAATACTCAGGTACCCAATTACCAAACTGACCCCACCTCACAACGGTATCCAGTGCAGAGCTGGTCTACGTCCCAGTCTTTCCTTAGAATCATTCAGCCCAAACCTACCTACAAAGCCCCACTTGCTCTGGTTCCCAGGTGTGCACTTGCCCTTGCTGCAGCAGGCAAGTAAACTTTCCTACAGGTGCATTCCGGTGGCCTGTAACATTCATGATGCCCAATTACCTTACATGAAGTCACAATGCATTAAAGCAAATTGAAACAACAGTCCCTTTAATTTACATCGGGTCAGCTCTCAGAGAACACATTCTAACTAGCCATGCTATACTTTGCTTAAAATTCCTTGCCGTAGTTAACACGTTTTGCTCTTTTGATCATTCTGACAAATGAAATCCACAAGTTAACTTTCTGGTTAATGACATAAGCTTATTTAAAAGATTATTAGACCTACTAATTCTTGATTTGGGGGCATTCCTGTGCTTGGCACGGCTATAGCCCCTGAGATACACCAGTGAGCAAGACAGACCCAACAGGAGGTACTTTCAAGTCTCTTGGCAACTCCAGAGGCCAAGCTCCAAGAAGTTACAAAGCTTCTTGTAAACCTAGCTATGAATCTCTCTCCTCTGCATTATCTTGTGGGATTTAAGCTCAATTTGTTAGCTCTCATACTTCAAACACATCTTTACCTTGTTTGGAAAAAAAGCTATGCAGAGCTTAAAAAGTATTTCTAACCTTGGAAACTAGAAAGAAACTCCTGGTTCTTTCTGTCTGTTTAGTTACAAGATTACAGTAACATGATCAGATACCACTAAATGTAGGGGGTTTCCATCAAAGACAACTACCAACCTATCTTTCTTAGATCACCTTCCCAGTGTCATTTTTCTGAACATAACTCTACAAAGAGTAAAGTTATATAATCATGGCAGCCTGACTTCAAGAACTATATTTTGACACTGGTCATATAATCATTCTTTTTCTCCTTAATATTCGTGCTAGAAGAAATGGGCCAACACTGAAAACAGAAATTAATGTGTATGTACCCCTTATACTACCAATACAGGGTAGACTTCTGGTCTGCATGTGATGACAGAAGTCAGCCTTTCTCCCTTCTCACCCGTATGCCCATGGTATGTTGAAGACACTACTATAACAACAGTTATCACCTTGTGCTTTAATTGATTGTTTATGGTGCCAGTTAAGAGGGGATGTGACTGAGTGTAGAAAGAGCAGCATGGGCTTTGGCATCAGAAAGACCTGACTTTCCCCTTGCTAACGATTTTCCTCCAGCAAGTTACTTTAACTTTCAAAGATGTGCTTCAGTTACCATTAACGTGAAGACGATAACATGAATCTTACACATGTTTTTCAGATTGTAGTGAGGACTGGAGCCTAGTACTCAGCAAGAACTCAGTAAAATGGTAGCCTTCATTATTGTTTATGTCTTCCCTTCTGGATTCAAAGGTCTTTAAGGACAGGGCATGTCTTACTTACCTTTTTTATGAGCCCCTAGTGTCTAACACAGTACCGGATGCCCTGATAAGAGTCATTTGAGCAAACAGAAGGTCAACTGACAGACGTTCATGAAAGCTCTAAAGCCAGCAGTGTACAGCCTGCTCCCGTGGAGTGAATGTCACTGGCCCATCGCAGTACCCCAGAGCCAGGAGGGAAGCCATAGGAACTAAACTTCCCCGGGGACAGTAAGTGACACTGTAGAATTCTCCTTGTGGGACATTTGAAATTCTGAGATTCTAGACGCCTAACAATTGTTGCTTCTTTTCCTTTTTTTATGCTTCATAGTTTAATAAATATGTTTTATATTAAAAAAAAAAAAAAAAGAAATTAATGTGTAATATTTTCCTCCCTAATAACTGGTCTTTCCTGCTATTTCGCATATCTGCCTAATTTATTTCTACTTGGCCCGAAACATTTTCTTCTTAAAAGTAGCATTACATCGGGCATGTGAATACACCTGAACATTTCTTAAATATTAACGTGTTGTACTCCAAGTATTATTGTGAATAAGTACTCAAGATTGATGTGCTATTAAGGTACCCTATAAATGTTTTTCCCTTAATCTACCTTTTAAATTCATAAGAATGGGAGCCTATTATAATGGAAGAAGAGAATGGGACAGAGATTAGAGGATGAAAAATAAAGAAAAACGTAGGGCCTCATACAGACTGACAATGCCAGGATGCCATGTATCGAGCAGTATTTTCAACTCAATTCTATGTACAAAGAACAGCAAAAACAATCAGTTAAATGGAACTATCACTACTCAAGTACAAAAATAAAACTTCATAAAATTACGGGGAAAAAATTATGGTGGGAGGACAGTTAAATTTGGCAAATGCCAAAGATATGTAAAGTTTATGAAAATTTCAACAGAATTACATAGATATTTGACAATGTTAAACGCAATAAAATTAAGATCTGATTAGATTAGACTTAAAACTCACACAACATCAGCACACACTAGTAGGATCAAGATTGGAGGCAAGAATGTTAATTAGGAAGCTATTGTCAATAATCCAAAAGTCAAATAACAAGTACCCAAACTATAAATTTTGCTATTTTCAATACATAAGTAAACAGGAGTGGAATTAAAGAGTGATAAACTCAAGCCAGCTGCCTAAGAACAACCCCAGATACAGGTGCTGGGCTTCACAGGCAAGAAGAAACCTGTCTCTTTCTCCCATTTCCTTCCAGCCCCGCCCCACCTCAATCACACATAACGTAAAATTGGCCAGGGACTCACTGTAACTAGCTAAGGATGTAACATCTCACCAGAAACGAGATGGCCGCACACAGTAAGAAAAGATGCAGCATATCGCCAAGTGGGCAGGGTTGGGGGGGCATTGGCCGCCAGCCGGGGTCGGGTCGGATTGGAGAAGCTTAAGTCTTGCAGCAATATCAATAGTAATCTTTTATATTTGGCACTTTCATACCATCCTGCAAAAAAATCGCTCTCCTAGTAGATTTATAAGCCCTGTGTTCTCCTAATTCTGGGAGCAAGGTCACCTGTGGGGAGGAAGCAGAGACATTTCCCAGGAGTGGGAAGCATACCTCTGCCTCCAACTTCCCCAAATACCAGAAAGCCTATTTCTCCACAAGTGGATATTCAACAAATGTGACTTCCGGACAGGGAGACAAGGAGTGGGACTCCCAGGAGATGATGACAATGTATAACAAGCACTTTCCACATACCAAGTACTATACTAAGCACTTAAGATAAACGCATGTTAAAGGCCATGCCTCACATGATCTGGAACAATTTACATAAAATATGTGTTTTGCATGTATGTAGTTATGTATAGAGAGGATGCATACATGCTTTCTGTATAAATATTTATGCACGTACATAAATATATTTAAAATACATGTGTAAATGTGTGCTCATGTATACATATATACATGTATACATATATACATGTATATATATATACATGTATACTTACACATATATACAGAGATATATACAGATATACAGCCAAATATACATGTGTGTATATGTATACACAGAGGAAGAGGAAGAAGAAAATAATTTTTTAGTATAGTTAAGTTACTAACTGGCCATAGTACTATTTTAACTCAAATAGACATGAGAATAATTATACAGGTGTTTCATGAAGAAAAAATGTACCATGGTTATTATATAGTTTACATAGCTATGACAGATTGTCCTTTATACAGCAAGAGTTGTGTTTAATAATGACTCACAACAACTTACAATCATTATCCTATCTTACGTACGAGGACAGAGAATCCAAAGTCACAAGGCTAGACAGCAGCAAACCTGGACCTCAAACACAGGCAGTCATTCCAGAAAACATCTCCCCACAAGGCTGCATGAGTTTGTTCTGAAAGTGTGGCTACCAACTCGTTTACAAACTGCTTCCATGTAAAATACTCTCAGGCAGCGTCACCACGGTGCAAATGGGTTACATGTGAATGAACACACCTCCTCTATCCACATGAGCTAAGAAAGACTGTTTTGCTTGTCATTAAAACACACACACACACACACACACACACACACTCTCTCTCTCTCTCTCTCAAACTCTGCTCCTGTCAGTGTCTACCTAACAACTTATCTGGCAATGAGCGGATATAAGCTATCAAAAACTTTTCATTTAAAGCTGTTGTCATATATTCTATGAACAACAAAAAAATAGGTCTGATACCTTAAAACAAAAGACCACCTGAACGTTCAAGTTTTATTTGTAGCATTCACATATCTATAATCTTTCAATTGTATAAAACTGAAAGAGAGCAAAGAGGTGAAAAAATTTTAATTGTGTTTAAAACCTATGATTTAACAAATTAACATTCTGAGTGGTTTGAAGCCAAGAGAAAAGGCACAATAAGACTACAGGAAAGGAGGGAAGTACCCATAATTATCAGAACTAGACTAATCCCAAAATGTAAAGGTAGTGGGAAAAATTAATTTCCCACTTGGAAAAAAAAAACCCAGCTTGGAGCTTTTCACCATTGAGTATGATGTTAGCTGTGGGCTTGTTATATATTACTTTTATTATTTTGAGGTACTTTCCCTCTATGCCCACTTTGTTGAGAGTTTTTATCATGAAAAAGGCTATATTTTGTCTAATGCTTTTTCTGCATCTATTGAGATGATCATATGATTTTTATCTTTCATTCTATTAACGTGGTGTATCACACTTACTGATTTGCGTATGATGAAGCATCTTTGCATGCCAGGGATATATTCCACTTGATCATGATGCATAAACCTTTTAATGTAATGCTGACTTGGGTTTGCAAATATTTTGTTGAAAATTTCTGCATCTATATTCATCAAATATTGAACTGTAGTTTTCCTTTCTTGTAGTGCCCTTATCTGGCTTTAGTACCAGGGTATGTTGGCCTCAAAAAATATATTTAGCACTGATCCTCTCCTCTTCCATTTTTTGAAAGAGTTTGAGAAGAACTGGTGTTAATTCTTCTTTACATGTTTAGCAGAATTCCATAAGGAAACCATCTTGTCCTGGGCTTTTCTTTGTTGGGAGGTTTTCAATTACCGATTCAATCTCCTTACTCATTTTGGTCTCTTCAGATTTTCTATTTCTTCATGATTCAGTCTTGGTAGGTTGTATGTTTCTAAGAATTCGTCCATTCTTCTAAGTTATCCAATTTGTTGGCTTATAATTGTTCATAGTAGTCTCGTATGATCCTTTGTATTTCCGTGGTACTGTTTGTAATATCTCCTCTTTCATTTCTGACATTATTTGAATAATCCCGTCTCTTTTTTTTCTTAGTCTAGCTAACGATTTGTCAGTTTTGTTTATCTTTAAAAAACAGCTCTTAGTTTCATTGACCTTTTCTATCATCTTTCTAGTCTCTATTTCATTTATTTCTGCATTGATCTTTGGTATTTCCTTCTTTATGTCAACTTTGGGCTTAGTTTGTTCTTTTTCTAGTTCCTTGAGGTGTAAAGTGAAGTTGTTTATTTCAGATCTTTCTTGTTTCTTACTGTAGGTATGTATCACTATAAACTTCCTTCATAGAGCTGTTTTTAATACATCCCATAAGTTTTGATATGTTGTATTTCCAGTTTTGTTTGTTTCAACGTATTTTCTTATCTCCTTTTCAGTTTCTTCTTTGACCCACTGGTTATTCAAGAGTGTGTTAATTTCCACATTCTGTGAATTCTGCAGGTTTCTTCCCATTACTGATTTCTAGTTTCATACCACTGTGGTCAGAAAAGTCAGGTGATATGATTTCAATCTTCCTAAA
Source organism: Balaenoptera musculus (assembly GCF_009873245.2). Taxonomy (NCBI): domain Eukaryota; kingdom Metazoa; phylum Chordata; class Mammalia; order Artiodactyla; family Balaenopteridae; genus Balaenoptera; species Balaenoptera musculus. The sequence continues at coordinate 4,302,238 of NC_045802.1, read as the reverse complement.
TTTGCTAAAACCTTTTTTTTTTTTTTTTTTAGTGAAGCAAGTAAAGTGTTTATTAGGAGGAAAAAGAGTACAATACGTGTGGATAGACACACAGGCAGGTTCAGAGAGGGAGTCACGCCCTTGTGGTAGTTGCTAATACCTGTTTTGTAGCTTAACATATGATTTATCCTGGAGAATGTCCCATGTGTGCTTGAGAAGAATGTATATTCTGCTGCTGTTTGATGGAATGTTATATATATATATATATATATGTCTGTTAGATCCATTTGGTCTAAAGCGTGGTTCAAGTCCAATCTTTCCTTACTGATTTCTGCCTGGATGACCTAGTCATTGCTGAAGGTGGGTTACTGAAGTCCCTTACCATATTGTATCATATTTCCCCCTTTGTATCTGTTAGTTTACACTTAATATATTTGGGTGCTCCAATGTTGGGGGTATATATTTATGATTGTATATATTATATTGTTATATTATTCTCTTGGTGAAATAATCCCTTTATCATTGGCTTTTAAAGAATCTCTTGCTACAGGTTTCGAGTTAAAGTCTGTCTTATCTGACATAAGTATAGCTACTCCTGCTCTCTTTTGGTTTCCACTTGCATGGAGTATCTTTTTCCATCCTTTCACTTTGAGCCTATGTGTGTCCCTTGACACTAAAGGGAGTTTCTTACAGGCAACATATAGTTGGGTCTTGTTTTTTAATTTATTCAGTTACTCTATGTCTTTTGATTGGAGATTTTAACCCATTCACAATTAGAGTAATTATTGATAGATAAGGACTCACTAATGTCACCTTAATAACTGTTTTCTGGCTTATTGGTAATTCCCATATTCCTTTCAACCTCTCTTGCTGACTTCCTTAATGAATCAATGATTTTCTGCAGTGGCATGTGTTGATTCCCTTCTCTTTACCTGTTGTGTATCAACTGTAGGTTTTTGCTTTGTGGTTAACATGAGGATTATAACAAAGATCTTAGAGATATAACTGTCTACTTTATGCTGATAACTTCAATTGCATACAAATTGAAAGTAATATGCCCACATCTATGAAAGGTAAGAAGGATCAAAACAAGATGAGCACAGAAGCACCAGAGCATACAAAGAGGGTTAGAGGTTAGAAAGGAGAAGGGACACCTTCTGGGAAAAGTGACAAATACTTGCTGTCACAGGGCCTGGCACAGCATATATGCAGTTGACACTGTTGGTTACTTACCCAGTATCCATTCCTCCTGATTCCTTCTTACAGAATGCTGTTTTGTTCAGGTTTATTTACTTTTCCTTAATGTAACTATGTGCCTCAAAAGAAGATGGGCCCTGGGAATTCCCTGCTAGCGCAGTGGTTAAGAATCCGCCTGCCAATGCAAGGGACACGGGTTTGATCCCTGGTCTGGGAAGATTACACATGCCGCGGAGCAACTAAACCCGTGCGCCACAACTACTGAGCCTGCGCTCTAGAGCCCGTGCGCCACAGCTACTGAAGCCCACGCACCTAGATCCCGTGCTCCGCAACAAGAGAAGCCACCGCAATGAGAAGCCCGCGCACCGCCAAGAAGAGCAGCACCCGCTCGCCGCAACTAGAAAAAGGCCCGTGCACAGCACCAAAGACCCAATGCAGCCAAAAACAACTAAATAAAACATTTTTTTTAAAAAAAGGAGGAAGACAGGTTTGGTGCACTATGTTAAAAAAAAAAAAAAAAAAAAAAGATGAGCCCTCCCTAGCCCCCAGGTGGGCCAGAATGGTCCAAAAGTAATTTTACTTCCCTTGCCTATGATTAGTTCAGAGACAGGCTATGAACCAATTCTGGCCAATGAGTCATGTGAAGACTGCTGGGCAGCTTCCCTGAGAGGGAGGGGCGGGGGCGTGACTTGATCATCAGAGAGCCTCTGGAAGAGAGAATCTCTCTCGGGAAGCAGAGCCCCACGTGCCTGTGGTAACTATTTTACCTGCATGAGAGGATCTGCCTCAGGATGAAGCTAATGCTGAAGACGACAGGACAGAGAGGGAAGGAGCCTGGCATCTCAATGACAACAATGAGGTGCTGCGTCTGGAGAACAGTGGCTGGAGGCTGCCTTAAATCCTGATTTAAGGGTTTTGTAAGACATCGAAACTTCCTTACTTAAAAATCATTTTGAGATAGAATTTTCTATTATTTGAAGCCAAATGCATTGTAATAGAAGAAAGGGCAAAGAGGAGAACAAGAACAGAAAGCCACGGTAAAGAACAAAGAAAATGTGAGGTAGCTCTTTAACAAGGTCTAAGGTGAAAAGAAGGCAGGATGAGAAAATCTCTGCTGGGTGGCCCCCTTTTTTCCAATAAAACATAGATAGAAAGTCTGTTTTCACTTATTCAACTGTTTTAATGCATATCTATTATTTGCTAGATCTTATTCCAGATGTTAACATCAGCAGTCCACAAGGCACCAGGTTCCCTGAGGCAAGAAGGAGCTGGGTGCTTAGGAGGGGCTGAAACTCCTCACGAACAGGGAAGGGAATGATGAGAGGTGACACTGGAGGTGAAGCCCAATCACCCAGGACTGGGAGGGCCTGTGAAAGATTGTGAGTCATCACAAAATGCAATGAGAAGCCAATGAAGAGACATGATCAAAGTGACATTTTAAGAAGATCACACCAGCTGTTATGTGGGGAAAACTGAAAATGAGGGAAATATGATGGAGAGAACAGGTTAAAAATCTATGGCTCACAAATACTGTAAGTCCACTTACATGAGGTACTAGAGACAAAAAATGAAACGGTGGTCTTCAGGGGCTGGGGGAGGGAGAATGGGGCCTTAGTGCTTAATGGGGACAGAGTTTCAGCTTTTGCAAGATGAAAAGAATTCTTTGGACAGATACAGGGTAAGTACCATTCAATACCCTTTACATGAAGTTTAAACACATGCACAGCATTACTTAACATACATATGGTATGGAAGGATAAAGGCATTCATAGCAATTTTAACAGCAGCATGTTGGTTACTTCTAGGGTGAGAGATGAAAATCTGATCAGGGAGGGTGTATTAGCTTCTTATTGCTGCTCTAACAAGTTACTGCAAACTTGGCTTAAAATAACACAAATGTATTATATTACAGAGCAGTAGGTTGGAAGTCCAACACAGGTCTCAGTGAGCTAAGATGAAGAGTGCCAGCAGGCTGCACTCTTTTTTGGAGGCCCTGGGTGAGAATCAGTTTCCTGCCCTTTCCAGCTTATAGAGGCAACCACCACATTCCTTTGCTCATGGGCTTCTTCTTCCATCTTCAAAGCAAGAAACAATGGGTGAAGTCCTTCTCATATCACGCCACTCTGACCTGGCTTCCGCTGTCACATCTCTTCTCTCTAACACTTCTATTTCCCTCTTCCACTTTTAAGGATCCTTGTGATTACACTGGACCCACTCAGTTAATCCAGAATAATCTTCCTATTTTAAGGTCAACTGATAAGAAACCTTAATGCCATCTGCAAATTTAATTTCCCTCTGCCAGTTAACGGAACATATTCAAAGGCTCTGGGGCTTAGAACATGGACATCTTCTGTGGGGGTAAGCATTACTCTCCCTCCCACAAAGGGCGCACAAGGAGCTTTAATTTTCTAATGTTTTATTCCTTAAGTAGAAAAATAAAGGTGTTCATTATGTTTTTTATTATGTCTCTTTATATGCCTCAAATATGTTTAAAGGCTTCTGATGTGAGGTTTTCTTTCAAGACAAATTTTTCAAACTTTCATAGAGCCTTAAAATTTTAATGAGATCACTCAGGAGCAGTAAGGGGAAAAGAGAAGGAAGTACAGAAGAATCAAGGCCTTGGCCCTGCTTCAACCTAAACAGATCTTCTTTTTATTGCCTTTTACTTTTCTACAAAACATTTCATTTGAAAAGAAAAAAAAAAAGGATTCCAATTATTCAAACAAACAAATAAAAAGAGAATATCACTGGCCTGAGACTGTAAGAAAAACTATACTAAAATAAAAGCAATTTATATGGTACAAAAAGTAGATAATTAACAAGCTAACTCAGGATTTAATGATAGCCAAAGAGATATGTTTAGCTCTACAAAGAGGCTATTGAGGAGCTGAGTGATGCCTCTGATAGCCCTGCACGACTAAGGAGATAAAACGTACAGTCCAAGGACCACTAAAGCCAAGGAGAAAGAAGGAAAGGGTGTCAAGGAGTGCCCATGCACTTTTGATCGAAACCCTAAAGAGCAGTACTCTAAGAAACAAGAAGTATACTGACTCCCATGAGGACTGCAGCTCAGCTTCAAATATCAAAGCTTGAAAACAGATTAATGTAGTCCCAGACTGCTAGCTCCTTCAGGCACCAGATAAAGGTGCTCATTGTTAGAAGATACTGTCTCCTAGGCATAAAGTTATTTCGACAGAAAAGTTTCAAACACAATGTCTAAAACACAATTAAAAATAACCAAGCACACGAGGAGACAAAACAACTGGCAGAAACTGCAAACAATAGAAATAGACTCGTAAGGGCTAACTAAGCATACAATATTCAAGATGATAAACCACTGAGAATTCTGACGGAGTCTCAAAATGCCCAAGAAAAGGACACAACAGATTTTTGAGGAAAAAAAAAAATTCTAAAACTGAAAAAAATCACTGCATTTAATAATACAATGGATGAACTTAAAAACAGAAGAAGTACAGCAGAAGGGATTATTAATGAACTGGAAGCGATATCATAAGAAAATATTCAAATTAAAAAATAGAATGACAAAATGATGAAAACCATGAAGGAGGAAATAAGAGACATAAATAATACAGATGAGGAGGGCTAGCATGCATATAATTGGATCCCATCAAGAGAGGAGAAAGAAACAAAAGGGAGGGCTTCCCTGGTGGCGCAGTGGTCGAGAGTCTGCCTGCCGGTGCAGGGGACACGGGTTCGAGCCCTGGTCTGGGAAGATCCCACATGCCGCGGAGCAACTGGGCCCGTGAGCCACAATTACTGAGCCTGCACGTCTGGAGCCTGTGCTCCGCAACAAGAGAGGCCGCGATGGTGAGAGGCCCGCGCACCGCGATGAAGAGTGGCCCCCACTTGCCGCAACTAGAGTAAGCCCTTGCACAGAAACGAAGACCCAACACAGCCAAAAATAAATAAATAAAATAAAGAATTATTTAAAAAAAAAAAAAACTACAGAGAAAGCACAGGTATCAGCAATTTAAAAAAAGAGAGAGAGAGAGACAGAGGGCACAACCAATATTTAAAAAGACAATGGCTGGGCTTCCCTGGTGGCGCAGTGGTTGAGAATCTGCCTGCCAATGCAGGGGACACGGGTTCGCGCCCTGGTCTGGGAGGATCCCACATGCCGCGGAGCGACTAAGCCCGTGAGCCACAACCACTGAGCCTGCGCGTCTGGAGCCTGTGCTCCGCAACGAGAGAGGCCGCGACAGTGAGAGGCCCGCGCACCGCGATGAAGAGTGGCCCCTGCTCGCCGCAACTGGAGAAAGCCCTCGCACAGAGACGAAGACCCAACACAGCCAAAAAATAAATATAAATAAATAAATAAATTTTTTTAAAAAAAGACAATGGCTGAGAATTTTTCAAAACTAATGACAACAAATTACAGATTCAAGAAGCATTACGAATCATAGTAGCCTAAGTAAAAAGGGTGATCTTCAGGTAGAGAAAATGATCCAAAAGGAAGCATGATAACACAGACACATTACCTACAAAGGAACAGTTCATTAGACTAACAGCTGATTTCTTGACAGAATCAACACAAAACAGAAGAGTAACAATATCTTAAAATACTGAAAGTAAAAAATTGCTAATCTAGAATTCTACACCCCGTAAAATGGTGGCATTTTCAGACAAACTAAAAGAGAGAATTTGTTAAGAGTACCACAGTAAACAAAATACTATGGAGTATTCTTCAGGTAGAAAGAAAATGATCCAAAAAGGAAGCACAATAATGCAGGAAGGAATAAGAAATGGAAAAAATGGTTGTAATTCTAAAGGAATATTAACTGTATACAACAATGGCAATATCTTGTAGAGTATAAACTTACAGAATTAAAAGATACAACACTGTCATATTAAGTCAGGGATGGGGGGAGTAAATGGGGTTGAAGTGTTCTAATATTCTTGTACTATTTGGGAAAAGAGTAAATGCACCAATTAATATTACACATGGTTAAGTCAAAGATGCATGTTTTAATATCTAGAATAACCATTAAAGGAATAGCAGGAGTATAGAACTTCCAAGTTAATAAATGAGTCTCTTGATAAAGACACTTGTAGATACTATAATTAGAAAGGACAATGGAAAACCAATAGTTCTTCCATTGTTAAGAAAGTGAAGGATAAAAAAAAAGTGGGTGATCAAGGAAGGGGGTATGATGGAGAATGTCCCATTTTATCCTTAAACTCACAAGGAGAAATTTCTCTAAATACTAAAGGGCAACCTTGCAAAATCCGTATTACTGCTAGTGCTGTAACAATCTTAATTAAACCCTACCACTATTACGGAACCTCTCCCTTGGAGCTGACAAACAACTTCAGTGGTGGCACCTCTAACAACCTTCAGACATTCCCACGTACTACCCTCAACTCACTGGCAGGCCTTTAACAGGAACATTTTTTTTCTCCTATATGATACCACTCCAGGGAATTTAACAGGGAGGAATCTATTGGTAAAAGGAATTACCAGATTAAATGTTCTCCTAATGGCCCATTCCTTGAAATCCTCGAGGTCTTCCTAACCAATAATCAGGTCATAGCTAATTTACTGGTGTCTCCTTATTTAAACCAAGCCCAAATTGAACACTGTTAGGAGTTTGACTTTTTGTGGGGGGGGGGGGGAAGTCTACTGATAGTGGCAGCTTTATTAGGGCTAAACCCATCAAGGCCTGGATGACCTCATCCAAACATCTACCCAAATTCAGATGATACTCCCTAAAAGCAGAAGCTAAAAGGACTAAAACCAACAACTGAAACCCTTACAAAGAACTCATACCTCACACTAATCCCTGTAACACTCCCATCCTCGTGATTGAGAACAAAAACCAAAACACAAGGGAAAGGGATATAAATTTATTCAGGACCTCAGGGCCACAAATAGGATAATTCATTTCCCCTCCCATCTCACTTTCCTACAGAACCAAACCAAAATATTATCTTCACTGCCTCCTGAAGCTGTATATTTCACACTTGTAGATCCGTGTCTTTCTATAGTGTTCCTTTAGATCAAAATAGTCAACACTTGTTTGCCTTGGGAAAATCAACAATACACCTGGATAGTTATGCCCCAAGAGTTCACAGAGGCACCCTCCAATTTTTCAGCAAGTCCTCAACCAGTACCTCAAGGATCTTAAATTTGCATGGGCTTCTACTCTAGTCTAATATGTGACCGATCTTTTGTTGTGTTCAAAAAGTGAGGTAAGGGACTTCCCTGGTGGACTCTGCACTCCCAATGCAGGGGGCCCGGGTTCGATCCCTAGTCAGGGAACTAGATCCCACATGCATGCCGCAACTAAGAGTTCACATGCCGCAACTAAAGATCCCGCATGCCACAACAAAGATCCCGTGTGCCGCAACTAAGACCCAGTGCAGCCTAAAGAAATAAATATTTAAAAAAAAAAAAAAAGGTGAGGTAAGATCTAAGATTGATTACATTTTTCTATTTTAGCTCAGAAAGGACTAAGATTTCCAAAGAGAAGTTATGACATTATTAAAGTATACTAACTAATACATGATATATCCTACGGAGGTAGATCCCTTACTATTGACAAATTACAAATTGTTCAAAACTTTCCAAGGCATGTAACTAAGAGACAATTACAAAGACTCCTAGATCTCACTGACTACTGCAGGCAATGGGTTCTCATTTTCCTATAATTGTATGATTATTAAATGATTTAACCAAGTCCTCAATGATTACAGCTCTTCCCTGGAAACCTAAACATGAACAGATCTTTTGCAATTTAAAATGAGCACTTCAGCAACTTTCTACTCTGAGATTACCTAATCACCATAAACTTTTCTACCTATTCATCCATGAGAGATCTGAACAAGCCCTCAGTGTACTGACTTTAACTTCATGGGAGTCATAAGAGATGAAGAGGTTACTAAGATTTCTCTTGACCCAGTGGCAAAAGACTACCCAATCTGTCTAAGAATAGCCACAGTAGTCAAAGTCTTCTGTCCACTTCGTTTGAGGATCTTCTTTCAACTCCAAGGTCCTCCTGCTGCACAATCTTTATTGCTCACTGGAAAGACAGAGTATGTCTCAGCAAGAGGCTAAGCTCATATAAAATCCTATTACTTTATCCCTCACACATTTCCATTCATTGTTGTAATACTTCAAGGGTCAGCAAACTATGGTCCATGGGCCAAATTCAGCCCAAAAGCCTGTTTTCACACTGCCCATGAGCTAAGAATGGTTTTTTATATTGTTAAAGGATTCTTTAAAGAAATAAAGCCTACAAAGCAGAGACTGTTACGTGGCCCACAAAGCCTGACACATTTACTGTTGATCCTTGCTACTCCTCCATCCCATACAAAAGGGGAAATTAGTCTCTGCTGGCAAACTGTGCCCCAAACAGACTTAACAGAAACTCCTCTAGAAAATTCAGACCTAATCTTCATTGTTGATGGGTCATATATTAAGAATGAAACAAGAAAATATGAGCAGAATATGCTGGGACAGATCTCATCTCACCACCTAGAATGTGACCCCTTGCTCCAGGCAAGATATGCCCAGATGACAGAAGTCAATGCATTCACCAGAATTTGCCAGTTAGCTAGCTGGTTAGCTAGAGATAAAAGGATTAATACATATAAATTGAGAGTGGATATGCTTTTGGGTAGTCCACAATTTTGTAATGCCTTGGAAACAATGAGGATTCTTGACTTCGACATTAATGCTTCCTAAAACGGTAACTATGACAAAGACAGAAGCCCATTAAACAAAGAGAGAGAACACAAAGCTAGAAGAAAGCGTCTGGCTGATCACTATGGCAGACAGGCGTCCCTCACTAGGATCCTAGCCCTCATGACAGGGTAAGGCTAAATCTTTAAAGAGGTTCAAAGAGGCTAGTACAGAATGCCAGTGGTTATCTCCAGAGCCGGAAAAGGAAGGGGTATTGGGAGAAGCCTGGGTGCAAATTACCCAAGTTAACCTCTGAGGCTCTCAGGACAGTCTGTGGCATCAGAGGTCCTCAAATGGAACCTGTGAAAATTTTTTGCAATACATAAATATTCAACAAAGGTCAGGAATTCCTACAAGTCAGTAAGGAAAAGGTAGACAAACCAGTAGAAAAACAGGTAAAAGATCTGAATGAGATTTCACAAAAGAAGATATTCAAGTGGCCATTAAGCATATGAAAAGGTGCTCACATTCACCAGTTATCAGTTAAAAAAAAAAAATCACACTGAGGTACCACTACATGCCACCAGTGGCTTAAATGGCTTAACTTATAGACAGATAACACCAGGTTCCTACGGGAACCACTTTGAACTACTCACTCTTATAGAACCATGGGACCTGTATAGTTGCTAGTGCCCCATCTTACTGTTCCCAAAGCTTTATCAATGCAGTCTTCTGAGGCACTCAGGGCTCAGCTGCTAATGAGAACAGGAGCTCCAAGGAGAAATAGGTGAAATATTCATAAAGTAACATAGTCATTCAAGGTTACTTTTAGTGCTACTTTTGTTATATTATAGGTTTCAAAAGAATATTTGAAAGTTTAAAGCCACCATTTATAAAAATCATCCCTAAATAATCTCACTGAAAGATTTACATTTAACAAATTGTCATACACAGCTATATAGGATTATGATGCAGTCATTAAAAATCATGCTTTTGTGAAAATTAATAAAGGGAAACCTCACTAAAATGGAGTCAGAAGCCAGAAGGGGAAGCTTTTAAGCAGTGCCACTTGACTTCAAATAGAGAAGAACTGTCAATTACAGACCCCAAAAGAATACTCATCAGGACTTCCCTGGTGGTCCAGTGGTTAAGACTCTGTGCTTCCACTGCACGGGGCACGGGTTTGATCCCTGGTCAGGGGAGTTCCACATGCCATGCGGTGCAACCAAAAAGTTAAAAAAAAGAACACTCATCAACAGGAAAGAATCAAGTACAGGCCCCAACAGGAAAAGTGTACATTGCATCTCCTACATCAAATCAACTACCCCAGCAACTCAGCCAATAAGAAAATGTCATCACCCTGAACTCTCACTTTTCTCCAATAGACTTTCATTCAAAACAAACCCTCCTTTTTCTCTATAATGTTCCTCTCCTTTGTTTGTCGGATTTGCCTGATTTTTGCTGTGGCTTGCTTGTCCCAAATTGCACTTCTCTTACTATTCCCAAATAAACCCATTTTTGCTGGCAAAATAGCTGTTTTAAGGTCAACACTTCCAAAAAATTTATTGTTTGAAAATTTTTAAACCTAATGAAGAATTGAAGGAATCATATAATAAATACCTATGGATTTAAGTTAAACATTTGGGTGAGAATATGTCATAGGTGATTTTTTTTTCTTATTGCATCACATCGGAAGATACATGATATGGGCTCTCCCACTACCTGTGATGCTGAGATGATAATTTTGTTAAGCTGGTGACTGTCAGATCTCTCTGTAAATAAAGGTACATTTTCTCCTTTACAAGTAGTAAATTATTCGTGAGGTGATACTTGGAGACAAAAGGAATATTCTATTTCCCAACAAACTTTTACCAAATGACTTTAGTATCCATAGATGATTCTTGCCTGAATCAAGTATTACACTGGGAGTTACAAAATGCTTTTTCTGATTCTATCATTCCTTCTACATTTATCGATTGGCATTCTTGTGTAAAGAACTCCCTCTCCCTCCCTTTTTTACTACCAATGGGGATTCATGGATTCTTTATATAACACATTATAATCTATTATTCTTTTTGATGCTCAAATCAACCCAAATTTATCCAAAAAAACCCTCTTCAAGTCAGCTCCTATTCCTTTTGAAATAATATGACATCTTTGAAAACAAGATGTCACTAGAGGCCAATCAGAATTCAAAACATAAAGAATTAAATCAGACAAACAATATAAGACAACTTAATAAGACTGCCCCACACAGCTTCTTGTTCTTCCAAGTCTTACCTCATCTCTTCATTAATGGCACCACCATCATCAACTCAGTTGTTCAGGCCAGACACCGTGGAATGATTCTCCACCCTCCCTTTCCCTCACTACTATAGCTGGAGAAGGAAACATGATGGTTGGAGAAGTGGAGAGCTACTACTTTCCACTTCATGCCCTTCTGTGTACTATGTATATACTGTTTATACTTTTCCTATCACCATTTCATTATTTTTTTTTTTAAATTAAGTATTGTTTAAAAAATGTAAAGCAAGTTTGTGGCTCATTAACTTTTAAAGGTAAACCAACCATCTGCAGGTTTCAGCATACCTTACTGTACTTTTTCTAGATTTAGCCCATTTGGTCCAATGTTCTCCAACTGATCACGGTTCTTGATATTTTATTATAAAAACTCAGAGCTGACAGGACTATACTTGAGTTTCCTCTACAACTCCATCAATCTGTCATTCAGGATATACTGAAGCCATGTGTAGAGAGAAAGAATTCCCTACCTTTCATTCCACGTTTGGACAACCTTGTTACCAAACTGCTCCTCATGTTAACAGTGACAAAGTGTGTCTTCTTTAGTTTTCAGTCACTGGTCACAGTTCTACATCTTGGGTCACAAAGTTTTGTTGCTCTTCCACATATTTGAAACAGCACCCATATGGGAAAGTAGGCTTATGCCCCTTGATTTAAACCTCAGAAGACTGGGGATAGAGCCCCAAATTCCATTTAGTAATTAATTATAGATCTATCATTCATGAATACATCTAAACTTTTCTAGAAATTCATTATGTTTTCAGCAGCAAAGTAAAGTACTGCGGAGCTTCTATCCCACTGTCATATTTCAAGATTGGGACAGAAGAAAACAACACGTCGTAAGCCTGAGATCTAGAAACAAGCCCACATTCAACCTATCTATATAGTCACAGTTTTCTCTACAGTCAGCCCTCAGTATCCACAGGTCCTGCATCTGCAGATTCAACCAACAGTGGATAGAAAAATACTCAGGAAAAAAAATTCCAGAAAGTTCCAAAAAGCAAAACTTGAATTTGCTGCACACTGGCAACTATTTACATAAGATTTACATTGTATTCGTTACTATAAGTAATCTACAGGTAATTTAAAGTATATGGGAGGATATGTATAGTTTATGTGCAAATACTACACTTTATTTATTTGTTTATTTAAAATTTTTGGCCACGCTGCGTGGCATGTGGAATCTTAGTTCCCCGACCAGGGATCGAACCCACACCCCCTGCAGTGGAAGTGCGAAGTCTTAACCACTGGACCACCAGGGAAGTCAAAAAGGAGATGAGCATCCTCGATTTTCGACATCCAAGGGGTCCTAGAAACGACCCTGACCCCCTCCTCCGCACAGCAAGGGCCAACTATATTTCAAACCCATCCCTGTAACTTCCAAGCTGAAAGACCAAATCCTTTTAGATTATATACTATGGTACCCTTCTCCCAATCATTTTATTTGCCTTTCTCCAAACCTATTCTAGTTCTTGTCTTCCTACAACGTGATGACACTCATCAAAGTAAGAAGGTACTATGAATTTGTACAATGGTAGGATTACATTTTCTACTTTGTTTTCAACACATGATCTAAGTGATACAGTGAATACAGTAGTCCCCCCTTACCAGTGGTTTTACTTTCTGTGGTTTCAGTTACTCGTGGTCAACCACAGTCCGAAAATATTAAATGGAAAATTCCAGAAATAAACAATTCATAAGTTTTAAACTGTGTGCCGTCCTGAGTATCATTATGAAATTTTGCGTTTTGCCAGGGATGAGAATCATCCCTTTGGTCCAGTGTATCCACACTCTGTATGTTAGTATACGGAAAAACATAGTAAATATAGGGTTACGTTACTGTCCGTGGTTTCAGACATCCACTAGGAGTACTGGAACATATCCTATGTGGATAAGGGGGGACTACTGTTTCATCTGCACAACTCCCACCTCCACATATGTGTTTTTCTAGAGACACCCTCCCCCTGGAATTTTCAACCCATTCAAGTGCTTTAACAAGAACAAACGTATCTGTACAACTAGATCCTATCTATAAGCACAGTTTACTGAGCCGAGCATCAACACCTGCACTGAGCTAGAACAATAACAGTATCTCAATCTACAAAATGGGTCATCTGGTCACTTGCAATCAACAAATATTTACAGTACATACTATTTACCCTGTACTGGCAAATATAGGCAAGTCTCTTATAGCATGAGTTTTTACAACATAATGTGGTTATAACATCACTGATGAATTAGGGGTAAAAAAATCACCACACAAAGGCGTTATTATTACGATGCAAACTGGAATCAGCACAGAGTAAACAGGAAAAATAATAGTTGCATGCCAAGAACAGCCACATACAGATGCACTGTTGACTGTCTGGGTGCTCTTCTGGAATGGAATTGTTTTGTTTACCCAAACATTCTTTTATTCTTTTACCACTGGCAATGGTAACAGTACTACAAGCAAGACTGCACAGTCAAGGACAAAGATGATAGGGGAATCTAAGAACCTTCTGAGTAGACTAAATGGTAAAGCAGGAAACATTCAGTTTATTTCTATCATTTTTAGTCAATAGATGTATTCCTTCCAGATTACAACTATAAAAATACTTATATCACAGCAAGTTCAACAGAAACCCTCTAGCCCCCTTACCCCAGTGAAACAGCTGTTTTTATAAGAGATTTTTCATAAGAGATTTCTCAGAAACACAACCATGACATTGTAGGCAGAAGCACTATAAGTTACTGTCTGCAAAAAGACATATTTAGGAAAATTAACTACTAATAAACATCACAAATTCTTCTTGAAAAATATAAATTAACATAATTGGGTACTGGAGAAATAGGGAGTCACAAATGACTGAACAAGTGAGATTAATTTAATAAATACATTAAAATACATGTAACTTACATGTAACTTTTCAAGCTCTTATGAGAGCTTGAAAACTTTCTTTACATGTTTTATCTTATTATACGATGCAAAGGATCTCTGTGGGATAAATTTATTTTACAGACAAGAAATCCAAAATGCTCAAAGAGATTAAATGAATTGTTCAAGCTGGTATACTGCATACATCAATCTCATATCTAATAATGTTATGAGAATAAAAATAAGAGCTCTTACCTAACAGAGAAACACTAGGAACATTCCCATTTAAAATCGAAAGTAAGGCAGAAATACCTGCAACATTACCATTATTAAAAAGTTATGGTTGGGACTTCCCTGGTGGCGCAGTGGTTAGGAATCCGCCTGCCAATTCAGGGGACACGGGTTCGAGCCCTGGTCCAGGAAGATCCCACATGCCGTGGAGCAACTAAGCCCATGAGCCACAACTACTGAGCCCACGTGCCACAACTACTGAAGCCCGCGCGCCTAGAGCCCATGCTCCGCAACGAGAAGCCACCGCAATGAGAAGCCCGCGCACCGCAACGAAGAGTAGCCCCCGCTCACTGCAACTAGAGAAAGCCTGCGCGCAGCTACGAAGACCCAATGCAGCCAAAAATTAATTAATGAATTAATTTTTAAAAAAAGTTACAGTCAATGCAATAACATCAGATTTTCTAAAGTTGAAGTACTAGAAAGGAATTAATAATATTTGTCAGTATTTGCAGTTGTTATGAATATCTACCTAGAAAAACCAAGACAGTGAACTAAAAGTGTTCAGAACTAAATATAAATATATGAGAAAATAAGTATTTTAAAAATATAAGATGAAACAGTCACAAATACAATTAAAGATTTTAACTAGGTAAGACCAGTAGAAAGGTAGCTTAATGGGGAATCACTGAACTGTCTTTACTTTTGGGTAATATTTTTTAAATTGTATAATAAATAGCTAAAGAATCATTTTTTAGTATGTCAAAAATACTGCATGAGACCAACTGACACATGAACTTATGTGTGACTACCAAATAAAACAAAATACACAGTAATAAACAATATGTAGGCTGTATATGAAGAAAACTACAAAGCTTTATCAAAATTCATTAAGATAAAATTTGAACAAATGAAAAAAACATAGCCATACCGCTAAGTATGGAGAGTAATTAATCAACACATTAAACCCAAGTAAAAAAAAATATTTTTTAGAATTTAAATTGTTGATTTTAAAGTTTAAATGGAAGGGAAGTTTATGGAATAAATGAAAGGAAGAGAAAGACTATCATTTTTTTAAAGAAGAGTAATGAAAGGGTATGGTCTTACCAGGTATTATAAATCTGCAAGACTTAAAACAATAGGGGAGTAACACAGGAATAGATCAATGAACCAGGAGACAAGGTCCAGTATTCAAGAGAACTTAGGGTAATGGTGAAGGTGGCATTTCAAATCAATTGTAAAAGAATTATTCAACAGTATTAACAAGACTAGAAAAATTACAGTTAGAACTGTAATAACATCTTATACTAAATAAATTTAAGATTAAATAATTTAACTGCAAAAATTTTTTAAACTTTAAAAATGTTAGAAGGAAATGTAAGAAAAAATGTCTACAGTAAAGAAAAGTCAGAAGCAAGGAAAGAATGACAGATGATTACATATTAAAATAACATAGAGTCAAATATCATAAATACAGTCAAGTCTGTGTCCAGAATTTGACTTTTTTACTTTGTATAATCATAGAATTCATTGCTGCTGATTTCTATCATAATTCACGTTGTCATGCAAAGTGTCTCTTAAAAACTGAAGGCTGTCAATAACCTGTGATTTCACCTTTTCTATAGTCTTACTCCCATGGAGAACTTCGGTTCTGATGGAGAAAGAGTGAAGAGCTTTAGTTTTTTTCTCCAGATATCTTTATATTTATATTGTATTTTTAATTGTGTACTGTGTGCTACAGATTTTTTTTTAGTTTGTTACAAACACAATTTGGTAATTTCCTAAATTGGTTCTGCCTGCCTTCAAAGAGAAACATCTGTATAACCTTATAGGTATAAACTACTTTCTGGTAAAACGATCAGAATAAAATGAGCTCATGTTTTCCTGAAATTTGTGAGAGGATATACAGTATTACATGTTCCAGCAAATCTCGCTGTTTGAGTTTGACATTTGATTCAATATTTCTAGTATTCAGTAACATGTGTGTTTGTTAGTTCTTCTAATTTGGGTCAGTTTAAAAGATACGTTGCGGGCTTCCCTGGTGGCGCAGTGGTTAAGAATCTGCCTGCCAATGCAGGGGACACGGGTTCGAGCCCTGGTCCAGGAAGATCCCACGTGCCACGGAGCAACTAAGTCTGTGAGCCACAGCTACTGAAGCCCGCGCACCTAGAGCCCGTGCTCCGCAACAAGAGAAGCCACCGCAATGAGAAGCCTGTGCACCACGATGAAGAGTAGCTCCCGCTCGCGAAACTAGAGAAAGCCCGCGCACAGCAACGAAGACCCAACACAGCCAAAAATAATAAATAAATAAAATAAATAATTTTTTTAAAAAAGATACGTTGCAAATTATGCATAGAAAATGTGGGCACCGCTCCTGTTTGCCTCTTGATCAGAAACTTCAGCAGGGCAGTAAAGAAGTCCATGTGATTCAAACTGAAATTCTTTCTTTAGTTGCTGTAAGAAGTTAAATGTTAAATACCTTTTTTAGTTTTAGGCCCCTTTGAAAAACCTTGAAACATGGAGTAGAGGCAGGGAACGGTACTCACTGAAGTAGAAATGACTGCCCACTTCAGAATCTTCATTGTATTTGTACACAAATGTGCTTACATAAACCAGAGGCATTTTGTAGACGCTTTGCTGACTTGTTCACCTCTACAGAAACACAGAAACCAGACCCATTTTGTAAAGCAGAAAGTCATGTCACGTGGAACATGTCCTGTATATATTTCCTACACGGTAATGGAGTCTTAATGATAAGTGCAAAGTGATAATTTAATGATGGGATTAGTCTGATCACTTAATATACACAATCCTGGAAGTGAATTACTTGCATCAGATATAGTGGTATTTATTATTCTGTACAGAGAGGAGAATACATATAAAATATATGCTTACGTTACATGCATGCAGATTTCATGCTCCATAAATCTTTTCTATTTTTTAATTTACCTTTCTCTAAATGATGTGCATGGAATATGCCTTATTACAGAAAAATGCTGTTCATAATTTGACTACACGGAAAAGTGCCTATATGGTGATAACGCTAGTTAAGACAAATAAGACAAATTATCAGTTTACTACATCACCAGTTAACATTTTATATTGTGATGTTCAAAAAAGAAAAGTTTATACCTCAAATGTGTATTTTATTTTACAATCAGTTGTGGGATTGGGGTGGGAGCATGGGAGGGTTGGGGAGGGAAGGTTAATTCACCATGGCCACTGATGGGAATCTTCAAAAAAATTTCTATATACCCACTATGAATGTTTTCTATGTTTGCCATTTCTGGTAACTATCATGACTAAATTGGATAGTTTTATTTTACAAAGGTATGGAAAGTTTACAGAGCAGTGTCTAAATCTACATTAGTTGCATTTGCACTAAATGTTAATGATACACTTTTGCAAATATTCTGTAAATAAAATGATTACAGTAAAAATATCTGTATTAAGAAAAGAAGAAAAAAAAAGATAAATTTTACCTTCAGATAACTGCACTGGTACTGCACTAGGGTTAATCCTGCCCAACCAGATTTAGAAATGAGTTGGGGAATATGAAAGGAGTTTAAAAGAGATCAAAATGTGGAGAGGTACCAGCCCTTTAGACAACATTCAGGCCCTCTCGAATTATTTCCATATGGCTAATTCCTACATACCGAATATACATGATGTTTTCTCATCCACAGTTATTTCCCACTTCTCTTCCCCAAGCAAAAATAAATCATCATCTTACTCTCTTTTCTACTCAGTTACTCTTTTGTACTGTGATAGAAACTTGAAAAACATTGGTGATGAGGGGTTCTGTCCCTGAGTGTCCACTGTACAGTTCAAGAGAGCACAGGTTTCACGTGGAACTCAGGGCTCCTGATTTTCTGGTGGAGGGCAAGCACAGCAGCTCTTGCTTTGGGTTCGCCACAGGGGTAGCCAGACCAAGGAAGAGGATGACTGGGAGGGATGCAGGAATACAAAAAAAGGAAAAGGAGGAAAGGGGCCCCCATTTGCTCAGTTTCATCAACTAATTTGTACTCCTATACAACATCAGTGTCAACTGCTATTAAGAAAATCTTAGTTGGGCTGAGCTGGTTCTCTTGTGAAATTGTGCTGCTTATCTTTAAGCTTATCAGTTGTTTGTCCAATTAAACACTTTCACCAGTATTTGATCCGAGTTGTACATACAACGTATTTGGATTATCGTCATTGTTCATCTACAAACTCAAAACATAATCATTTTAAAGTATCTTGGGTGTGTGTAGAGTGTAACTATTCTAAATAGCTTTATGATCCTGATGATATTTTTTAAAAATAATAAAGTTGGGGGGCTTCCCTGGTGACGCAGTGGTTAAGAATCTGCCTGCCATTGCAGGGGACATGGGTTCGATCCCTGGTCCGGGAAGATCCCACATGCCGCGGAGCAACTGAGCCCGTGTGCCACAACTACTGAGCCTGCGCTCTAGAGCCCGTGAGCCACAACTATTGAGCCCACGTGCCACAACTACTGAAGCTCGCATGCCTAGAGCCCGTGCTCTGCAACGAGAAGCCACCGCAGTGAGAAGCCCTCACACCACAATGAAGAGTAGCCTCCGCTCGCCGCAACTAGAGAAAGCCCGGGTGCAGCAATGAAGGCCCAACACAGCCAAAAATAAATAAATTAAATAAATAAATTTAAAAGAAAAATAATAAAGTTGGATCTTCCATGTTACAATCACAAAATTAAAACCAGTATTTAAAAGTGGAAAAGTATTAAAATATTATAGAAAAAAAAAAAGAATGACAGATGATTACATATTAAAATATCATAAATAGAGAAATAAAAAATTGGAAATACTTGCAACATGAATAAAAGAATTTAATATTCCAATAAGCGAAGTACTTCACACAAAAAAATTTAAGAAAAATATTATAGGAAAATGGGTAAACTATGATCAGGCAATTCACCAAAGAAATTAAATAATGAAAAAACACGAAACTGTAAATTTAAATATTAATGAAACAATGTAAATAAAACCGTGACTCCATAGGTTTCCTATCAAATTTACAAAGATTAAAAGAAAATTATTTTAAAGATTAAATAATAAAAACACTGATCAAGGGAGTGGCAAACATTACTCCTGTTCATTATGAATGAGAGTATGAATTAGTTCAAACTTTCTAGGAGAAAATCTGGCTAACTAACTCAAAATGGATCCATGGCCTAAAGAACTAAAACTACAAACTACAGGCTTTACAACCTTGATTTAGCAATGATTTCTTGGATTATGACAACAAAGGCACAGGAAATAAAAGAAAAAATAGACAAATTGGACTTCATGAAAATTTTTCGAATTGATGTGTCAAAAGATAATATCCACAGAGTAAAAGGCAACCTACAGAATGGGAGAAAATACTCATAAACTGTATATCTTACAAGGGTTAGTATCCAGAATACACAGAGAACTAAAACTCAACAAAAAACCAAACAACCAGATTAAAAAATGGGTAAAGGACTTGAATAGACAGTTTTCCAAAGAAGATATACAAGTGACCAAAACTTTTTTTTTTTTTTTTAAATAGTAGCCATCCTAACAGGTATGAAGTGATATCTTGTAGTTTTGATTTGCATTTCCCTGATGATGCATCTTTTCATGTGTTTATTGGCCATTTGCAAATCATCTATCCAATAAGGGTCTAGTATCCAGAGTACAGAAGGAACTCCTATAACTCAATAATAAAAAAGATAAATAACTCAATTTTTAAATGAGCAAAGGATATAAATATGTTTTTCCAAGAAGATCATCAAATGATCAATAAGTAAATGAGAAGTATTTACTGATACAAAATGATACAATAAGTACCATTCATCATTAGGGAAATGCAAATCAATACCACTTAATAGCCGTAAGGACAGCTATATTAAAAAAAAGGCGGGGGGATCAGTGTTGGCAAAGATGTGGAGAAACTGGAACACTTGTGCATTGCTAGTGGGAATGTAAAATGGTGCAGCCACTGAGGAAACAGTTTGGTGGTTACTCAAAAGTTAAGCATTCAGTTACCATATGATCCAGCAATTCCACTCCTAGGTATATATCCAAGGAACTGAAAGCAGGGACTCAAATACTTGTACACCAATGTTCACAGCAGCATTATTCATAATAACCAAAAAGTGGAAATGACCCAAATATCCAACAACTGATGAATGACTAAACAAAATGTGATACATGTTAAATCATGGATAAGCCTTGAAAACATTATATTAAGTGAAAGAAGCCGATCACTAAAGACCACATATTATATGATTTCATTTAAATGAAATGTCCAGAATAGGCAAATCCAGAGGCATAAAGCAGATTAGTGGTTGCTTAAGGCTGGAGGGTTGGAGGGAAGGGGGAATGACTGCTAATGGGTACCGGATTTCTTTTAGGGGGGATAAAAATATTCTAAAATTAAACTGTGGTGACAGCCACACAGCTCTGTGAATACACTAAAAGATGGTGAACTGTACACTTAAAACAGGTAAACTGTATGGTATGTGAATTATATCTCAATAAAGCTATTAAAAAACCTTATGAAGTATAAATGTATAACTTCTTGAAAGGCTTTACTAATATTTTCTCCATGAAGACAAATGGTATTTAATTTCCCTACTTAGTACACTGCAACTAAATCAAAACTACTTTTTAAACATTTAAAAATAAATATTGAATAACTAGTGGCAAATGTTATCTTACATTCCAAAACATTTCAGGGGTAATCATGGTACAGAATCTCACTAAGGAAAAATGTAATTGTACTGCATTCTGATTTAAAATGAGCAAGCATACTTAAACTCAGGGAGTCCAGTTCTTACAAAGTGCAACAGAAACAGAGCAAATGCTACATGATCCAAGTCAAATAAAGGTTAAAAAGTGGTATACTTGGTTAGTGTTTTTTGCTTGCATTGAAAACTTCAAGTTTTTAAAGAAGATCAGGCTGAATCACCTTCCGAAACGGAACGGTCCCATCCCACCCCCACAAAAAAAAAATCCGGGAGAGAAACAGATGAAATATGTGAAGTGTGTGCTACTTTGACAGACTTCCTTATGTTTTCCACATCTGCACGTCCAAGCCTAGCACATGTCAAAAGCCTAAAGGGGCTCCGCAGGTCAGCTAGTCTTGGCTAAAACAGAACAGTAGTAACTTTTGGCTACAGGGTATCTGGTTTAAACTCTCAAGCAGCGCTGGACTCTTGTGTACTAAAATAGATTTTCAGATAAAAAGATTAAATGTTTGCGTACTTTTTCAGCTTCTTATCTATCTATAAGGAGTAAGTACTTTCCAGCTTCTGCTGAGGAGAAATTATGTCTATGAAGAAAGAGTTCTGTTTAGAAGTACCTAAAACTGTCTTTAAAAGTCTCTTGCAAATTAATAAGACGCATCAGAACGTCTAGTAGATAATCAGCTGCCTGCTTACCTACACAAATAACTCCCTCTGCTGAGGACACAGAGTCAAGAAATTCCATCGGCAGCAGAAAGAGAGGCCAGCCCAGAGGGGAATGCTACTGAGACTGGTGACAAGGAGCAAGGCCAAAGCCAAAATCAGTACCAAACAGAAAAAGCAAGCCAAAAAGGGGAGAAAAGGAAAAGACTGGGTATAGGAAGGTCAATGCTGGTCAGGAAATGAAAGGATGACCAAGGCCAAGCAACAGGAAACAGAGAGAAAGATCATCTGATGAAAGTGAACATAAAATAACATGTAAACTTAATAATGACTGTAATCTTAAGTATCCACAAGTCTCAATTTTTTTATGCCAACCAGTAATCTAAAATACATAGGACTATGTGGGGAAAGAAAACCTACAGCAAAATTTCCAAAAGAATAAACAATTCCAACTTTACCATGCATTTACCCCCAGGACTCAAGCATGTCATTATTATATTTATTTCCATTTCTTCCTTCCAGATTAAGTTTTGTTTTGGGAGTTTTGATGGGAGTATAAATGTGCATAAGACTGGACCTCCAAAGAGCCTGAAGCCTAGGCCTGTTAAAAAGACATTCCTGGGAAACTGACCTGCACTGCAGCAGTCTAGCAGTTATGTACTGGGTCGTTACCAGTAACTTGTGCTTGGGCATGATGATCAGTCTCTAGAACTTTTGAGAGAAGCCAGGAGGGATAAAACTCCCTGTGGATATAGCAAGGGAGCTTCTCTTGCTTCATGAAGACTTTGCTCCTTGCCAGTGGTATCATCCACAGCAAATATCCCTGTGGGGAACTTTCTGGGTACCTGCGAAGTTCTATCTCCATCTGAGAGAAAGTTGTGTGGAAAAACTGATATAAAGGACATTTATTGCAGTACTGCTTAAGGGCATACAAAAAAAAAAATGAAAGCAACCTAAAAGTCCTTCAACTGGATATGTATATTACATTATGTTCATAAAAAAGAATGAAGAGCTGATGAAATGAATTACATTACATGTGCTGTTACCAGTCTCTAAAACTATGAACTGAGAAAAGCAAGGAAAAGTATACGCCATCATACATTTTGTGTTTAGAGATGATGACATACAGACCTTTCTAACTAATTCTTACACATAACCCAGCAGCCATTGATAAATGTGACTTTATGAAAATAAAAGAGTTATGCATGAAAAATAATACCATAAACAAAGTCCAAAGATGTTTGTGTCCACAAACTGGAAAGCATACACAAGAAACGTATCAGTGGACAGCTGTGAAAGAAGAAATGAGTGCCTGGAGGAGACAGAGGTGAGAAGACTTAAGTTTTCACTTCCTCAGTATATTTACATTTTTTGCATACGCATGTATAATTTGCTCAAAATGAATGAAATATTAAAGTAAATTTTAAAGTCGACCCAGACACGTATCTGCTCCCATACGCATATATACAAAGAGGGGCTGGAAATGATCTTCCTGCATATTCTTACACACTGCTTGAATTTTTATCCTGAGAGTTTATTAATTGTATAATCCAATCTTATTTTATAACAGAAATACAGCTGTTGAAAGTACACAATCTTTGACCCTAAAATTCCACTGCAAGAACTTGATACTATGTTGAAGAACTGTAGTCATATTTTCTAGGAGGTACTTCCCTAACTGCAATGGCTAAAATTTAGAGACTAGTTAAATTTCATCTATCACTAGAGAACTGGTTAACTGGATACATATCTACTGTGTGTGTGTGTGTGTGTGTGTGTGTGTGTGTGTAATGTGATGCCAGCAATAATTAAAACTGATGATTTAGAGCTATATTTACTGACATGGAAAGATGCATAATATGCTTTTTTTTTTAATATCAATATTCTCCATCCGATGGATTTATTTATTTATTTATTTATTTATTGGCTGCGCAGCATGTGGGATCTTAGTTTCCCAACCAGGGATCGAAGCCACGCCCCCTGCATTGGAAGCACGAGTCTTAACCACTGGACTGCCAGGGAAGTCCCGCATAATATTCTTGAATGAAAAAAAATAAGGTCACAGTAGATTTCATTAATCATTTTCTCCATCACAGCTGTATCCCACTATATTGTAATTACCTGTTTACTTGCCTGTGTCCCTCAAAGTCTTTAAGTTCCCTAACGACTTACAACTATGGCCTGTTCACTGCTGAATCACCTATACCTGGCACAGAACCTGGCACACTAGACATTCAATGAACAGCGACCAAATAAATTGTAAATACACGAATTTGCCCCCCCCCAAAATTACAGCTAAAGAGAAACTATAATGGAACATCAAATA
Organism: Balaenoptera musculus; assembly: GCF_009873245.2. Taxonomy (NCBI): domain Eukaryota; kingdom Metazoa; phylum Chordata; class Mammalia; order Artiodactyla; family Balaenopteridae; genus Balaenoptera; species Balaenoptera musculus. The sequence continues at coordinate 4,278,315 of NC_045802.1, read as the reverse complement.
TTTAAATGACTTAATTTTACATTTAAAAGAACCTTCAATGTTAAGTCAGCACTAGAAAACAAATACAAGTACTCCTTACTCTGTGTTTAACATTTTCTTGGAAAATGTGTATAAACTGAATTTTTGGCAAACTGAGTCACAGGATAAGTATGCTAGGAGTGCTCCCTTACTTAAAGAGCTTCTTTCATAAAGTGAAAAAACTCCAAACAAATGTATTTATTCTACACAAGCTTAAATTTTGCATGATTTATTGGCTTTCCTTAAAACAGAAGCCTCATAAAAATAATTTTTCAATACCTACCTCCTCTTTCCCCTAAAATAATGACTTGCTTAATATAAACCATAATACCACTGTTTGACAAGTTTGGGTTTTTTTTTTTTTTTTAATCCCTTAGTTCTCTAGACAAGCTATAAAATTCAGGTGTATAGAAACACCCAGAGTAGGCATCATGATGTGAAGAATTCCTCTCCTTAGGATGATTATTTGTTAGAATTCATGGGCTATAATAAAGTTATGGATTTTAAAGAGCTTGTCTAGAGAGAGGAGTAACTGAGTTACCTTGAGTAGTTGTTACACTATATAATTTTTTATTCACATAACAAAAGGAAACTTCAAATATGAAACAACCACAGAGTTTAAACAAAACTAAATGTCAACTCTGGTTCAGAGACTAATTATATTTTCCTTAAGGTTAGAAATATAGGTCTGATCCCCATGTAAACTGATTCATTTACAAGGTATACTTTAGAAAATACTTTATTCTTTGTAGTGGCTCAATTTTTCAAATACCTGGGCCTTCTATTTGGTTCAGTCAATTAACAAAGCTTGCATCTGCCTTTGGCCTTTGGTTTTGTTCAATTCTGTTCCTGGTATCAATTTAGCCAGCCCATCAAACTTTGCTTCTCAGGGTATTTTCACAAGGCGCTGCTTTTCTATTCCAAAATATGCTCAAGTTTTTAAGTTTAGCAAGTTTAAAAGGAAAATTTTCAAATATGAATTTTAGGTACACCAAAAATTAAAAAGTATTAAATACCTGTCGACATTTGGCAATATGCCAGGAAGTAAGGGGAACACAATTACTGCCCTAGAGGAAATCTATAATATCTAACCCATAAACCTTCACCAGAAAGACCCAAAGGACGTATAAACATTAACCACATATACACTAAAGTAGTTACATAATATATCTATGAAGAACTAACTATGTTTTGCGAGGTGGTGAGTGAAGAGAGAATTATTGGAGTTGTACGTTAAGATAAAGTAGTTAAGATTTCTGAAGCTAAATGTTAGAACCGATTTCAGCTGAGGGAAAAATGTTCCCAGCACAAGGTGCTGCCTGAGAACAAGTTCAGAAGGGCGGTCTGATTTGATGGAGGAGGAGCAGTTGTATTGATCTGTGTTTCAGAATCACTACAATAGACTAGTGTGTGAACACTTCCCTGGGAATAAGGTGGGCTACTGATTAATAAGGTGTCTTGGGAATTAAGGTGTCCAGGTCTTGTGGACAAAGGACAAATCTTGGTTCTAAACCAAAGTCAACGTAAAGCCACTCAAAAGTGGTTCTCAGCTACTTTCAAAAATTTGGCAGTTTCTCAAAAAACTAAACATAGAGTTACCATATGACTCTGGGTATTTGCCTAAGAGAACCAAAAACATATATCTACACAACAATTTGCACATGAAGGTTCATAGCAGCATTATTCATAATAGCCAAGAAGTAGAAACAACCTAGATGTCCACCAACTGATAAATGGATAAACAAAATGTGGTCTATCTATACAAAGCAATATTTTTCAACCATAAAAAGGAATGAAACACTGACACATGCACAACATGAATGAACACTGAAAACACTACGCTAAGTAAAAGACAAACGGCCACATACTATATATTTCTATTTACATGAAATGTTCAGAATAGGCAAATCCATAGAGAAAGAAAATAGATTAGTGGTTGCCAGGGGCTGGGAAGAGAGGGAATGTGGAGTGACTACTAATTGATACGGGGTTTCTTCTGACATGATAAAAATGTTCTGGAATTATGTAGTGGTGATGATTGCATAGCCTTGTGGATACACTAAAAGCCAGTAGACTGCACACTTTAAAAGGGTGAATTTTTTTTTTTTATTATTTATTTATTTTTGGCTGTGTTGGGTCTTCGTTTCTGTGCGAGGGCCTTCTCCAGTTGTGGCAAGCGGGGGCCACTCCTCATCGCGATGCGCGGGCCTCTCACCATCGCGGCCCCTCTTGTTGCGGAGCACAGGCTCCAGACGCGCAGGCTCAGTAGTTGTGGCTCACGGGCCTAGTCGCTCCGCGGCACGTGGGATCTTCCCAGACCAGGGCGCGAACCCGTGTCCCCTGCATTAGCAGGCAGATTCTCAACCACTGCGCCACCAGGGAAGCCCTAAAAGGGTGAATTTTATGGTATGTGATATATCTCAATTTTAAAAAGGGGACTCTCAGCATTTTTTCTGTGACAACACACCTGAAGGACAAGACATAACTCTATCAGTAAAAGCAGCTTACTACAGCAGGGACTGGTTTTGTGACTTTGACAATCACTATACTAAAGAATCTTGAGAAAATGATAACTTAAGGGTCTTTAAGTATTAAGATCCAACTAAGAGGTGAAAGTCACTTTTTAGTGACAACTTCAAGAACTGCCTTGAGGTGACAAGAGATATTTAAAGACAAAAAAATCACAGTAGTTTCTAAGAAACAAAGAGATGGCCAAGGCCTACCTAAGCTGCTGTGAAGGAAAGAATTTACAAATCGTTCTGAAAGAGGTAAGGACAGTAGGATTTTCATTCTCTAGCAGCAGTTAAGAACAGAAAAAGAATAAAAACATAAAGAGACAATGAGGGTTGGATTCAACAATACAAGGCACTACAAAAAAGATGACACCAGCCACAGGGAAGAATATATATTTATCAACACTGATTTGGCATATACAGTCCCAACTTACATATGGATCATATTTCAAATGTTTGTAAATCATAATTCTGAACACAATTGCCAAAAGAACTAATTTTTGAAAAAGTAGGTAAGCTTGCAAATGACCTACAGTAACTTATAATAATTTGTCATTATTTCTGTTTTCCTAGCTGAAATTCGGTTGCCAGAAGCCACCTCCCTACCATCTTCTCACACAACTGAGAGTCCCAACAAGAGGAAATCCCCTCCGACCTGTTGGCCACCACCATCTCAGCAGCACAGAAAATTCTGGATCCCTACTCCTCATGGATGTGAGGCCAAAGGAGAGTCATCTGCTATCCAGAGCCATTGTTCTACCATGGCAGTTTTACATATGAGAGATATTCCTAAATCAGACAGTTGGATTTCAGAGGCTGCTTCTACCCTGATTCACCAATGTTCTTGTGATGGGAAACTGCCACGGAGACAATTAAGGTGCTCGGTACATGCTGATAAATGTAGCCCCATACTGAATCACAGAGACTTCACCATGTCCAATGGGTACAATGGAACACCTGTAGCACATGCATGTAGCACTACACAAACAGCAGGAGCTCAAAGATGCTGGCAACAGACAAGGTGAGGCGAGGAAAGGCATGGGAAGAAATAATTCAAACCCACAAAATTTGTTGGGGTCTGTAAGAGCACAATAAAAAAAACCCTTTGTCCTATTCCTCTTGAAATGCCCTTTCTGGGACTTCCTTGGCAGTACAGTGGTTAAGACTCCACCCTTCCAATGCAGGGGACACGGGTTCAATCCCTGGTTGGGGAACTAAGATCCCACATGCCCTGCGGCGCGGCCAAAAAATTAAAATTAAAATTTAAAAAAGACAAAAAGAAAGAAAGAAAGTTAAAAAAAGAAATGCCCTTTCTGATGGGATCTTCCCTGTCCTTCAAGAGTCAACGAAGTGCTGCCATCTCTGAGAGGTTTATTCTGAAAGCCCTAAGCAGTTGGGAGCTTCCATGTCTGTGTTCCAATAGCACCTTGTATTAATTATCATAATGCTTATTAAAATTGCTATAGTTTATTTACGTTTGTTTCCTCAGTAGGTGTCTTATCAAATAATGGAATATTTTATTCATCTTGGCATTCTCAATACCTTGTACAGTGCTTGGCAGATAGAAGGGTCCAGTAAATATTTGCTGAGTGAATGAGGGAATGGATTTCTTCCAATGTTAGAAGAACAGTAAAATAATCAAATAAGCAAATCCAAAATGAATTAATTTGCCAGTCTTGCTACTAAGAAAATGGGCTCCGGGACTTTCCTGGTGGCGCAGTGGTTAAGGATCCGCCTGCCAATGCAGGGGCCGTGGGTTTGATCCCTGGTCCGGGAAGATCCCACATGCCGCAGAGCAACTAAGCCCGTGCGCCACAACTACTGAGCCTGTGCTCTAGAGCCCGTGAGCCACAACTACTGAAGCCCATATGCCTAGAGCCCGTGCTCCGCAACAAGAGAAGCCACCGCAATGAGAAGCCCGCGCGCCAAAATGAAGAGTAGCCCCCACTCGCCGCAACTAGAGAAAGCCCACGTGCAGCAACGAAGACCCAATGCAGCCAAAAATTAATTTTTTAAAAAAGGAAAAAAAAAAGAAAATGGGATCTAAGCATGAAACCTCAAAGTGGCCTACCCAGTGGATCTGAATGCACTGAGTATCTAAGGCAGATAAATTCAACTGCAAGTAGATAAGAAATGCATAGTGAATATTCTGCTTGTCCCTTTCCATCACATTTTTTAAATGTTATCAGGAATATTCCTTATTGGGCATGCAAAATCCCCAGTGATGGGGATTATTACATGTTGTATTTGGCATTTCTGACATCTAAAGAAATACTTAAATCAAACTGAACCTAGATACAGGGTTCAACAATATTCAGAAAAAAAACTATTCGAATCCTTCAGGGGAAATAAAGGGTTCCAACCGAGTTCTGATCACAGCTAAGGAATTAAAGCTGACTTCAAAGCTCTAGTGCAGATCAACTCAGAAGCGTTCCCCGTGCTGGCCACCAAATGAATGGTTCACAGGAGGGGAAGTAGCCACGTAAACCCCACACCTTAAGATGTAACAGGAGGGAATGCTACAGTGGTACAAGGCATGTTAGGTAAGGGAGCTGACAAGTCTTTGGAAGCTACTTATTTTCTTTTTGGCAGTTGATGAGAACCCACGTTAAAGCATGAGACTAAGAAACATGGATGTGTACTACTGTCTAAAGTAAAACTTTCGTCTTAGTGGTTGCTTACCTGATCTTGCAAAAGTATTTTATATTTTTATTTCCTCAAATTTTAATACCAGGAAGGCCCTAAAAATGATCAACTCAAACCCCGTAATTTTAGAAATAAGGAAACAAAGGTCTACAAGGGCAAATGATTTGCCCAAGGTCATACTTGTGATCAGAGGCAGAGTCTGAGCTCAAACTCAGTTCTCCAGTCTCCCCAGCTTAGAGTTCTTGGCACTAGATGAAGAATTTTCACATCCTAACATGCCCTATTAGAGTCTGGTCCTACACACACACACACACACAGAAATACACGTGTGTGTGTGTGTGTGTGTGTGTATACACCACACAGCTACACACTTACTTTTGCAGCACTAGAAAAACTAGGGCTGTTCAGAAACATACTAAAAAAGTATCAGTTAATTGAAAAGACTAGTCCTGTGATAAGGCATTCATGTTTTCTGAATGACCCACTAAAACACCAAATCCCCATGTCTATGTTTATATTTATCTTAATATGAAGCATAATGGTTAAGAGCCTGGGCTGTGGAGTAAGAGACCTGCCTGTAATCCCCCAATTCCAGCTCTGACATTTAATTAGTCATGTGACCATGGACAAATTTGCTTAACCTTTTTAAACTTCAGTTTCCTCAACTATAAAACTGAAAAAACACAACTGACTTGTATGGTACTTGTGAGGATTCAACAGATGACGGCTGTAAAGGGCTCTGCCCAGGTCCTAAGACTTACTCAGTAATTCAGCTATTATTATCATTACCACTGCCTACTAATCTCTGTGCTGTCTACAGAAGTGCCCCAACAAAAGTTTTCTGTATATTTCCCTCCCTCTCTCTCTCTCTCTCTCTCACATTCACACACACACAATCCCAATTATATAGTATCTGTTCTTTTGAACATAGAGTACAGCAGCCTAAGAACCCTATTCAAGAATAGTCTTTTTGCTTTTCTTTTTTGGAAATTAAACTCTTACCCCAAATTAATTTTTAAATTCTACAATGTTCAGTGCCAATAATGAGAATTTAGAATTTAAAAACACAAATTGTTTTCTGGTTCTCACACTTTTCCATTCCTTCAAACAAGATAAGTTTGGTTGCCTAAATTCTGCAAAGAGGAAATGCAATTGACTCAGAAAGAAAATGAATCCCCCTGCTTCCCACTGAGTACCCTTTTGGTGTTCAGACACAAAGGACATTCTCTATCTCATTTATGGTGACAGTGAGAGTGAATTATTCCCAAGATTTACTGTGCATTTATGTTTTAACTCTATTAGAATCTGAAAATAACACAACTATAAATGGCCCCTTTTCCATGTATATAATCATGCCTCAAATAAAGTATTCCACCTTCCCCACATTCCTTAAAATGCTGAGTTTACCAAAAGTGTAGTATACTAGCAAGAGAGTATTATTAATACTTAAAATCAAAGAAATGACCTTTCAAGCTGTTTTATTTCCTAAAACAATAATTTAAGAAGCTAACTCCTCTGGTCTAAATTCCATTACTAATTATTCATGTCTATGACGCTCACTGGACAACTGAAAGGATACATTTAGATACCTTCATTTCAATAGCCAAATACATCTAAATGAAATTTATTTCATTTTATTGTAAATCTCAGTATTCTCTTTGAAGGTGTTATTGTCTGGGTTCCTAGAGTTGTCTGAAATTTCAGTTGCAGAATATATAATTTCATTTGAAAGTAAATCAATACTAAAAACAAATTATTTGATCATCATCTTTTTATAAAAGATTAAACAGCCACAAATTTTATTTTACCAGGACTAAAATGCATTAAATTACATTTCACTGACATAAGATCAAAAGAGCTTCATAAATACAATGCTGCATTTTACCAGAGTGAGGTTATAAGAAGCCGAAAAACATTCCCTCTGGAGCACAAAAACTGTTTTAAGTAATTTTAAAACTCTCTTGACATTTCACTCATTTTTTAAAAAACAGTTCTTTCTATAAACAAAATCATTAGAGGCTACTGGAAAACAAACCCGAAGAATTATAAACAAAAAGTTAATTTTTCCAAAATGCAATGCTACCTACTTTTTGGTTATCATGAATGACAAAGAAATGTTCATATACTATACATTCAGCTAATTTTAAATTGTATAATTCTTCTAAACTTATTCTTAGCCTAAATTAAAACTTGACCATGAGATATAAAATGTGGTCAAAAGTACCTCTTGCTAGTAAACAATATTATAGTTTTTCATAAAATGTAAAATCAAAGTTAATAAAATTTGTATGTTTTATTAGCTTAAATTGGTAATTTATGAAAATAGAACTGGTTTTTCTTAGAGAGATTAGGAAGAATTTAAGATCACCAGAATTTTATAAAAAAGATGACAGACTGGTCAAATGCACTATAATGTCTAATCTCATGGGATCAGGGATTTTATGAATATGCCCCAAATTACATAATATTGGGGGACAGTGAGATGGTGTAAGGCCTTTAAAAATTATTGTATGGGAAGTTAACAAGGATAACTTTTAAAATATGTACGTTATTACAGAGTAATACTTCAATGAGAAATATAATTAAACAACAGAGTCAACATCTCCAGAAGCTGATTTCTCAAATGTCAGCAGACTATCCACTCCGCTAAAGAGTACTTTTAAAGACATGCAGCACCCACAGTATCAAGTTTTCAAATCCCTACCTTTTGCATATACCAGTACTGCTTTACTGCTGCATAGAAGCACTGAAATGCACATTCCACATTAATGAGAATTATTATCTTCTTCCTCTTAGAGTCCATTTTAAGTTATTTTAGAAAGACATCTCAGTAAATCTAAGAAAAATGTTGAATAGGTAGATCCTTCCTTTGCCAATATTGAGAATACTCAAGTATTTATAAATATGGCTTCCCCCCCAACCCAGGTAACTTCAGCTTTATGAATGGTTTCATTTTTTTAGTGCTAATATACTTCTGAACATACCCTCCTATGTGATTTGGGGGGAAAAAGAGCAATTATCTTAAACGTTGAACAGCAGCTAACCAAACAGTGATGTTCAAGTAAACCTACTTTGTTTACAGTAAAATCTAAAGATTATATAACAAGCTTTGACGTTCTCTTTCCAGCAGTTTCCTACAGTGTCAAAGGCGATAAAGACAACATCCGTTTTTAGAAGAGGAAAACAAGGAGTTAATAAATTATATTTTCTCAACTAAGAAATGCCTTCTCTTTTGTCAACATCACAAGCTATTCACCTAGTGACAAAGGAAAAATGAACACTTCACCTGCCGGTTTCGCAAACTAAATTGGGAGCACTACCAGTCATAGACTTAATATTTCTAGGGAAGAATATCTGAAGCAAAGAGATTATTGAAAGTTCATTGCCAGCTGCTACACTTGGGGGGAACGGCCTGAAGAAGACACCCCTATATGTCATCAGCCTTTTTGCTCACCACCCACCCTGCACCAAACCCCCATTGTTCTAGGTAAAACTCACAGCTAATGATATCGAAAGAGTAACTACTACGTTTCTGCGGCAGGTGATCACCAGGAGGAACTCTTCAGAACCACACTGACTTGCTGATTTCTTTCCCCCAAATAAAATCCGAATTTGATCGTAAATCAATCACAAACTGGTGGGGGGAAAGGATCCCAGCTTCCCTTCCAGACTGATGGTTGTCAGTCCAGAGGCGGTTGAGGAAAGCCCCAGAAGGTTCCCATAATAAACCGACCCCCCCTTAAAGACCATTTAAACTGACGTTTCTTAACGAAATGTTAAAGAAATCTGGTACCGAAACCCCTGAAAAAAAAGTACACAGCTCCCTTGCCCGACGAGCGGCGCCAGGAGAGACAGAGGCAGCGGCTCGCGGGGTCTCGTGCGGGCCCGGCCCCCTCGGCCCCAGCTCCTCCCCGAGCCCGGCCGGCCGGACCCAGGCCGGAGGGAGGCTGCCCACCTGTCCGGCGCCGCCGCCCGCCCGACGCCGACACTCACCCATCCTTCCGCTTGGCTTTGTAGACGTGACCATAAGTGCCTCGGCCAACTTTGCAGCCCTCGTATTCAAACAGGTCCTCGACCCGCTCCCGCTCGCTGCTCAGCTTCACTTTAAAGTCATAGTCCATTGTCACGGCCTGCGAGGCCGGGGAGAGGGGTCGCGGCGCCGCGGGGCGGGGGTGGGGACCGGGGAGGCTCCGGCAGCCGCGGCCCCCGGGAACCCGCCCGCTCTACGCCCGGCGGCCGCAGCGCCGGCCCGGCCGCGGCGGCAGGAGCAGGAGGAGGCCCCGCGAGGGCGCCGGGGACATCCAGGGGGACGGCGGGGCGGGGGCCGGCCGGCGGGGACGGCGCAGTCCCCGGGCGCAGGAGGGCGAGGGACGAGGGCTGGGGGCGGGGAGCGCGGTCGCTGCCCTTGTCCCCGCGGGCTCCGGGGCGCCGGACCCTGCGCTCCGGCCGCGCGCTCGGCCCCCGCGGCGGGCAGCGGCAGGACGGCGCGGCGGACTGCCCCTCGGGCGCTCGCGCCTCGCCGCGCTCACACACGCTCACACTCACTCACTCGCCCGCTCGCTCGCTCTCCCATCCACTCAGACAGAAAGGCAGCGCCGCACAACAGCCGGTACCTCCTCAGAGAGCGGAGGGAGGGGACTCGCGGAACACGGCCGCGCTGTCGCAAAAACGTCGCGAAGCCTCGGGCTGCTCGGCCCACCCTGCGGCCCGCGCCGCGCCGGCCGGCCGGCCTCCCCCACCGGGGCCCGCTCCCCGAGGGCTGCGCGGACGGAGCGCGGTGGCCGCTGCCCAGAGCGGCCGCCACACGCACCACGTGGGGCGTCCCAGCGGCGGCCGGGGCCCCAGACTACAACGCCCAGAATGCACGCGCCGCCGCCGTGGCCGGCCCTTCTGCGGCTCCGCCCCCCGCGGTGGGGTTGTGGGAGCGTTGCATGATGGGATTCGTAGTCCAACGGGAGGTGAGTCGTTTCAATCTCTAGGGCTTTTTTTACAGCGATGTCGCTAGAGTCTGATTTGGGCTAGAAACTTAACCAAAGAAATTCAAGTGTGAGGGAGGCTAGTTTGTATTAGAATCACATTTTGCGCCACTTCCGAACTCCAGAGTTTAAGGGGCATTATCGTTATCGAAAAAAGTCGAAGTATTGGTCAACAGCTCACAGACTATTACTTGGTGTATTCTTGTTCACAGTCTGATAAGGGCTGCACGATGATAGCTATGTGCTGACACACATTACAAACATCAGTAAAAGTGAGTCAGTGAGGAGTGGCCACGCTGCTCCTGAAGAGTATCACTCTTGTGACAGACGACCATCCCAATGCGTCCCATCCTTTCAGAGGGGACGTTATTTTGAGGATGACCTCTGCTCCACTGCCCATACGAACAGCAATTTTTAGCCATCATTACAGCAATGGATCTAAATCTATGGAAACCGTTGATAATTTTAAGGTAGGAAAGGTGTCAGCTGGCGGAGTCCTGATATCTTGATAATAATCCCTCATGTTATTTTATCCCCCTTATTTAGACGTCTGTTTTTCATTTTTTGATTTTATATTAATTTTGTATTTATATTTATTTTACTTTTCCCAATTGTTATCGTTTCCACGAAAGCTCCCCACCTCCCAAAGGACATATAATCTCTCCCACTTTTAACCTCCATCGCACATTTTTTTCACTTTTCCTGTGGTACTCATCAAATTCTGTTTTGTCTTTTATTTCCTCTCCCTTGCGCGATTATAAATTCCTATAAGAAGTAATATTTGCATCTTCCATAACACCTAGTATCATGGCTTGATTTTGGTGCACAGTAGACATTTGTTGAATTAATGAGTAAGGATGTTTGTGTCAAAAATATCTATGTACAAATGATGACCGTGATACCATTTTATGAAAACTCCTCAGAAGGGCTCTTATACAGATTTCCCTGGAGAAAATAGTGACTTCACCGCTGGTTTAAACGAAGTTGTTTTTCCTAGTACATCAAATAATATTTAGTGTTTAAGCACACTGACCAGTTAGGTGGGCCTGGGTTTGAATCTTGATGTGCCATTTATTAGCAGTGTGTCTCTGGACCCTCAATTCCTTTCTTTGCAAAATGGAGATATAAAAGACCTCAGCTTAGAGTAAGTGCACCAGAAAATTAAGCTTTCCTGAATGGGGCATTATATGTTTCCACTCAGTGATGTCAACTGGGTGATTCTCTAGCAGGACTGCTCCTTTGCATAGTTACAGAATTCAATTTTTGTTCCTAAATATGGATTTAGAATAGACTCTTCCTGAAACATACATATTTTGTATTTCTTCAGTGCTGTGTCTTTTTGTCCAAGTATTTACTCATAGATCTTGAGAAACCCAACCACCACGCTAGAGAAAAGGTTGTGAAGAAGCGTGAGACTGGGCTTGCCTCACCCCACCCCTGCACCTGTCTCCCACAGCCCCTGCACACGATGTTCCTGAACCCTGAAGGTCTCAGCCTTCTTAAACTGTACTTTTGACTACTGCTTTGACTCTGTCCACCCTGTGGATGAAGACAAGACCTCCCCATGAAGAAACTGAGTGTTTTTTAAAAATAAAAATTGTATGGATTTAAGAGGTACGACGTGATGTTTTGATACACATATACATAGTGAAATGATTACTATAGTGAAGCTAACTAACAGTGTTCTTACTATGAGTAATCCCGGGACAGAAAAGGACGCCAGCCTTGGACCAGGGAAGAGAAAGGCTTGCTTTGCTCTCTGCAGCTATGGAGTGAGTTAGGGGTCTGGACTCCAGGTCGGGGGCACACGATGGTGTGAGGTAAGCTGGCCCCTTAAAGGAGCATCAGGATGGAGAGCAAAGGACGAGAGAGCCACTAGGGCCCCTTAAAGGGGAGCTTGGCGAATGTGTTAGGAGCAGTAATATCTAATATCCAGCTTGAGGTTTTTCTTTTCCGTGTGGTAATTCTGTTTCTATTATCCCCGAGATATCAGCTGGGTCTTACCTGTGGAGCCTGTGTCATCCAGGCTTGGAGGAAAGGAAAGGGCAGGAGCCGGAGACTCAATTACGGGAGATAAGAAGTAGCCTGCAGAGCCACAGCAATGAGCTGGGAAGCCCTTGGGGCACATGCTTGTAATCCAAAAACTTGAGGGAGGGAACCTGGTTTTGGAAAGGGTTTCCTGTGGATCAGGGGGCCCCAACCCCCAGGCCATGGAGTGGAACCCCGTGGCCTGTTAGGAACCAGGGCAGGTGAGCAGAGCTTCATCTGTATTTACAGCCGCTCCCCATTGCTCGCGTTACCACCTGAGCTCCGCCTCCTGTCAGATCAGCAGTGGCTTTAGATTCTCTTAGGAGCGCGAACCCTACTGGGAACTGCGCATGCGAGGGACCTAGGTTGCACGCTCCTTATGAGAATCGAACGCCTGATGATCTGAGGCGGAGCTGAGGCAGTGAGGCTAGTGCTGGGGAGCGGCTGTGAATACAGATCATCATTAGCAGAGAGGTTTGACTGCACAGAGACCATAATAAATCAATTGCTTGCAGACTCATATCAGTGAGTGGCAAGTGACAATTAAGCTGCATCTTACGGAGTAGACTGGACATAAGCAACACACTTCGGGTGTCACTGTCTCCCGTCACCCCCAGATGGGACCATCTAGTTGCAGGAAAACAAGCCCAGGGCCCCCACTGATTCTGCATTATGGTGAGTTGTATAATTATTTCATTATATATTACAGTGTAATAAGAACAGAAATAAAGTGCACAACTCACCATAATGCACTTGAATCATCCCGAAACCATCCCCACCGCCGTCTGTGGAAAACTTGTCTTCCATGAAACCGGTCTCTGGTGCCAAAAAGGTTGGGGACCCTGCTATAGATCGAAGAATCAGGTTCAGACTTAACTGTTATTTGATTGAATTGAACACATCAGGGACCTAAGGCTGCTGTTTCAGTTTGATTTTCAGCCTCTGGTCATCCTGACATCATGTCTCTTTGCTCCACGATGACCTCCAGTGACACTGTAGAGTCTGTGACCCTCGTTGGTCCATGTCCCAGACAATGCGCAAATCACGCTCATGCTTCTTTTCTTAAAATGTGGTTCTTTTCATTCTAAATTTAACATCTCCAGTCTAAACATGCCTCTCAGACACCAGCCCCACATTTCCACTGCCTCCTGTTCAGCCTCAGGGGATAATGTGCTGTCATCACAAACTTAAAATTTCTGAAACTGAACATACCATACTGTGTCCTGAACCTCCCAATTCCCCAGCACAGCGATGCCAGTAGACAGACATTCTGTGGTTTTCCTGCCAACCCTACGAGCTCAGGCCTTCATTAGCTGCTCAGTGTGCTTCGTGCTCATGCCAAGTATACCTTTGTCTGTCCAATCCTCAAAGGCTGGATGCTTCCTCATACCATCTCTGACCTTTGCGGGCCTACCCATCCTCCAAGATACAGCTCAAATGCCTAAGTTAGTCATGCAGCCTTTCCTGGTTCTTACAACTGAATATGAACTTTCGCTACCGTGAACTCCTACCCCAGCCCTGGCACCATTGCACTTGCTTTGTAACTCACATAGAAACATCACAGCTACCTTGTATTGTAGTCATTTATTTTATGTACTTAAAAAAAATACCTTTCCTTTAATAAACACCTTAATGACTGAGTCTGTAACTTATCTTGTGGCTCTCCCCACAGTGCCCAGGACATAGTCTGCATAATTATTTAGAATTAGAATGTGTTTCACTGGCTTGGTTTCTATAAAGATTGAAGTGGACCTTAATAATAATAAAAGGGGGGGGGGCGGTCTCTTGAAACCATTTGGCATTTTTCCTCAGTCCTGCCTCTGAACATGTACTTTTTTGCAGCATGCAGAAGGATTTGGTGCTTCGTGATATATGAACGTAAGAGTCCTACTGGGTCTTCTCAGTGTTGATCACTTGCTGTCTCTACAACTTTTAATTCCGTTTTCTCACTCAGTATCAAAGTGTGATTTAAACGGAAAATATCTGCTCTCCCATCCTGCAGGTAGAATACTCATCACCTTTATTATCGAAAAGCACATATGAAGCATCTATATTTGAGTATAGTGTTAGACACAAGAAATAGCAAGTTAAATGAATCAATGCTCTAGTCTTATAATTTTTCAAAGAAAATACTGATGCAAAAAGTCTCTCAACTAACTATAAGCATCCAGAATTTAATTTAGACCTTAGAAACAGTCAGAACCAAAAAAACACTTTCATAAATAACTTCCTTTCTCCCCTTCATCATGTGAGTGTCATTTGTTCTCACAGAGTCATTTGCTCCACATGACTCGACACATGACCACTCACAGTTGCTGAATTTGATGTAAGATGCCTGTCATTAGAGAATAATTGATTCTGCTTCTCAATTCCAGTCCTGAAAATCCCAGGAAGGGCTCTGGACCAACTAGGTTAGGGGCCCATCCTGGACCAGTGAAGTGTGGCCACAGAGGCAGGGTCATATAAGAATATGAGAGTGCCTTCATTTGGAGGGATGAGGAAGAAGGGGGTGGGGAGCTCACAGGAGAAGGGAGAAAGCTCGAAGTACCACAAAGAAGTAAAACAGGGCAATGAGATGGAAAGTGGGGCCGGGAGGAGATACTTAAATTGGGTGGATGGCCAAAGGCGCTCTGAGATGAGGCTTCAGCTGAGATCTGAGTGATTAGAAGCAAAAGCTGCTAAGGGGAGGGAGCAAAGTGGTCCAGGTGGATGGACCAGAGGGACAGCAGGTGCAAAGGCCTTGAGCTGGGAGCCGGGGAGCAGAAAGAAGGCTTGTGTAATAGGAGTGTCATGAGTGAGGGGGGAGGTTGTGTGAGGTAAGGACAAAGAGGTGGGCAGGCGCAAGGTTATAGAGCCTTTTAACCCACTTCCCCGCTCAGCAGTCAATCTCACACTTCCTTACATTGCCTGGGAGAGCTCTCAAAGGGCAAAGGTAAAAGCGTAAGGTCTCTTGAAGCCTGAGCTCTAGAACTCACACAACATCACTTCTACCACATTCTGTTGGTGAAAGCAAGACTCAAGACCAGCCCAGATTCAAAGGGTGGGCGAGTAGACTCCACCTCTTGTTAGTACGAAGTGCAGAATATCATCCATGCCTTTCAGTCTACCCAGGCACAGATGCATATGAATCTGTAGATTTGGTGCAAGTAGTTCCTTTTCAGATGGCTTTGGCTTTCTCTGGAAGGTAAAAGAAAAGTTCACCTGCTGTGAATGAGCAGACGGGTGGAAGGAGAGAAAGCAATGGTTTCATATCTGAAAAGACTGTGGGTTGAAAACAATCTTTGGGCAGAATCAGAGAGATAGCTGGCAGAGCATCGTAGGACTTCTAGCCAATGTCAAGGGCCCGTTTGCAGGTGCAGCAATGCATTGTATCAACATCCATCTGCCTTGTTGTGAGATTTTCATCACCAGCACTCAACAGCCCAGGTGGAGACCGGGAAAAGACAGATGTTGGATTCATCCGGGGTTAGGGCCCTGCCAGCTGGGTATGATGAAAAGAAGATGAGGGGCGGGGAGTGAGCATTATTGGCAGCAGAGTAGTTAAAATAACAGACCATGACATTAAGCTGGGTAAGGAGGAAAATGAAGACAGGATTTCCCCTCATCTCCTAATACTAGCTTGAAGTTTTTAATTTTTTGCAAAGTAATTTTTAAAATAAATACCTACCCTCATTCCTTGCTCCATTAATATCTGTGTGTGGAGCCAAGACCCTTCCATCAAATACATACTAAATAAAACAGACAGCTGAAAAAATAATATAACAGGTTAAAAATGATTTCTCCTTTTCTTAGCTAAGGGATTCCCATTCCAGTGACCGGTAAGACCATCCCAAACTGAAAATCTCTCCCATTTGTTGATGACGAATTCTGCTCTCATGTTCTGTAAGTACTAAAGAAAGCTTACCTCTTTAAATTGATATTCAGTACTATAATCTTGTCCTTTTTTCCTCTACTGGGCACCTGTTTTTCTTGAATAAGCATATGACTTTAATTTTCAGTTCAAAATATACTTTGCCACACAACGGCGTAGCAAGTAATCTCTAGAACACCATTCGGGTTTGTGTTCAGTTTTTCAAGGTGTAACATTATGCTGGCTTCTCTTCTCATTCCAATATGTTTCACCTTCCAGGTAACTGGACTATGTTACTCAGACCCAATCACGAGAAAAGCTGAGTCTTTTCTGGCTGGTTTCTGTGCAAAAATGGATCTCCTGTGAGCCACAGAGCTCTCTTTCTATCGAACATAAACACGGTTAGGTCACCTCTGCAACCACCTGATACTTGATACCTGAGGTTATTTGTTTCCGTGCAACTCCATGCCCAGAACCTCTGGGACTTTTTCACCCTTAGTAGCCCTTCCCCCTTACCAGCCAAGGTCAAGTTCCATCAGATATTGTCCTTCTTGCTCTGAAACCCTACATCCTGTTTAAATTTTAAAATGCTGTTTTATTTACATCATTACTCTGCTCAGAAATCTTCAAGGACCCTGTGTGACCTTTCATCACCTACAGCATAAAGTTCAAACTCCTTCATCTAATATTCCAGCCTCTGTATTTTCTTTAGCCTGACATGAAAATACCTTAGGGCAGCTTGCAACAGAAACGTTAGAATTAGATTAATTAGCTCCACATAGCTAAGTTTCGCACAATCTGAGCTCTTCAGTTATCTCTAGTACAGTTCTAGCCAGTTTCTCCTGTGCTGCTTCCCATCCAATAAAACAGTGGTTCTTGACCTTTGGTGTCCACTGGAAACACCTGGTGAATCACCCTAGCAATTCTGGTGTAATTGATCTGGGCTACAGCTGGGTGTTGGGATTTTTAAAGCTCCCTGGTGATCCTAATGAGCGTTCAAGGTTGAGAACCGCTACATTAGGACAAGTTTATTGATTCTCCCTGAAACTTTCGTCATTCCCCTCCTTCCCTATCCCCACTCCCCCTTTCTTCTTCACTTCTCTAAACCCTACCCCCTCTTTGATATCCAACTCAGGTCCTGCTGGGATCTTAACTTATCACCCAATGCCAATACATTCCCATAGCAATACCCTGTTTACACTTATTTGGCACTTTGCATATACTTCTTTTTGTGTGTTTATCCTGTTTCTTCAATGGGATTCTAAGGTGTAGAAGGACAGGGCCTGCATTTTGTAGCTCTTTTTGTCCCCAGAACCTAACACAATGCCTTTCAAACTAGGTACCATTGTGTGATTTATGGGAGACGGTGATGGTGATGACGATAATGATGATGATGGTGATGTTGGTGATGGTGATGATGATGACTGTGATGGTGATGATGATGGAGATGGTGATGGTGGTGATGATGATGGAGATGGTGATGGTGGTGACGGTGATGACGGTGATGGTGATGGTAATGACGATAATGATGATGATGGTGATGTTGGTGATGGTGATGATGATGACCGTGATGGTGATGATGATGGAGATGGTGATGGTGGTGGTGGTGATGTTGGTGATGGTGATGACGGTGATGGTGATGGTGATGACGATAATGAGGATGATGGTGATGATGGTGGTGGTGATGATGATGATGGTGATGATGGTGGTGGTGACGATGATGATGGAGATGGAGATGGTGATGTTGGTGATGGTGATGGTGATGATGATGATGGTGATGATAGTGTTGATGGTGTAGCAGATGCCAAGTCAATGCTCTGACCATATCCGTTCAGATTTCTTTCTCTCTTTGTGGAGCTGCCACCCTTAGGCTACTGGAACGCCTTTTCACACACAAAACTGAAGTTCTGGGAATTAAGCTCACCCCCACCTTAGTGACTGTGAGTGCAAGTATGAATACTCCAGCTCTCATGACCTCTGATTGGGACTACACTGGGGTAACCTGCACTGTCTCCTGTGTCCCGCTGAATTTAGGTCCAAACTGGTATTAAACCCTGACTTAGGCTTCTTTTTTCCCCAATTCTACTCCCTCACTCCCTTACTGGTGTTTCCTGGGAACACTTCCTAAATCATTTTCACATGAATCCTTGCCTAAGGTTCTGCTTTTTTGGGTGTAGGAGGGAGCCAACCTAGGACAGATGATAATAATATAATAGTAACAGCAGCTAATATTTATAGAATATTTTCTACATGCAAGGCATTAACTCATTTAATCCTCAGAATTAGGTAGGTACTATGGTTATACTCATTTTACAGATTAGGAAATTGAGGCATGCAGAGATTTAGTAATTTGCAAAAGGTCACACAGATAACCAAAGAAGGAACTGAAAAAAGAAAAGGATAAACCTACAGGTCAGGCACAGTAGGGGATCAAATAAAATGAAAAATGAATTTCAATCAATTACCACTTAAGCTTTATGGGCAATTTAGAAACTAGACCATCATGTATAATAGTATCAGTTATGGCCTTGGGACCAGCTGCCGCAGCAGGGACTGTAGTTTGGCCCATCACCCTCCTCTTATAAAATTTCCCAGAAATTGTGGCTAATAAGAATTCTGGAGAAACTGTGCTTAGATGGAGTACCTTTATGCAAAAAGCAAGCGATCTAAACATTGCGAAGGTGGAAGACAGCGCCCTGCCCAAACCCACTTATAAGCTAGTGCATCTGTACCCCAGCTGCTGTGAGCATTGGATAACCATTCCAGATGCCACCTTCTCTAGAGAATTGTCCTCCTGAATCGAAGACCTCATCCAGGGGTAATGGGGGTACAAAAAGCTGGCCTTCTTGGATAACACTTGCTGGTGAATTGTGTGGGATCAGCTGAGGCTCATTCTTATTTCCTTGTCTTCCTGGCCAATCCTGCTTCCTTCACTCGCCTTTTCCAGAGAGCACTCCCCTCATAAAATCGCTTGAACAAGAATCCTTGTTTCAGGCTCTGTTTCTAGAGAACCTGACCCAAGACAGCCTCTGGCCGAACTGGATAGGTGAGATTGATGAGAATGACATTGGGTACTTTTGACCTCCTTGCTCAACCTCCATTCTTCCCTTCTTCTGGTGTGCCATCTTGGATAAAGCCTGGAACACTAAAAATGACATTACCCAGGCTTTCTTGCAACCACAGTTCTGGATGCAAATTAGGTTCTGCCAGTTAAAAGTGTTCAACGAGATGTGGAAAACTGAGCTGAAGCAGAAGCTGTATTTCTACCCGCTTTGGGCTGTTTTCCTGATGGTAAGCAAGGCTCTGGAGTGAGGATTTTCTGCAGTAGTGATTCAGCATGGTTACCGGCTTTGACGGTGTTAAGAGATAACCCATGGCTCTGGGAACAGAGGATTTCTGCTGTTGGCTTCCAGATCGCTGAATTACAGCAGCTGATGCCGGACATTCCTGAACTCAGGACTCCAGTGGCCACCTCAGAGGTGGTAGCTCTCCTCTGAGGTCGGTCCTGAACGTATGTGGGAGTTGGTCTGAGGCTCAACCCACAGCCCACACTCCTCTGTCCATTGCAATGATTTTGTAGGTGCCTAATTCCCTGTAATAAATACCTTTCTGCTTTAAAAACGCAGAGTGATTTTTGCATCCTGCCTTGAATCCTGGCTGATTCAGAGGAAGAATTTTTAGCTGCAAGAACCCCAGTGAAATAACCTAATTAAAGACAGAGAATGATGTAAAGACATAGGAGAATCACACAGACCCATTTGTTGACAAAGTAACGGAGCCCCTTGGGAACTGGCAAGCTCTCTGTTCCTTTTCTAATTACTGTTTACTTGCTCATGGCCGCCATCTGAGCGGTCTTAGCCTTTTTGTCTCTATGACCTTTCAGTTCTTTTATTCACAGTTAACCAACAAAATCTCTATGACATAATTCCAAATTCCTAGAAAATCTGGAACATGTACCTTATCTCAAATAGCCGTGGCCAGAGAGGTGGGGTCCCATGGTCTAGAGTGGCTCCTTCCAAGCAGCTGGCAGGTTCTCTGAAAGGAAATGATGGACATTTCTAGAACACAGGTTTACGAGCTTGAGTGCTCCATTTCCCTGGGCACATGCTTCTATCTGGAGGAATTTCTGATAGAGTAAAACTCTAAGCTGTTGATGTAGGGAGCGCATTAGTTTGCTAGGGCTGCCATAACAAAACACCATAGACTGAGCGGCTTAAACAACAGAAATTTATTTCTCACTGTTCCGGAGGTTGGAAGTCCAAGATCAAGCTGTCAGCAGGTTTAGTTTCTTCTGAGGCCTCTCTCCTAAGCTTGCAGACAGCTGCCTCCTCGCTGTGCCTGTACATGGCCTTTCCTCTGTGTGCACACATCCCTGGTATCTTTTCACGTGTCCAGATTTCCTCTTCATATAAGGACACTAGTCAGATAGGATTAGAACTCACCCTAATAGCCTCATTTTAACTTAATTAACACTTTAAGGCCCTATCTCCAAATTAAGTCACATTCTGAGATGGGGGCGGGGGGTGGGGGGGAGATTAGGGTTTCAAAATATGAGTGGAGGGGCACATTCAACCCATGACAGGGGGTGTCCTTGAAGGTGGTTTTCATATGCAGAAAAAGGCTATTAAGAAGTTTCTCTTTAGGAATGGAGCACTGACCCAGGCTGCAATGTGGATGGCCCTTTAAAACAGTGCTAAGTGAAAGAAGCCAGGTGTAAAAGGCTGCTCTTGCATGATTCCATCTATAGGAAATGTCCTACAGGCAAATGCACAGAGACAGAAAGTGTCTTAGTGACTACCAGGGGCTGGGAGTGGGGGTGGGAAGGAATGGGATGATTGCTAATGGGTGTGAGACTTCTTTTAGGGGTTATGAAAATATTCCAAAGTTAGATTGTGGTGATGACTGCACAACTGTGCATATAGTAAAAATCACTGAATTGTACCCTTTAAATGGGTGAATTTTATGGTATGTGAATTATAGCTCAATAAAGCTCTTTTAAAGAAATATTTTAAGAGGAAATTTAAAAAATGCTCTTTTAAAAAATCTTTGCTTTAAACAGTTAATATTCAACTTCTCAAATTCCAATTCAATGCCCTACTTAAACCTTAGGCTTTTAAATCTAGTTTACAGCTCTCATTATTCTAGTAATAAGTAAACTTTAACAGTCATTTGGAATTAGACTTTGACTAAATTTAGATCTCATTCACATACTTATTTAATTAATCATCTTCAAACAAACATTTTAAACTGTTTATAAATGTAACATTTTTTCATTCATAAGTACTTCAAATGTTGGATTTAATGTCCTCCTGAATCCATAAGTACTTCAAATGTTGGATTTAATGTCTTCCTGAATCCTTAAATAATAATCTTAAAATTAATCAGAAAACAATATGATGAGCCTAAATTTCTCTTAGCTGTTCTTATACTGTCCACAAACTTATTAAGATTTCAACTTAAGGGAATTCCCTGGTGGTCCAGTGGTTAGAACTCGGGGCTTTCACTGCCGTGGGCCCGGGTTCAATTCCTGGTGGGGGAATTAAGATCCTGCAAGCCAGGCAGCACGGCAAAAAAAAAAAAAAAAAGATTTAAACATAAAAGTCCAAATCAACATCTCAGTTTGGATTTTAAATTTTAATTAAGGCTGTCATTCTAAGAAGCCAAAATCACTTAAACACTATAAGTACATAAAATAGCAAATATACAGAAAATCCTTTTTAATGTTATGGCTTTAATTCTTTTATACCTTTTTATTCTTCATTGTAAAAAGTCCTGGAGTTAAAAGATGCCTACACACTAAAAAGGCCGGGTAGCATCCCAGTAAACGAGATTAATTAGACCAAAGACTTTGGCAGGTTATGAGAGCTGGAAATACAGATATCCAGAATGATCCATCTCTCTGTCCCAATTATCATATGTAGAACCCTTTTATAGTCACTTTGTCTTGGGCTACAAAATTGAAGCAAGGTATTGAATTCAAGTTCCATACATTACCTGACTATCTATCCACAGAAATCTGCAGCCTCCCATCAGGTAAATCACTTGATGAGACTTTATATTTTTTGACTCTTAGGATATATACACGTCTTTTCGGTTTAACGTTTTGCAGTATTTGCACTTGATGGCGTATTACACTCATTACAACTCGTATAGGTATTTAAAATGATTTCTGCTTGAATTTTGGATATCTCACATGTGATTTTCTCAGACGTGTACTCAGAATTCCTGAGGTCATTGTACTAACATGCATTAATCCTGTTTGTAACAAGTTTGCATTTTTCTCTGCTCATCCACGCAGTTGGCTGAGGGGCATTTTGTGCCAGGTGCCATGCTGAGCTCTGGGACTCTAAAAATGAATAAATCCATTTGTTTGAACTGAAGGAGTTTGGACTCTTAGATGGGAGAGAACTATAAATGAACAGAAAATCATTGTAGGTACTCGTTCAGTGGCTGTCTTTTTCCATTCAAAAGGAGGGCACGGGCCTGGTTTGTCTTATCTTCTGCTGTTATCATTAGCACCTAATTCCTAGTGGCACCCAGTAAATATTTGTTAAGTAAATGAGTAAGTGCTAAAATAGTTATACAGAGGAAGCTATGGGAGCCACCGTACTAGGGACATGGGCCTCGTTTTATGCGTGGCTGGAGGTTGGGGTTAGAGTGCCACTTCAGAGGTATCAGAAAAAAATCCCTTGACCATGAGATATGACATGAGTCCTGGGAGATAAAGGAAATTAGGTAAAAGTGGGGTTGGGGGTTGCTTAATTGAACTTCAAGTAGTTCCAGAATGCCAAGCAGCACCCAGTCTGTAGTGGTATACAGCAGAGATACCGTGACGGGCCTTGAAGACTGCATCATTTATATATTTCCATTTTAGTATCTATAACAATATGCCGATTTTTTAAAAATCTTGTCCCTTCTACCCCTACTACACTGGTAGCTCATGGATGCTAAAGTTTGTTACCCAGGCGCTAAGCATGAGGGCTGGGATAGATTAGCTCCTCCAAAGTTAAGGCAGGAATGAATGAGTGAATGAATGAATGAACGAACGAACGAATGAAGAATCACAGCACGGTGAGCACCGTGCAATGATTAAATCTTCTAGAGGGTAGGGAAGTCGGGCAGCCTATACCAGGCTGGGCAGGGACTCAGTCAAGGGCGTAACTAGTGGTGAGGCGAGTTTGGTAAGCGTCACATCTAAGAAATAAAACCAGAGACACGACTGTGGGGAGGGGCGTGGATTCAAAGTGCATTCCTAGCGGGAATTCACTTTCTTCACTGAAACCCGAGTAAAGGCACTCGAG
The DNA here is from genome assembly GCF_009873245.2 of Balaenoptera musculus. Classification (NCBI taxonomy): domain Eukaryota; kingdom Metazoa; phylum Chordata; class Mammalia; order Artiodactyla; family Balaenopteridae; genus Balaenoptera; species Balaenoptera musculus. The sequence goes on along the minus strand of NC_045802.1, from coordinate 4,254,983 downwards.
AATTGATTAGGGTTTGTAATTTCCAATTGTCAATAAGGGAAAGCGCCTGGGTGGTGAGCTACGTGGTACCCAGGCAGTCAAGGGACAAGCACAGACCGCTGGGTTGCACTCCAGCCCAAGGCGTCCTTGGGCCGCCGCACTCCGGCTGGAGAGGCGTCCACGTGACATCAGCGCTGCCGCGAGCGCCGAAGGCCGGAACGCGGCACGCGGCATCCAGGATCCCGCCGGACGCAGTTTCCACTCGTACCGGCGAGCGCCCGGCGGCGGCTGAGCGTCTCCTGTCGCGCAGGGGGCGGCCCGGCCGTAGGGAGAGACGGGTGGGGCCTGCCGTCCCTCCTGCAGAGCCTCCGCTCCAGCTGGACGGTCCCGCTGCAGCAGGCTTCTCTTCAGCAGACGAGCAGAGGGCGCAGCGGCCTCCGGAGGCGCGGATGCGAGCCCCGCCCGCCGCCCCGTCACGGCCTCCGGGGCCGCACGCTTCTCTCCAGGTAGCGGGAAGACGGCCAGGTCCCCGGCGTAGCGAGCTCGGGGGAAGCTCCGGGCCCTCCGCGGCTTCCGGGAGACGCGGGGACCGCAGGCCCTCCCTGGGCTCCGCCTCTCCTGATTGGCTACCTGCGGGCTAGATGCCCTGCCCTGGCCGCTGATTGGCTCCGAGGCCCCGCTGTCACTGGCTTCCTGGTGGGAATCTAGGTCGCTAAGGGAAGCTTTACTCCAGGCCCGGCTGGGGAGAGGTTGGTTGGGCCTGAGTCCAGTTTGTTTATTGTACTGGGGGCCCTACCCCGGCGCGAGCTTCCGTCGCAACGGCTAGGGAGGGAACCAGTATGGGGACGGAGGGCAGGGGTGGCGAGCGAGTGAAGCTTCAGAAGTAAGCTGGAGGCCCCTAAGCCCGGCAACACCCGAGTGGGAGCGGGGTGGGAAGGAAGGCCTTGAGAGAGGAGTTGTCATCCCAGGAGGGGTGACGGTGGAGGAAAGAAAGGCCTAGTTTCTGTTGTGGCAGAAACGGGCCGTGCGGGAGATTTGCATGACCTAATTGTTTGGGGATCTCATTTTCTAGGTGAGTTTCTAACAGAATCCACTGGAGATTTTGCCTTGACTTTACAGTAGAGTTGGGAGACGACTAGCCGTTCCTAGCCTTCAGAGAGGCAACTTACTGAATAATTCAACTCTCTTTTATCGCTTCAGATGGGCAGCTGTCAAAAAAAGCACAAACAATGGAAGGATGGATACCATTGCATATATTAAAAGCATGTTGAAAGGCAAATAAGGTATTCACGTGGATTTAATTGTGGTTAATTGTACGAGAAAATTACCACTTAAGGAGAAGCTCTTAAAGTTTTGAATAATATTAAAGTAGCTTGACTTTATGATAGGTTTCAGATATTTAAACTGTTTAATACAAAAATCTTATTACTGCTGTACCTACCAAATATGCTCTTTGCTAATGATGGTCTAGCGCCAATTATTCTGAAAATGGAAAGAAATCTGGAGTTTTTGATAATGTTACTTTGCGTGTGACTGGATGGTGCTACTAGATCTTTCCTTAAAAAAATGACATAGGGATCACTGAAAAAGTCCTTTGAAGTTGTAATTTAATGTCAGAATGTGCATGAGATTGGTTAGTTACTAACTCATAAAATAGTTTAGAATTGTAGGCTAATTTCACTCTGTTTTTAAAGTAGTTTGCTTATTAAACACTGAGTCCTAGTTACTGAAGTTGCTTCCCTGGTCACCTAGTCATTCGATCCTTCAGCCTCTATTAATTCATGTGCTGTATTACACATATCCTTTAGTGACATACCAGACATTGTTGAGGAATGGTTTATTTCAGCCACAGAACACCCAAATTAGCTCTCGAAGGTAGACCTGGGCCCTACCCTGGAAAATTCTGACCTAGGATTGGGGATGAGCTCTGGGCATCTGTATTGTAAAAAATTTCCTCAAGGGAGTTTGATGTGCATTCCCAGTTGAGAACTGTAGCTTTAACGACTTAGTAAATAGATGTGTTTAAGAAATTCTAAGATATTTATGAAACAGATACTTTCCTCCCTTGATTTCCTTATGGTTTAAAAGTAAACTTCTCAGGAATGATATCTCAGTATAATCCAAAAGCAGTGTTTGCCTAGCAAGGTCAGGAAGTTTCACTGGCACTCAAAAACCTCCGGGACTAACCATTCCAGGCTTAGGAACAAGGTTTCCTATGGGGAAACCCAAAAGCTCTCATGTGCTTTTACGATCCCCAGAGCTGTGCACAGAGTATTGTTTCCTGTTAGCTGTAAGAGAAATCAACTCCAAGTCTGTTCAGCTAAGTTATTTTTACCTCAACAAAGTGCAGGGGAGGTAATATTACATTTATGAACTTTATTTTGGGAAGAATACCCTTACTGGAAATAAATGTAAATGATACCCTCCTGATACCCAATAGTCCTTTGCTTATGAAGTAAAGAACGTGCATAATTCAAGCTTAAAATTTGTATGGTAACGTGAAATACCCAGATATTTGGAACATCAGTGAGGGCTTTTAGGCCAACAGGAGAGTCAAAGAGGTAGAAAATGAGATAATCACTTTGATTTTCAGCTATGAGAAATGTGTGGTGAAACCAAATCCAATCTGACTTAAAGGATGGCTTTAGGCAAAGAAGTAGGTCCACTTGTGTTCTATCACCTAGGAGCTGTTATTCATTTTATATGTAAGTTCTTCACTGCAAGATTTGGCATATGAAGTATTTGAGTAGTGGACAGAATTTTAAAATGAAAATGAAAAAACTAAGTTAAAATATGAAGCTATGTGTAGTCCATGACTGATACCTTGAATTTTGTATATACTGTTTGAACAGAAAGCCAGGAATCTCAGCATGAATTGGTCTAGATCTAGATCAGATGGTGGTGGTGAAGAAACCTCATCTCAAGACCAGAATCATCATGAAAACGAGAGAAGGTGGCAGCAAGAGCGTCTCCACAGAGAAGAAGCCTATTATCAGTTTATTAATGACCTCAATGACGAAGATTACCGGCTAATGAGAGACCATAATCTTTTAGGCACGCCTGGTAAGATGGGTAAAAGAGGAAATACCTTTTTCAGCATTATTAGAAGTTTCAAAATAAGGAGGGGTTTTTACCCCATCTTCCCTCTCTCAAAATATAGTGTACTGTTTTTGTGACTTTAAGAACGTTGTAACATAACAACATAGAAAATCACTGGCTTACTTCTGTATTTTATAAGTAGCTAGGAATATTGAACATATAGCACTGTTACACAAGTGTCAAACTAACCAACAGGTTAATGTACATGATAGTGTCAGATATTTATGTGGTCCTATGTCTCTTAAGTAATATTTGTGCAAATAAAATATTATTCATTTAAAACCTAATTCTAACTCATTTGAGGTCTTATCATTTATTTATTCAGCTGAATTAATGACTCCCAAAAAGTCCAATGTGCTCCATTAATTTTTTACAAATTAATTTCACAGATGAACTAATTGAAACTTGTATGCTTGTATATATTTGTGTGTTGCATATTTGCATTCTGTATACCCATATAATGAAGGGCATTCATTACCCATATAATGAACTAGGTAAAATTCAAGTAAATAAAGATTTGAAATTTTCTCTGGAAATACTCCCTTCTTAATTTCTTTTTAACTCTGACAAAAATCCACAGAATTATAGCTTATAGGTTCCTAAGTATATCAACTAGGAGCACTTCATTAATGATTCAGATTAAATCTTATTTTAATTTAAATAAAACAACGAAAATGATGTGTATTTGCATGAATTAAACATTTTTTGCTGTCTTCAATTTATAGAACATGAAAACAGTAGACTATCTTCTACAGATTGCTAAAGATTAGTCTTACCCTTTATGAGTTTTCATAAAACTTAGTAATTTAAAGATTTTAATTTTAGTGGGTGCTTTTCCATTGTTTTAGGAGAAATAACATCAGAAGAATTACAGCAAACGGTTAGATGGAGTCAAGGAACAGCTAGCATCTCAGCCTGACTTGAGAAATGGGACAAACACCAGAGGTATTGTAGACTCCTTTCCATAAGGAACAGGTTGATTGGAGTAATTGCAGAATGAACTTACAGGACCTTGTACAATGTTCGTTTTTAGTGTTTTCCAGATTCAATGTGATAATCATTCAGGTAGTATTTACATATTATATGCTGAGCATATAGTTAGGTGATACAGGACAGGGGTTTGCATATAAAGATGTCTTACACACCCATTGCCTTCAGGGAGCTCATGTGTATGAAATAGTATACAATTAATAACCAGCAGAGTTCTTTTTAATCTTAGAATTTATACACTACTGTTTTTTTAGAAGTAATATAACTAAATGTAGCTTCTAAAAATTTATACAGAACAATACAGAAAGACTGAGTCAGGAAAACCTATTTTTGTTGCTTTGTTTTATTGGTTTTGTGTTGTGTCATTTTACTGAACAGACACTAAGTCATAATATAAGAAGTTCTTATAAAAAAACAAATCACTTGTAAAAAAAAAAAAATTCAAACTAAACAGAAGTGTATAGAGTTAAAAGTAAAGCCAACTTTAAGGTCCCTCTTACCAGGTCTACTTCCTTCTCCAGAGGTATTCATTAGTAGTGGTTTCACATACGATACCAAGATCATGGTATTAGTCAGGGTGAAGACTCTTAACCCCAAACGCATTGGCTGATGAGATAGAAGTTTACTTCTGTTTCGTGTTCACAGTCTAGGGCAGACACACGTTACTCCACAGAGCCTTCTGGGACCCACGCAGCCAGTGCAGTGGTTCTGCAACTCTGCTGTCCAGTAGCTACTGGCCACATGGGCCGATTTAAATTTAATAAAACTGAAAATTCAGTTTCTTAGACACATTAGCCACATTCAAGTGTTTAATAGTCCCCTGTGGCTAGTGGCTTCCGTGTTGGACAGCACGGGTACAGAACGTCTCCACCGTTGCAGAAAGGTCCGCTGGGCACTGACTGCTGCTGCAGGGTATGGTGTGCATATCAGGCTAAGTCACAGCCACTTCTAGGTTCCAGCTGGCAGTTCCAGGTTCCAGGAGAAGAAGGCCCAGGCCCCTGCCTGAAAATGAGCTCTCTCACTTCCACTCCCATTCCATTGATGAGAACTTAGTCCCGTGGCCACACCCAGCTGCCAGGTTGTTCACAGGACCACTGCAGTGCATTTCCAGTGGAAGAATGGGGGGACGGATTTTGTGAGATATGAGTGACTTCTTTCACACACTGCCATCACTATATTCTAGTAATTAAAGAAAGAAGTGGCATCTAGAATGACTTAATGTTTACCTGCCCTTTACTTATATCTTTTTGCAAATAAAAATGGAAAGTGGATATTAACCCGTTTTCTTCTTTATGTTTAGATATGCAAATTGTACTATATTGGTATAGCTGGTAATACTGGTCCTTTGAATATGTTTTAATGGAAAATGTACTCATCACATGTGAAATAGCTTATACCTTTAGAATATGGCTGAAGTTGCTATTTTTATTGATGCCAGCAGCTGATTAACAGGTTTAACTTTAATATTTTAAAAAGTTTTTTATGAGAGATTGTGGTAACGAAATAAAATCAAAGCAGACTCATTTAACAACTGTTTTTGAGAAGAGCAAACTTTTAAGGCTGAAGTCTGTGTAGTTAATGTGCATTAGAATGCTTTTCATTGAGTTTTGTACTTTATATAATCCACTGGTTAAAATGGAAAACTTAAAGCTTCCCACAGTAGCACTATCATACTCAAAGAAGTTTATTAGGGGCACATTTCTTTTTTTCTTTTATTCTTTTTTTTTTAAATGTATATTTTTTTAAATTTTATTTTATTTTTGGCTGTGTTGTGTCTTCGTTGCTGCGCTCGGGCTTTCCCTGGTTGCAGGGAGCGGGGGCTACTCTTTGTTGTGGTGCGCAGGCTTCTCATTGCGGTGGCTTCTCTTGTTGCGGAGCACAGGCTCTAGGCGCACGGGCTTCAGTAGTTGCGGCACATGGGCTCAGTAGTTGTGGCACATGGGCTCAGTAGTTGTGGCTCGCGGGCTCTAGAGCGCAGGCTCAGTAGTTGTGGTGCACAGGCTTAGCTGCTCCGCGGCATGTGGGATCTTCCTGGACCAGGGATCAAACCCGTGTCCCCTGCATTAGCAGGCGGATTCTTAACCACTGCGCCACCAGGGAAGTCCCAGGGCACATTTATTTCTAAATCGATTCATTCAACAGTATTAATTGAGAGTCTGATTTGTCCCAAATACTGTTGTAGAGGTTGGGAATTTAACAGTGAGTAAAATAAGGCAAAACTCATTGTCTTCATGCGGCTCATGTTCTAAATGAACAGAAAATGTATTTTATTGTATTATATATAATGGCTAACATTTATTGAGTGCTTCCTATGTGCCAGATATTATACTAATCATTTTATATACAGTGTCTTATTTTATCCTCATGATAATCCTTTGACATCTATACTATTATTATCAAATTTACAGATAAGGATTTAGCCATAGAGAACTTAAGTAACATGCCTGAAGTTTCCTATCTTCACATGAAGATATAATGTGGTTCTAACATTTTACTCATAAAGCCATATCTCTTGAGTTATACATTTTTGGCAGTTTCTGAGAAATAGGATAAAATTCTTAAGGTTGCCAAAATACCTAATTGCAAAAAACATTGAGTTACCTTTACCAAAAGAATTCTAAAAGTTCAAGATAAATTATATATAACTTTTGCCACTGTATTTTATTGATATTGCCATATGAATAAAGCAATTTTTTAAATATTTATTTTTATTTATTTAGTTAGTTGCAGCGGGTCTTAGTTGTGGCAGGTGGGCTCCTTAGTTGTGGCATGTGAACTCTTAGTTGCAGCATGCATGTGGGATCTAGTTCCCTGACCAGGGATCAAACCCGGGCCCCCTGCATTGGGAGCGTGGAGTCTTATCCACTGTGCCACCAGGGAAGTCCCAATAAAGCAATTTAAATGTACAGTTTTGATATTGGATATATTTTTCATTTGCCTTAATATTTTACCAATAACAGGCATATAGAAAGCAAGAGTGAGGATTTCTTCACACCTTTGCACAAATAGTATTTAAAAGTTTATAATTTTGATACAGTGTGTATTATAGTATGCTTATAGTGTACACCTTTCTTTTAGAAAGTTCAGTTTTTTGGCCGTTTTTCATTCATTAAAATGCACAGATGTTCTTAATGTTCTTAATTATATTTTTAATTTAATAAAAACTTAGTTTATCTTACAAGCTTTCAATAAAGATCTAAAGATAGATTTTAGGAATTGATGTTAAGTTGATTTGGTTTGCTTTCCAGACTCAGGGGTCCCTCGAGAAAGTTCAAATGAAGATTCTCTGCTGGAATGGCTCAACACCTTTCGTCGCACGGGAAATGCAACTCGAAGTGGACAGAATGGGAACCAGACTTGGAGAGCTGTGAGTCGAACAAACCCACACAGTGGAGAGTTCCGATTTAGTCTGGAAATCCACATAAATCACGAGACTAGAGGATTTGAAATGGATGGCGAAGATTATGTGGGCGTTCCACTTTCAGATGTTAGCCAAGATAGCACTACAGATGGGCCACAGCGATCAAGTAGTCCTGTGGCCAGGCGAACAAGGAGCCAAGCTGCAGGGAATCTCAGTGGTAGTAGTGCCAGCGTTCCGAGAACTAGGCTTGGATCGAGGGGGCGGAATTCAGTAGAAGGATCTTTGTCGGCATTGGGAAGATTAAGAAATGGAATTGGGGGGGGCAGTTGGCGTCCCTAGAACTAGTGCTCCACGTGCAAATTTCAGCAGTCCGTCAGCTGGTAGTGAACTCAGGCAAAGGGAGGGGCAGCGATTTGGAGCAGCCCATGTTTGGGAAAATGGGGCTAGAACTAACGTCACAGTGAGGAATACAAACCAAAGATTAGAGCCAATAAGATTACGGTCTACTTTCAATAGCCGAAGCCGGTCACCAATTCAGAGGCAAAGTGGCACTGTTTATCATGGTTCACAAAGGGAAAGTAGACCTTTTCAGCAAACTAGTAGGCGGTCTATTAGGAGGAGAGGTATAACTCGTGTCTTTCTAGAGCAAGACCGAGAAGGCAGAGGTACCGCATATACTCCACTCTCTAACTCAAGGCTTGTGTCAAGAATCACAGTAGAAGAAGGAGAAGAGGCCAGCAGGTCCTCCACTGCTGCACGACGACATCCAACAATCACACTGGACCTTCAAGTGAGAAGGATTCGTCCTGGAGAAAGCAGAGACCGGGACAGTATCGCAAATAGAACTCGATCTAGGGTGGGGCTGGCAGAAAACACAGTCACTATCGAAAGCAGTAGTGGGGGCTTTCGGCGCACCATCTCTCGTTTAGAGCGCTCAGGTATGCGAACCTACGTTAGTACCGTAACTGTTCCTCTTCGTAGGATTTCTGAGAATGAGCTCGTTGAACCATCATCAGTGGCTCTTCGATCAATTTTAAGGCAGATCATGACTGGATTTGGAGAACTGAGTTCTCTTATGGAGGCCGAATCTGAGTCAGAGGCTCAGAGAAGTGGTCAGCATCTGCCAGAGACACACTCAGAAGTGAGCCTCCTCGGTGAGACCGTCAGCCAGCACAGGGGAGGGTCCTCCCAAGGCAGGTGGACCCGAGAAGACAGCCCTGACACCCCGCCTCGTGCCCCAAACAGAGGTGGCAGGCAGTCGCGAAATTCAAGTAACTTGGTCGAAACTGGCACCCTACCTATCCTTCGCCTCGCTCACTTCTTCTTGCTTAATGAAGGGGAGGACGATGACCGCATGCGTGGTTTAACCAAAGAGCAGATTGACAATCTTTCCACCCGGAACTATGAGCACAGCAGTATCGATAGCGAACTAGGGAAAATCTGTAGCGTTTGCATCAGTGACTACGTAACGGGAAACAAGCTCAGGCAGTTACCTTGCATGCATGAATTTCACATCCACTGTATCGACCGGTGGCTCTCAGAGAATTGCACGTGTCCTATCTGTCGGCAGCCTGTCTTAGGGTCCAGTACAGCAAACAACGGGTGATGTGCTGGATCCAGTCAAATGTTGCGTCTTAATAGAGCAGAGTATTCAGGCATTCTTTTGTTGAATTATTTGTGATGAGCTAACCAGGATGAAAAATAACAGATGATTATAGTTTGAACTATTTTTTTGTGTGCTTTTTTACCTTGTTAAAAAGAGAAAATTTATAGAAAATATAAAATGCAAATGTTAAATTATCCTAAAGTACAGAATAGTTAATATTGCTAGAACCAAATAACTTTTAAAATGTTTTTATTTTGGTAATTTTGTCATGCTAAGCACTTTTGTATCTGCACAATTCAGTAGGTTACAAATCAATATTCTTTTTCTGAGAAGTCCAGCAGATTTTGCTTGGACTTTCAGGCTTCGTACCGTGTCCAGACATTGGTGTCTAAATAAGCCTTTCTTTAACTTTTTATTCTAAGGACAGTGTCCTTTCATGAAAGAATATTTGGCTGAATGTTTGCTAAGTGCATTAAAGTTACTTGAAATGTTAAATTTAATATGCAGCATATCACATGTGTATATATAGGTATATAATTTTAAGGTTAAAATATTCAGTCTAAAAACTACCAGTTTGGTTCTTATTTTAAACTGTTCGGCTATTACTGCATATGGCACAATGTTTAATACTTACAGGATCATCTCTGGGAGGAAGTAGATTAAGATATTTAAAAATAGACATAATTTATGAAGCGTCTCTGACAATCTGACTTATTAGACAGCAAGCAATATATAACAGTGAGCAAGTATTTCTTTTTTCAGAAATGAAACATGGAAATTTTAGAACATAGAGGTTATTTAACTTGAGTTCTGCCTTTTTGTGACCTTTTTGAAAGTGCAAACAATTTTTTGGATTATATTAAGTAAGATATACAATATGCATGGTTTCTCAAATTTAGTTTAAAATCTAAAAACAAGGGTCTATAAAGAATCAAATGCATAGATAATATGTTAAGTTCAACTGGAGACCAAAAAACTCCAAATGAAACAATAACAACAACAGCAAAAAAAGTTAAGAGAATGTAGACTTTAAAACACAAAAGTATGCATTGAAGATCTATTTCTACCAATAAATATTAAAATGTGTCAACTATTCTTCTCTATTGGTCCACCGTGGTTTATTCACTGAAAGAAGTAGTTATTTTGCACTAACTCGATGCCAGGCAGTGTTACAGGTGTTGAGGATTCAGTAGAGGACAAAGTCCCTGTCTTCATGGGAAAGACATATTTGCTCTTAGAAAATTGGAAATCGATCAATAAAATGAGTTATTGCTGTGACTTTTATGTTTGTTTATGAATAAGTGACATAGTTTGCTATGGTGATACCACTTGCACAAAATCACAAGAACAAATACCTCAAGGCCGATTCTGTGAAATTTAGGTATATCTCAAGATTTAGTTTTTGTTTCCAATTAGTGATGATATGTAGTTCGTTCGGTAAGATGCATGCACAGGACTTGTTAGGGGGTGCATTTAGCCCCTGGAGTGAGAGGTTTTAGTAAAGGTGGTGAATTTGTTTGGAGTAAGTAAATGGTTTATGTAGGTCACATATGGGACATAGGACTGGGGAGTTTGATTTGAAGGCTTTAGTTACCAGACTTATGGGATTTTTGCTTTACAGAGTCTAGATGGCTCTTGATAAATCGTATTGGCGAAGGGTAAGATCATTTTTCATGTTTCAGGAAGATTGGTGTGGTGCAGCTTGCAGAATGCAGTGGAGTGGAGAGAGATGGGAAGCAAAAAACCAATAAAGGAAATATTATGATCAATTTTTACTATCAATTATCATCATCATCAGTTATTATCTAACCTATTGACGGAAGTGAAACTGGAAATAAAGAAAAGGGCATAAAAATGTTGGAGAAAAAAAAAAGACATTATTTGGTTTCTAGTTCACCGTGAGGAGGTGGGAGAGTCATGTGTTCACAGGTGGAGAATCTCTGAGTGGAGGAGGGCGGACAAGTTACAAGCTCGGCCAGTGTAGACATTGACCTGAAATGGAGCCGTATTCATGTATCTATCACACTCACTTTCGTGGCACCATTTGTCCCCAATATGACAAGAGACTAAATCCAGCAGTTACTGCTCATATGGAACCTTCCTCAGGAAGTTCTACCTCCCCTGGTTTGAGCAGTTGGGAAAATCAAGAGGAAAACAAAGAAAAGGGGAAGTGAACAAAGTAGGGATAAAGAAGAGAAAAAAGCATGCTGATCCTCAGTCGTTTGCAAGACGTGGGAGGACCAGCACGTGGCGAGATTCCCAAGTAGGCACTGGAAATAGAATTGGATTGTGCACTGTACAGAAAAGTCCCTGAAAGCAGCAGGAAAGCCTAATGAATCTGGTAGATTGGTACCCTAGTTGGGAACAAAGAAGTGTTTTCTTTAATATTTTCATTCATCTCCCAGTAAACAAGGCTGATGACAAACACAAAGGCTCGTTATCTATTTATAGCTTCTACTCAGCAAGGATTGTACCCTTTGTGCTTCCAATAAAGAAAGGAATAAATCATTTAAATTCTTCATTTGGGGGCTTCCCTGGTGGCGCAGTGGTTAAGAATCTGCCTGCCAATGCAGGGGACACGGGTTTGAGCCCTGGTCCGGGAAGATCCCACATGCTGTGGAGCAACTAAGCCCGTGCGCCACAACTACTGAGTCTGCGCTCTAGAGCCCGTGAGCCACAACCACTGAGCCCATGTGCCACAACTACTGAAGCCTGCACGCCTAGAGCCTGTGCTCCGCAACAAGAGAAGCCACCGCAATGAGAAGCCCACGCACCGCAACGAAGAGTAGCCCCCACTCTCCACAGCTAGAGAAAGCCCGTGTGCAGCAACGGAGACCCAACGCAGCCAAAAATAAAATAAATTTATAAAAAGAATAAAATTCTCCATTTGAATATTATGTTCCATGACATGTCCTTAGAGCTTGTTCTGTATAGTGTGGCTGTCTTGCGAACTTCTGTTTCTAAACTGTCAGCCTCCTAGCTGCCTTCCTACGTATTACATCCTTTTACCCTCTTTTTCTTGTATCCCAGAGTTTTATAATTTCGACTAGCATTGTTACGACTTGATTATCTTTCACTCACTCTTAGGTTGTGTTTCTTTCAGTCTTTAACATGAATTCCTAGTTTAAATCTCCCATGCTCTCCTTGAAATATTATTGCCACTTAACATGGTAGGAGGCAGAGTTAGAGAGTCAATCACAGGACCGTTTGCCTCCAAAGCCTGTGCTCTTCCCACTACCCTGCATCCTGGAGAAGCTGAAATGCCTTGGGAAGTTTTCAGCCTAACTCCTTCCCAAAGATACTTGTCTAATTTTGAAACTTTGTTATATCATGTCTTTGTTTCCATGTGCAAATACACCTTTTCTTTCCCAAGAATGAAAAGAGAAGGACCACTCCTGAAAGATATCAAACAGAATCTCTACCATGAGGATGAATCCAGCAAAGAGATGAATGAGGCATCTGAAGATGCTGTGTGTTAAGGTCAGAGTTAATAAGCTGTCTGAGGCCTTTTCGTGAATATTTCTTCCACACAAGAACTTACAGTTAACTTCTCATCTCCCTACGTGTCTCCATTTGAATAACCTCTGGCCAGAGGAGGAAGAAATGGTGTAGAAATAGGAGCCCATGTGAAGTGGGTGGTTGTTACCTTTGCAGTGGCAGCAGGCTCCTGTAGGGTCTCTCCCTCAACCTTGTATGACGCTGGCAATCAGAGGCCTGGGATATCTCTCAACACAGATGCAGGAGATGATTTCCCAGGAAGCCAGAGCCATCTCTCATCGAGAGGGCCAAATGTTCCATGTTCCAAAGGACATGACTGAGTGGCAGTAGTGATCGTTTCCTTGATGTCATCAGACAGGTTGGGGGTGCTTTTCAGTGGCTGAGTGTATTAGGCCCTGATGTATCTGCCCTTGTGATAATTGGGGATCCATAAATACCTTCAGCCAGTATGTTTGTTGTTTTATTTTGAGCATTACATCTCTGAAGACTCTTGAGTTGGCCCCTATAGTTTTCTTTCTCTTTTTTCATTTGTAAAAAAGCAACAGTCACACTTCTTCTGGAAACTCAACACTTTCAGACGTATTTTTCCTCTATTAATGTCTCATTTGAAGACAATTACATATTTAATCGCAAAATGTTCCTACTTGACTATAATCCAACTATCTTCTGTGCAGCTTCAGACATGTTCCCATTCTTCCCGGTAGGAGACAGTCCAAGGTCATGTGTAGCTTCTGTGTCGTGAAGTGACACAATTTTGAGTTCAGGTTCTCTGGATGGTGTCCGTTCTTCCGTTAGCTTGGATTTGATAATAAGCTTTTTTTTTTTTTTTTTTTTTTTTTTTTTATTGTTGGCTGCGTTGGGTCTTCGTTGCTGCGTGCGGGCTTTCTCTAGTTCATTAGCTTGGATTTGATCAGGTTTAATTTCAACTCCTCACCATCCAGCTTATGGGATAAATGATAAATATAGCTTGTATCTACCTGCTAGAGTGAAGTGGAATCAAGATCAGACTAGAAAGGGGGAAGGACGTGTCCCTGAGCACATCGATTACTGGTGCAGAATATACACCAGGCCTTGTTGAGCAAGCTTAGTAGGATGAATGACAGAAGCAGTCTCATGGCATCTCTTTGCTGCCTCACTTAGCTGGACGTGTTTGGTCAGCCAATACGGCTGCTTCAGGTCCTGAGTCAGGGCCCCTTCAGAGAGGCCCTGAGGGAGGAGTTCCCTGTTGGTGCTGGTGGTGGCACCGATGAAGGCAGGGGTGGGAGGGTTTGAGGGGTGCCAGTGAGCAGGTTTGATATGCGTGCTTGGTTCGGGAACTGCTGCAATATTGAACAGTCATAACTGTGGAACAGGCTGAGGCTTCTGTGATAGCACAGCTTCCTTAAAACTTTCATTAGGTCCTTAACAATTTCATTTGGGGTCTTGTATCCAATGCCAGAAATCTTGTCTTATCCTTGATTTGCTTGGGGGAATAGCCATGGACATAACACCTTAGGTTTTTGTTTGTTTGTTTGTTTGTTTTCCGAATTTTGTTAGGAGTATCCTTCTATGGCTCTAAATCTTAGTTAAATAGATATCGTTTCCGGCATAGCCGGGAGCCTTTCGTTATTCTTCCCTTGACCCTTAGCTGCATTTCAGACCAGTGTGCTTTACAATGGGAGGGCACCATCTTCATTTTTGTCTGCAGGATGAGGCAAAGGGACCATTGCACTCTGACCAGTTGGGGTCTGGTCATGTGGCCAGTCCACTGCAACCATGTAGATTGGGAGGGGATCAATTCCATTCTAATTCCCAGCACTGAATTACCCGGTGTTCCTGACAACTCCCTGTGTTGGAGTCTCCCGAGACCACTTCCAGGTTAGTGGTTGGCTAGGACTCAGGACTCAGCGTATGGTCCTGCTTACAGCTCAGATATATTATAGGGAAAGAAGACAAAGCACCATCAGCAAAGGGAAAAGGCACATGGGACATAGTCTGGAGGAAGCCAGGCCAGCTTCCAAGACTCCTGTCCCTGTGGAGTCACACAGACGTACTTAGTTCCTCCAGCATCGAATGTGACACCGTGGGAGAAATGTTGTCTCCCAGGGAAGCTCATCACCAACTCAGTGGCCGAGATTTATTGAGGGCTGGGCATGTAGGCATCCTCTGCCTGGCATGTACCAAAATTCCAAGCTCCTGGAAGGGAAGCAGGTGTTCAGCATAAACCAGATGATTTGCACAGACAGTTCAGGCGCATCGAGACACGCCTGTCAGGGAACAGTGGGGACACCCACAAATCAAGTTCCTGGATGCTAGCCAAGGGTCAACCTTGCACACAGGGCTTTCCGAGGACAGTCTGAGGCTTCTACGTGAATTCTTTTCTGCACACACCCACATCTCCATCTCTAGCTCAGAACGTTCTCCTATACTCCAGGACCGCATTTTGATAGCCTTGGTTAACGTCGGCTAGGCTGGCCCTTTGGAACCTCAGGGTCAGTATATTCAGAACTGAACTAATCTTCCCCCAGAGTGTTCCTCGCTTTCTTTTTCTGAGCTCAATGCCTCTGCCATTCACCGGTTCAATCAAGGCAGGAACGTCTGATCCTCTTCCCCTGTGGGGAGGTCAGGTGGCACTGGCTTGCTGAGGATGGTTCCAAGGGGTCAGAATGAACCTCCGCCTCATGGCTGTGAGTGCAGAGAGTCAAAGTTCAAGTACAAAACTGTGATCAATACACTGATAAGCCTCAGAGGTGGAGAACTGGGTTTAAATAGGGTGTCAGAACAGGAGGGATTGGAGAGACGGTCAAACACCAGGAGGAATTAGTCCAATCCGATGATTGGGAGAGTGATCAGGAAAAGTCCCTCCGACGGTGGCTGTTCCCGTAGCGGGTTGGTTGCTTGGCTTGATCTGGTGTATGTTTGATGGGGAGTCAAGCACTAAAGAAAGGGCTGCGAAGGGGATAAATAAGAACCCGGATTCCTGCCTCTTTCCTCACATCCAGTTGAGCAGCCTACGTCCTTTGGAATCCTCGTCTCCTTCCCATTGTGTCAGGTCAGTGAGGGCCGTGCTCGTGTCCCACGTCACCCCTCAAGTGGCGGCAACCCCCCCCGCAGTGTCTCAGGGCAGTCCTTCCACGGGCTCATCTGGGTGCGTCCGTGTCCACGTCCCCAGCTGTCTCCCTCACGTCCTCACTGTTCTCACAATAACATATAAGGTCTTTATATTTTTGGCCTCTGCCTACCTTTTGCAACTTCATTTCCTACCATTTAGGGTGCCTCTCGGGGTCCTCACTTTGCCCTTCGCACTTCCAAGTTTATGCCCGTGCTGTTCTCTCTTCCTGTGATGGCCTTTCTGGTGAACTCCTGTTTATCCTTCGACTCTCACCTCCAGCATCGCTTCTGCAAATGCTCCTCTTGTCCTGTCTCCAGGGCACAGCAGACACGAGGTCTGGGACCCACACTACTTCTTAGGGGCCCGTGAAAATGTTTTAATTTCTTTTAAAATCATCAAAGTATATACGTATATGTAAATATGATGTAACCTGTATCACATTTATCATTATACCAACACAGCAGTAGAATATAATTTTGATATTTTGTATGGAGGAAGGGGCCAAGGCAAAAGTGCCGAGAATCCTGTCATCTCCCATGTAGGAGCTTCAGCTACACTCTGTCTTCCCCTGAGAACCATGAGCTCCTTGAAGTCATCCTTGACCCCTAGCATGAGGCCAGGTACACAACAGGTCACTCTATGTATTTAATAAGTAATGGATAAAAGTTTGGGTATGTAGGTAGACGCTGGCTTACAAATAGCTTGTATCAGTACATTAAAAGTTGTTGGTAAGATTTTTTTTTGGAAATTCAGAATACATTTACCATGGAAATAATATCACACGTTTGTACTTTGAGGCAAGAGGAAAAGGCTTCTGTTCCAGGCCAGCCCACAAAAAATTACATTACTCAGAATGATCCTGAAATACAATTTAAGCACAATCAAAAGCAGAAAAACCCAATAGTCCTGAAAGTTAACAAAGAATGAAACTGAAGAAATATTGAAGTAAGTCAGAAAGAGAAAACCAAATACTGTATATTAATGCATATATGTGGAATCTAGAAAAATGGTATAGATGATATTATTTGTAAAGCAGAAATAGAGAGACAGACATAGAGCACAAACGTATGGATACCAAGGGGGAAGGGGGAGTGGGATGAACTGGGAGATTGGGATTGACATATATACACTACTATGTATAAAATAGATAACTAGGGGACTTCCCTGGTGTTCCAGTGGATAAGACTCGGCCCTCCCAATGCAGGGGGCCCGAGTTCGATCCCTGGTCGGGGAGTTAGATCCCACATGCCGCAACTAAGAAGTCCGCATGCTGCAACTAAGACCCGGAGCAACCTAAATAAATAAATAAATAAATATTTAGAAATAAATAAAATAAAATAGAGAACCTACTGTATGGCACAACAGGGAACTCTACTCGGTGCTCTGTGGTGACCTAAATGGGAAGGAAATCCAAAAAAGGGGGACATATGTATACGTGTGGCTGATTCACTTTGCTGTACAGCAGAAACTGACGCAGCAGTGCAGAGCACCTGTACTCCAATAAAAGAGAAAAAAACAACTTATCTCGAACGCTAGCACTTGAGATGACGAGGACTGCCCCTCATCAGCGGTGGCAGAGGGATTTAGGGTTAATCTTAAAAAGTGTTTATTCTGTGTGATTGTTTGATGGGAGAGTAGTTTGTGTCTCAGGAGCTGATGATAGTAAGCACCTCCTTACTCAATATAACGTCACCAAGAAGCTCTTGAGTTTGCCCAGGTGAGAAAGGGGTTTAACCATGTTGACTGCGCACACGGAGAAGGGCAGTTACCACGTCCACCTCAGGAAAGTGTGAGGCCAGTCCTCCGGAGACACAAAGAACAACCTTGACCCCTTGACACAGGGTGAGGAGTACTTACAGCTTCAGTGATTTTATAATGTTGACCCCCAACACTCAGAGTTTTTTTGGTGAGCTGGACAGATTAAATAATTTACCCCAGGTCTCATGGGTGGATAGAAGCAAGGCAAAAGAGCCTTGTAATTTTTTAAAGTGTCTTACTTTGTTAATTACCAAAAAAAAAAAAAAATTTTTTTTTCACAGCTCTGACCCCATGTGTTCATTGTCAAAAGATGTCTAACTCCTGGTCTTATAAGGCTAATGACTCAAGCTCAGTATAAGGAAAGACCTCTTCTAACCTATTCAGGACAAACGTTCTGAGCCCTGGGCTGGCTCTTTAGGGCTTTGGGGAAGTGTGATCTGATTCGTCGTGCTGCTCCAGGGATTCAGTTCAGTGCCAGAGCAGGTCCTCAGATCTGCAACTGCCTGTTACACGTGAGCAGTGCGCTCTACTCGCTTTTGCAGTGATTTTAATAGCACCTGCTAGAGCAGTGCAGGTTTCAGATCAGAGATGGTGATGTGATGATGTCATTCAGGCATTTCTCATTATCATTCAGGTAAATACCTTAAGGTCATACTTCTTAGGCCGTATAACAATGAATATCCTTAAAAAAATGAAATAAACTAAGAACATTCAACCTGTCATATTTAAGCCCCAAATACAGATCCATGAGAGTTTCAGGCCTAGGAGAAGATGGACAGTCTTCTAAGCACATCCTCTTCGGGCCCCCGAGAGCCTGCACTTAAAATGTCTAAGTTAATTGCCAAGCCTGCTTTTAAAGACAAAAGATGTTATTTCCCTTTCACTTCACACTCAGTATTATGTCAGTTCGGGTCTCTGACAAACAGACACATCAAGACAGGATTATACATACAAGAGATTTATCGGGGAAACACCTGTTAAGGATAAAGGGGGAGGGAGCAGGGGCAGGTGAGGCGAACCTCCAGGCTACAGTGTAGGTCTGACCCCTAAGAAAGGAGGGGGGAAGATGGAGGCTTGGGGAGGAGAAGCTGCAGACTGCAGTGCTGTTCTGAGAGCAGCTCAGGTGGGCATCGTCAGGGCTGACCCAGGAGTCCGCCACCGGCAGGGATGGCCCAGCTCTTGTCCCTGCTCAGGCCGGTCACTGGCTAGGGGTGGCTTGGGGAAGTGTAGCCTGGGCCTGGGTGCCTTGGCAAGCCCCAAGGGGGGGGCACCTGGAGGCTGTCAGCCAATTGTGTCCCCACCACAGGCTCTCTTGGGTGGTGCACCTGCA
This sequence comes from Balaenoptera musculus, assembly GCF_009873245.2. Taxonomy (NCBI): domain Eukaryota; kingdom Metazoa; phylum Chordata; class Mammalia; order Artiodactyla; family Balaenopteridae; genus Balaenoptera; species Balaenoptera musculus. The sequence goes on along the minus strand of NC_045802.1, from coordinate 4,236,271 downwards.
AGATCGCCACAAACACGTAGCATCCTTCATTTCCAGAAACAGTCACGATTGGATCCTGGTTTAGTCTGAATCCTCTGTTTCTCTCCAAAACCACCTGTAACCATTTTCTATTGCTTGATCCCCACTGCCATCAGGTAAGTTACCATCGCTAGGGACTTCCCTGGTGGTCCAGTGGTTAAGACTCTGAGCTCCCAATGCAGGGGGCCTAGGTTTGATCCCTGTTCGGGGAACTAGATCCTGCGTGCATGCTGCAACTAAGAAGTCTGCATGACGCAACTAAAGAGCCCACAGCTAAGACTCGGAGCAGCCAAAATAAAATAAATAAATATTAAAAACAACAAACAAACATTGCTACGGGTCTCATTTTAACTTTCTCTTTCCCAGCTTAAATAAACTTATCCCTTTCACTGCTACCCACGGGATCCTCTTAAGGTTTGCCAAGCCCCTTTGCGAAAGCCCGGAACTCCAGCCGGTGTTCTCCATGAGCAGGATGCTGTTTGAGAGGCAATTTACAATAGCGATTAGGAGCACAGACTTGGGTGACAGATGTTAACTCAAGTCCAGAGTTTGCCCCATGATGGCTTGGAGGCCTTGTGCAAGTACTACAACTCTCTGGTCAACATTTTCCTTGTTTGTGAAAGATGGATAACGATGACATGTACCTAGTGGGGTTAAAGGAGATAATGCGTGTACACACACCATGCTCCAGAAATATTTTTAACATTGTATCCAGTCCTGAGCTTAATTTATAAAAGGACTTTTGCTGCAGACTCATATCCAGTTTGTGATCCACTTGGCTTAGCCTTGAGGTACTTTTGTATATTATTCATTCTCACTAAGTATCTGCCAGTGTGATACTGCTGTCTCTGTTTTTCCTTTCTAAATGTACTCTACTATTTTTATTCTTGCTCCTTGACCCTCTCTCCTCCAGCTTTTCTGCAAAGCCTGTGCTTCTGGGAATCAGTTAAAGGTTTTCATTTTTGCTTTTTTGTTTTTGGGGTTTTTTAGTGATGCTGTGAGCCAAGAGGTAAGAAGCTGCCCTGTATAGTTGTTAAAGTAGTCCACCTCTGAGCTTTCATAACGAAGGCCTCTTCTGGATTCATAGTGGTTCCTAGGTTTTCAGAAAGCTGGCATAGCCACAAACTCTTTGATCTCTGTTTCATGAAAAGCAATATATTGAAAGGTGATGGGAATCCCCCCCAATCTGATTATGATCCTAATTTGAACTTCTCTCATTGCTAATAATCTGGAAGGGGAGTGCCAGCCCCACTCTGAAATGCTAATAATAATAATAATAATAATAATAATCAGCACATCATCTTAATTTTCTATGACATTTCATTTGCCCAAAGAGATTTCATGCTTATTGTCTCATCTGATGTTCAAACCAACTTGAGAGTAGGTTGGGTAAGAATTATTTATGCTTATTTTGGAAGAAACTGAAGTACAGAGAAGTGAATAATTTGCCCAAATCGACTAAAAGGCCACTGGCAGAGTCAGAAACAGATCTTGGATTTCTTGGGATTTCTAGTTTTTTGTTTCATACTAAATGACCAAAGAATCAGAATGTTGTTGATGATGCTTGTGCAAAGCCTAAGAACCCACCAGCCATTCCATCTTTTGGGGAAGACAGGTGGTGAACGATGACAAATGGAGTAAAATTAACAATAGTAAACCATTTTTTTTTTTTACAGCCCACACTGCATCAGCTCATGTGTGATCTCCAGCTCTTTTCAAATTCTTCTTGCTGCTTTCTGCGCGTCTCTCTGGAGGAGTCTCACGTGTGCTTGCAAACAAGTTCTCTCAGGTTCTGCCCATTGTCTGTGTCTATAACGTGAGTAACGATCTGATGTTGTGGCGGTCGTATTTTAGATCTGTCAACTCTGGAACTGCACCCAAGAAACAACTTCCTCTAAGGGTAGACTCTGAGGATTGGGTTATTTTCTACAGTATTTGTGGACTAAAATAGGTAGGGCTTTGCTCCTTCATCTGTGACATATTTTTTTGCTGTCTCTTTTTTTTTTTTTTCCTTTTTTTATGAGTGGGATTGTGTTCCTGTCTTACTGGTTGTTTGGCCTGAGGCTTCCAACACTGGAGTCTGTAGACTGTTGGGTAGAGCTGGGTCTTGGTGCTGAGATGAGGAGAAAATAGGCAATCTACCTGAAAAAGAATTCAGAGTAATGATAGTAAAGATGATCCAGAATCTCAGAAATAGAATGGAAGCATGGATTGAGAAAATACAAGAAATGTTTAACAAAGATCTAGAAAATTAAAGAACAAACAAACAGAGATGAACAACACAATAACTGAAATGAAAAATACACCAGAAGAATCAATAACAGAATAACTGAGGCAGAAGAACAAATAGGTGAGCTGGAAGACAAAATGGTGGAAATAACTGCTGAGGAGCAGAATAAAGAAAAAAAGAATGAAAATAATTGAAGACAACCTCAGAGACCTCTGGGACAACACTAAATGCACCAACATTCGAATTATAGGGGTCGCAGAAGAAGAGGAGAAAAAGAAAGGGTCTGAGAAAATACTTTAAGAGATTATAGTCGAAAAACTCCCTAACATGGGAAAGGAAATAGTCACCCAAGTCCAGGAAGCACACAGAGTCCCATACAGGATAAACCCTAGGAGAAACACACCAAGACACATATTAACCAAACTAACAAAAATTAAATTCAAAGAAAAAATATTAAAAGCAGCAAGGAGAAACAAAAAATAACATACAAAGGAATCCCCATAAGGTTATCAGCTGATTTTTCAGCAGAAACTCTGCAGGCCAGATGGGAGTGGCAGGATATACTTAAAGTGATGAAAGAGAAACACCTACAACCAAGATTACTCTACCCAGCAAGGATCTCATTCAGATTCAACAGAGAAATCAAATGCTTTTCAGACAAGCAAAAGCTAAGAGAATTCAACACCACCAAACCAGCTTTACAACAAATGCTAAAGAAACTTCTCCAGGCAGGAAACACAAGAGAAGAAAAAGACCCACAAAAACAAACCCAAAACAATTAAGAAAATGGTAATAGGAACATACATATCAATAATAACCTTGAATGTAAATGGATTAAATGCCCCAACCAAAAGACACAAACTGCCTGAATGGATACAAAAACAAGACCCACATATATGCTGTCTACAAGAGACCCACTTCAGACCTAGGGACACATACAGACTGAAAGTGAAGGGATGGAAAAAGATATTCCACGCACATGGAAATCAAAAGAAAGCTGGAGTAGCAATACTCATATAAGATAAAATAGACTTTAAAATAAAGACTGTTACAAGACATAAGGAAGGACACTACATAATGATCAAGGGACCAATCCAAGAAGAAGGTATAACAATTATAAATGTTTATGCACCCAACACAGGAGCACCTCAATACATAAGGCAAATGCTAACAACCATGAAAGGGGAAATCGACAGTAACACAATAATAGTAGGGGACTTTAACACCCCACTTACACCAATGGACAGATCATCTAAACAGAAAATAAATAAGGAAACACAAGTTTTAAATGACACATTAGACCAGATATATTTAATTGATATTTATAGAACACTCCACCCAAAAGTGGCAGAATACACTTTCTTCACAAGTGCACACGGAACGTTCTCCAGGGTAGATCACATCTTGTGTCACAAATCAAGCCTCGGAAAATTTAAGAAAATTGAAATCGTATCAGTCATCTTTTCTGACCACAATGCTATGAGATTGGAAATCAATTACATGAAAAAAACTCTAAAAATCACAAATACATGGAGGCTAAACAGTGCGCTACTAAATAACCAAGAGATCACTGAATAAATCAAAGAAGAAATAAAAAAATAATAAACAAGTGACAACAAAAACACAACAACCCAAAACCTATTGGATGCAGCAAAAGCAGTTCTAAGAGGGAAGTTTATAGCAATTCAATTTCACCTCAAGAAACAAGAAAAATCTCAAATAAACAATCTAACCCTACACCTAGATCAACTAGAGAAGGAAGAACAAAGAAAACCCAAAGTCAGTAAAAGGAAAGAAATCATAAAGATCAAAGCAGAAGTAAATGAAATAGAAACAAAGAAAACAATAGCAAAGATCAATAAAACTAAAAGCTTGTTCTTTGAGAAGATAAACAAAATTGATAAACCCTTAGCCAGACTCATCAAGAAAAAAAGGGAGAGGACGCAAATCAATAAACTTAGAAATGAAAAAGGAGAAATCACAACTGACACCACAGAAATACAAAGGATTATAAGAGACTACTACAAACACTTATATGCCAGTAAAATGGACAACCACGAAGAAATGGACAAATTCTTGGAAAGGTACAATTTTCTAAGACTGAACCCGGAAGAATTAGAAAATATAAACAGACCTATCACAAGTAATGAAATTGAAACCGTAATTAAAAATCTTGCAACCAACAAAAGTCCAGGATGAGATGGCTTCACAAGCGAATTCTATCAAACATTTAGAGAAGAGCTAACACCAATCCTTCTCAAACTCTTCCAAAATATTGCAGAGGGAGAAACACTCCCAAATTCATTCTACGAAGCCACCATCACCCTGACACCAAAACCAGAAAAAGATATCACAAAAAAAGAAAATTATTGACCAATATCACTGATGAACATAGAGGTGAAAATCCTGAACAAAATGCTAGCAAACAGAATCCAACAACACATTAAAAGGGTCATACACCATGACCAAAGGGGATTTATCCCAGGGATGCAAGGATTCTTCAATATATGCAGATCAATCAATGGGATACACCACATTAACAAATTAAGGAATCAAAACCATATGATCATCTCAATAAATGCAGAAAAAGCTTTTGACAAAATCAACACCCATTTATGATAAAAACTCTCCAGAAAATGGGCATAGAGGGAAACTACCTCAACATAATATAGGCCATATATGACAAACCTACAGCAAACATCATACTCAATGGTGAAAAACTGAAAGCGTTTCCACTAAGATCAGGAACAAGACAAGGACGTCCACTCTCGCCACTCTTATTCAACATAGTTTTGGAAGTCCTAGCCATGGCAATCAGAGAAGAAAAAGAAATAAAAGGAATACAAATTGGAAAAGAAGAAGTAAAACTGTCACTGTTTGCAGATGATATGATACTATACATAGAAAATGCTAAAGATGCCATCTGAAAACTACTAGAACTAATCAATGAATTTGGTAAGGTTGAAGGATACAAAATTAATGCACAGAAATCTCTGGCATTCCTATACACCACCAACGAAAAATCAGAAAGAGAAATTAAGGAAACACTCCCATTTACCATTGCAACAAAAAGCATAAAATACCTAGGAATAAACCTGCCTAAGGAGGCAAAAGATTTGTACTCAGAAAGCTATAAAACACTGATGAAAGAAATCAAAGATGACATAAACAGATGGAGAAATACACCATGTTCTTAGATTGGAAGAATCAATATTGTGAAAATGACTATACTACCCAAAGTAATCTACAGATTCAGTGCAATCTCTATCAAACTACCAATGGCATTCTTCACAAAATTAGAACAAAAAATTTTACAATTCGTATGGAAACACAAAAGACCCCAAATAGCCAAAGCAATCTTGAAAAAGAAAAACAGAGTTGGAGGAATCAGGCCCCCTGACTTCAAACTATATCACAAAGCTACAGTAGTCAAGACAGTATGGTACTGTCACAAAAACAGAAATATAGATCAATGGTACAGGATAGAATGCCCAGAGATAAACCTATGCACATATGGTCACCTAATTTACGATAAAAGAGGAAAGAGCATACAATGGAGAGAAGACAGCCTCTTCAATAAGTGGTGCTGGGAAAACTGGACAGCTACATGTAAAAGAATGAAATTAGAACACTCCCTAACACCATACACAAAAATAAAATCCAGATAGAATAAAGACCTAAATGTAAGACCAGACACTATAAAACTCTTAGAGGAAAACATAGGAAAATCAGTCTTTGACATAAACCACAGCAAGATCTTTTTTGACCCATCTCCTAGAGTAATGGAAATAAACACAAAAATAAACAAATAGGACCTAATTAAACTTCAAAGCTTTTGCACAGCAAAGGAACCATAAACAAGACAAAAAGACAACCCTCAGAATGGGAGAAAATATTTTCAAATGAAACAACAGACAAAGGATTCATCTCCAAAATATACAAACAGTTCATGGTGCTCAATATCAAATAAACAAACAATCCAATTAAAAAATTGGGAGAAGACCTAAACAGACATTTCACCAAAGAAGACATACAGATGGCCAAGAGGCACATGAAAAGATGCTCAACATCACTAATTATTAGAGAAATGCAAATCAAAACTACAATGAGGTATCACCTCACACCTGTCAGAATGGCCATTAACAAAAACATCTAGAAACAATAAATGCTGGAAAGGGTGTGGTGAAAGCGAACCCTCCTGCACTGTTGGTGGGATGTAAATTGATACAACCACTATGGAAAACAGTATGGAGGTTCCTTAAAAAACTAAAAATAGAACTACCATATGACCCAGCAATCCCACTACTGGGCATATACCCTGAGAAAACCATAATTCAAAAAGAGACAGGTACCACAGTGTTCACTGCAGCACTATTTACAATAGCCAGGACATGGAACCAACCTAAATGTCCATTGACAGATGAATGGATAAAGAAGATGTGGCACATATATACAATGGAATATTACTCAGCCATAGAAAGAAACGAAATTGAGTTATTTGTAGTGAGGTGGATGGACCTAGAGTCTGTCATACAGAGTGAAGACAAAGAGAAAAACAAATACCGTATGCTAATGCATATATATGGAATCTTAAAAAAAAAAAAAAAAGGTACTGATGAACCTAGTGGCAGGGCAGGAATAAAGACGTAGACATAGAGAATGGACTTGAGGACATGGGGGGTGTGGGGGAAGCTGGGGCGAAGTGATAGCAGCATGGACATATATACACTACCGAAGGTAAAATAGTCAGCTAGTGGGAAGCAGCAGCATAGCACAGGGAGATCAGCTTGGTGCTTTGCGATGACCTAGAGGCGTGGGATAGGGAGGGTGGGAGGGAGGCTCAAGAGGGAGGGGATATGGGGACATATGCATGCATATGGCTGATTCACTTCGTTATAAAGCAGAAGCTAACACAGTATTGTGAAGCAATTATACTCCAATAAAGATCTATTAAAAAAATATCTAGGGCTTGGTTTGCTCAAATTGTCTCAATCATGTTATATCTTTTATGATCCAAACTCATGTACAAATAAGGAAATAAAGCAAGTTGTGGTCACCTGCCCCAGAAGGATTACATTGTGCCCTACGGGAATGGGAACCACTGATCTTTGCTAGTAGTCATGCCCAAGTTCCCTGAGTTGATACCGGTAGTAAAAGAAGAGAGTGATCAGAGTTCTCCAGAACCTTATAGAGAACTGCAAGGATGATATCATTATCATTCCACTGTTTACACAGACAGAATTGTACCACCTTTTAGTTCTCATTTTAGACCCTGCCCCCTCTTATAATACAATTTCAAGTTTCAACTCAGCACACCCCCTTAGGGACCAAACAAAATTTAAAGATAAGAATCACTGAGAATGAAATTATCATCACAGGATACAAATTTGTATCCAACCAAAACAATGCCAGAAACACTTCCAGCAGTCATTAAGAAGGTCTTGGGAAATATGGCTGAAGTTGATCTGCAGCCAAAGAAGTCAGAATTTGAGTCTTATTCTGAGTCTTAAAGGCAAACACGCCTAAAAGAAAATACACAAACTTAAACGATCATTTTGCAACAAAGCATCCAAATAAGAAAGCCAAAGGGAAGGAGAGACCTCAAATGTTAATTACAAAATGTATCCATTCCCAAACAATGGAGAGGTGGAGTCAAGATAATTCACTCCACCAATGAACTTTCAACTTTACAGTAACAGCCACAGAGCCTCTAGAAGCTGGATTGAAAAAACCAGATTTTCATTTTCTGTCGGAAATTTGAGTGAAAATTAGTTAGCTTTATTTACAGTATTTCAGTTCATCTATCTTTTGGAAGCAGCAGTACAGAACATGAATGCGAATTACACATTCTATTCCCAGCTCCCAACATGCATATGGCAGGGCTGAATTTAGACCATGGGACAAGGGGTAGAATTTAAGTGACTAAGAACAAACACCTCGATGATCTTCACCCACCGGAGCGTCCTCCTGATTTTATAGGTTGCCACCCCCTGGAGCTCTGCGGGAGACTCAGGTAAACTCAGTCACGGGAAGCTAGAGGCTGTTTAGCTCCAAGTTTTGTAGCCTGTAGAGATGTAGCCTCTTGTTTTACAGGAGCTTTACAGATAGTGTGGGGAGATGCCAGAGCAGTGCTACCCCATTGCCACTGAATTCCTAGTCTTCTCAGTGCCTTTGAGAAGACTTCTATTTAAAACTAGAGTAAAACACCCAAAATATGCCCTACCCACAGCCAGACGCCCAAACTAAAAGGCTTATCTGCCCCAGTTCTCCTCTTATCTGGCTTCTGTCTCCCCTCTAGGCTTTATTTATCTAACTCTACTCATCTTGGAAGGATCGACTTTTTTCAGGAAGTTATCTTTGCTTACTCTAATTGAAACTTCTCTCTCACTCAAATTTTCTCTCCCTCAGGCCTAGAGTAAGATTTTCAGAGGACTGTGGGTGTGAGGTTTTGATGCTCGCCCATTATACTTCAAAGCAAAAACAACCCTAAAATATACAATATGTGTACAAAGTTTCTAACTTCTTCCTATAATTGTTACTGTTTTTATAAAGTTTTCCATTAAAAAAAAATTTGTTTTTGGCTGCATTGTGTCTTCGTTGCTGTGCGTGGGCTTTCTCTAGTTGCGGCGAGCGGGGGCTACTCTTCCTTGTGGTGCGCAGGCTTCTCATTGCGGTGGCTTCTCTTGTTGCGGAGCACGGGCTCTAGGCACGCGGGCTTTAGTAGTTGTGGCACACAGGCTCAGTAGTTGTGGCGCATGGGCTTAGTTGCTCCGTGGCATGTGGGATCTTCCCGGAGCAGGGCTCGAACCCATGACCGCTGAATTGGCAGGCGGATTCTTAACCACTGCGCCACCAGGAAAGCCCTGTAATTGTTATTTAGATGATTTTTTTTTAAAAAATCCAATTCTTTCAAACACTGTTTTGGTACCCTTGATTGGATGGTACTCAAGGCAATGCTAATGCTGTTTGTTGGATTAACCACCTGTTTCCTTCACCATAAGGAATGCATTATGAGATTAGGGACTTGGCTGGTTAATTACTGTATCTCGGAAGCCAGGAATAGCACGCACATATAATAGGTTCTCAGTATGTTCAACTAATGAATAAAAGGGAAATCTTCTAGCTGTGTTCAAATATTTTAAGATCTTCATGTGGCAGGTGTGTAAGTGGGGATACCGGGTTGGGTTTTCTTCTGTGCTTCTGCAGGCAAAGACCTACGTATGGGAACTATTGGGACTGAACATACAAATTTTCTGATATTTAGAGCTGGTCATTATTACCTCTAGATTAGAGTTAGAGTTGAACATTACCCTTGGCATCCTCATAAAGCAGTGACCTCTCCCCGTCGGTGGAAGTACTCAGAGTCAGAGCAGCATCTGTCAGGGGATTCCTTCTTGCAGAAAGGAGTGGGCAAAATAATCCCCCCGCTCCTCCAGCTATCCAGGTCCTAATCCCTAGAACCTGAGACTGTGCCCTTACATGGCAAAAGGGACTTCGTAGATGTGATTAAGATAAGGACCTTAAAATGGTGAGATGATCCTGGATTATTGGGAGGGGCGGGGGGTGCTCAATCCAATCACATGTGTCCTTCAAATCAGAAAACCTTTCCTGGCTGAGGTCAGAGTCAGAGGATGATGTGAAGAAGGGTCAGAGAGATGCAACGTTGCTGGCTTTGAAGAAGGAGAAAGGAGGCCACAAAACAGGTAATACAGTTAGCCTCTAAAAGGTAAGAAAGGCCAGTAAAGATCTCCCCAGCAGTAGCCTCCAGAAATGAACATAGCCCTGCTCTCACTCTGATTTTTTTGTGACATGTGTTGAAGTTTTGAATTCCGTTGGAATTCTAAATGTACAGAACTGTAAGAAAATAAAGTCATGTGTTTTAATCCATCAGGTTTGTTAGAAAACTAATACAATGACCTTTAAGGTTATTTTCCAGATCTGTGATTCCATAATGCTAACCTGTCGGAGGAGGGATTGGATTAGAACTAGGAAAACAATTCCAAAAGTGAGGGTTATTAAACATGGAGGTGATTTATTAAGCAGACTGTGAAATCCCCATCTCTAAAGAGTTTAAAGATGAGAATGGATGAATGTGACCTGTCTAGAACTCAGTCTAAAGTTCCATCATCCAAGAGTCCTGGGGATGAGCTAAATGAATTCCTACTCTCTGGAGTCTATGAAAGGGGTCCAGTCTGTGAAAAGAGGCAGGATTTCTGTAAGACTGGGGCAAATTGCCTTTAAATGGAAACAATTTGCCTTCTGAAAGCATTGGGGTATTAGGTGAAAATGTCCAAATTGAAGCAGTTTAAAACCTCCATTTCCTATTTGGCATGAGTTATGAAATTTCATACGAACATATAGATACATAAACAATGTAGCCATAGATATTACGCCCAAACTGAGCCTGTCATTTGATTTTGAGTGATTGAGCAAGACCGCATACTTCCATCCAGGGATCTGTTACAATAGGAACCTTCCGCATATTTCCATCCAGGGATCTGTTACAATAGGAACCGTTTTGATTATATCTTAAATTTAAGAAAACTCCCTCTTACCTTGGGGAAGTGCAGGCCTCTGAGTCTGCAAATCAGTTCGCATACAGCCAACACCCTCTTCGGGAATCTGTTCTGTCTTGCCCAACTAAGGTCCCCACAGAGAGGGAGAGAAGTGCTGCAGATTTCACTTAAAAGTTCCCCCAGTCTGCTCTTCTGGGTGCCTTAAGCAGTGACTGGAAGGTCCTGCTCTCTTTTCTTTTTTTTTCTAATAGGAGGGAATTTTTCTTTTTCTTTTTCTTTTTTAAAGTTAATTAATATTTATTTTTGGCTGCATTGGGTCTTCACTGCTGCGCGCGCTTTCTCTAGTTGCGGCGAGCGGGGGCTACTCTTCGTTGCGGTGCACGGGCTTCTCATTGCGGTGGCTTCTCCTGTTGTGGAGCGCCGGCTCTAGGCACGCGGGTTTCCGTAGTTGTGGCTCGCGGGCTCAGTAGTTGTGGCGCAGTGGGACTGCTGATAATTCCAGGAGTAGGTACTCAGCTCTCTCTGAAAGTGATCAGTAGCGCTTTGACCATAGATTCGCTCCTCTCAGGAGTCCGCTTCTCTTCCCTAATTGTGCCGCACGACTAAGTTCTTGTCTATGTCTGTTTGAAGGGAGGGTGGGAGGGTGGCTGGGCTGGGGGGGGACTGATGTCATAACTGCCTCCCTTGCACCATCAGCACTTCTCATCTGTCCTTGTTCACCGACCATTTGTTCTTGTAGAATCTAGTTTCCCATCAGCAACGATGAGGCCACCTCACCTTGGAGCTGCTGCGTCACGGTTAGTATGGGCTGGAGGGTGGCCTGCAAACGACCGGTTACACTCCCTAGCATGTGTAGACCTTGGACATTAACCCCACTTCTCCCAGGGGAAACTGAAGCCTTGTTTTAGGTCACCTGGTGACTTCTGGTCCTACTTTTTGACCCCTAGTCCAGTGTGCTTATACTTCAGGGCACTGTGGTCCAAGCCGGCTTCAAACAGGGCTGAAGCTAAACATTTCAGAGAGGGATCTAGCATGACTCAACCAAGACTCTCTGGAGTCTAAGTAGTCTGGGTTTGAATCCTGAGGGCCACTTTTGGCAACGTGACCTTGGGTAAGTTACTTAACCATGAGTTCACCCACAAAGTCACTGCTTCCAGACTTTGGTTTAACCCCTGGGAAGGGGAACCCCAAGAATAAATGCGGTAATTTTAATTTTTTACGCAATCCATCAGATGGGGGCAGGGAAGGGTGGGTTGCATGTAGCTCAGAGGGGTCAGAAATTAACTGAGATCCAGAAAGTTAAGAGGCGTGATATTTCCTGCACACCAGAGCGGACATTCGTACCGATACACCAGACACCTCGAGAACTTCCGTATCCCGCGATCCCCACGGCTATCAGCCTCGCCCGCCCACCAAACGTTCACCCCTTCTGGGGCCGGCTCAGTTTTCCAGGCCTTTCCCCTTCCTAGGCGTCTCCTGCGGGTTCCCAGTCCGAAGGCTGGATCCCCACGTCGCAGCCTCGGCCGGAGGCACCTACGGCGGCGGGACTAGCGATCCTCCGGCTCGTGGCCCGAGCACGGTCCGGCAGCGAACTTCGGACCAGGCGAGGCCCTCGGGAAGCCCCCGCGCCAGGGTCGCGGGTCGGCACGTGGGCCGGCAAGAGGCCGTGGCGCAGAGGTCAGCCCCGGCCACGCCCCTCCCCAGCCTCGCGCCGGCGCTCTGGCAACTGGGGCGGGGTGGGGGGGGGGGAAGGCGGGCCAGCACCGCCCTCGCACCGCCCACGCACCGCCCACGTCGGGGGGGAGGGCGGTGCCGCGACACGCGGGACGGCCGAGCGCGGACGGCGGCCGAGGAGGCCCAACCTCAAGCCCGGTGCGTGCGCGAGTGTGTGCGGGCGGGGCGGGGGCGCGCGCACGCGTCCTGACAGGCTGGTGTCAGCGGCGGCGCGGCCCTCGGCGCGGCCCTCGGCGCGGCCGGAGCTCCAGCTCCAAGCCTGAGTCCGCCCTCCTCGTCTGGGGGAGTTTTAACTGTTCAAAGCTGCACACGCTCCGGCCGTTCAAATTTCCAGAAGTGTCTTGATTGCTTGCTTTCTTTTTTTCACTTTGTTTTGAAATCTTGATCTGCAGCGTGTTATGTCCTGACTCTCGGACACGCTTTAGGCAACCAGGGCATGAAAAATGGAAATGGAAGCTTCCGTAAGTGAACTTGAATTTCTACCCCTGTTGAAAACCTGTGACTGGCACCCCCGTTGCATTTTTAGGTCTAAAACCCTTCCACGGTCTCCGGGTCCCCAGGGGCCCGGTCCAGCCCCACCCGGCCGGCCTCACTCCCTCCCCGCAAGCTCCGGGCACATGGACTTTGTACAGTTCTTCAGTGAGAAGAGATCTCCGCTCAGCTGACACTTTTGCCTTGTTTCCCATGACTGAGATTCCTCCTCCTCCTCTCTGCCTACCTCATTCTCGTCCTTTAGATTTCAGATCAAATGCCACTCCCTCGGAAGGACTTCACTGACCTCTCGAAACTTTATTTTCCTTGGCACTTAACAGTATATCATTTTTAAAAAATGTATCTTGTGTTTATTTGTTCAATGCTTATGTTTAGTAGACTGTAAATTTCATGAAGGCACGACCATGGCTCTTTTGCCTTTTAATGTACTTTCAGAACCTCGCAGGAGGTGGGACATAGTGGATATTCCCTAAATATGTATTGAAGGTAGGAAAGAACTTTCCAAACATGTGATTACAGACCTTTGATTCTGGGAACGTGCAAGGTTTGCAGTTTGCCCCGGAGGAGACAAGTTTCGAAACATGGCCTCTAAACTTTTTCCACGGTACCTTACTTTCAGTAACAACTTTTTTTTTTTTCTTGCACTCCAAATATATGTATATTTATTTATTTACAAATTATAAAAGTGTAGTGCATGCTCATATATATTTATATAGTATTATAAAGCACACACAACCAAACAGAAGCTTTTTAAAGCTAAGATAAAAATAATAGCTATAAATAAAAGTTCTAAAATTTTTTTCCTGCACTGTGCTTTGGAGCCCACTCTGCAGATAATCTGTGGGAAGAGGGCTGCCCTCTCTTGGTAGAGGGCAGCTAAAGACACTTGCTTTGCATGGCCCGAATTCCTCAGGCTTTCACAGGTTTACCGTTTTGTTACCTCCGGTCGTATACCCAGCATTCCTGGTCTACACTATTTTCATTCAAGGAAAATATAAAGCGAGGCATTGTTTTAAGCCAGCACATTCTTTAAAATGCAGAGGTACTCGTATTATGCACTCATATTGGACCAGGAAACAATGAAACATAACGCATGTATAAATGTCTCAAAACTGAATGTCCATCTTTATAACACCATGGTCACTACTCTATAAACGGAAAAATAACCTGTTCTCATGTTTCAAGGCTTACAGAATTTTCACCTTTGAAGGCAACTGAATTACATTATTTTAGGTTTCTTTCTTTTCTTTTTCTTTTTTGGCAGCGCTGTGCAGCTTGTGGGATCTTAGTTCCCCAACCAGGGCCCATGGCAGTGAAAGCCCGGAGTCCTAACCACTGGACCACCAGGGAAGTCCCATATTATTGTAGTTTTGATGGTGGGATATTCCCTACTGACTTTTATATTATATATATAATCTATCTATACTATATTATAAATTTATAATATATTTATGTCATATTATAAATGTTTATACATTTATATATAAATAAAGCCTTATCTACTTTAAGCCTTAAGAACTTCTAGGGTAAAAGCATAACAGATTTCTATTATACAGCATGTCTTTTGGACTTAAATAGTTCAGTGTTTGAACAAATTTTGAAATGCCTTTATGTACGGGTGAAATGGGGGAGACCAATCATAACATAGTCCTAGGAAAATATTACAGATCTATGTATGAGAATTTCCAGCAAAGTCAGCTACACCTTCTGTGAGAGATAGGAGTGAAACATGTAACATAAAGTCAAAAGTGCAATTGTTCACTAATTGTTTACAATTTCCAGTTGTGTAGATAAATAATTCACTTAACCGTTATTTATTTCTCCAGAGCTATTTTTTGCTACTTGATCAACATATTCAATTTTACCTTCTCATTTCTACTTCTGCAAAAACGATTATGTTTTAGAATCTGTCTAAGCTGCCCCTAGTTTCACGTTGCAGTCTGTTAGGGATGTAAGTAAAGAGACAATGATCACAAGCAAATAAGAGCCCTGATCCCTCACCTGTCTACCAAATAACAAACTCACCTGCAAATATACACAAATGCCCACAAATGCCTAGGCAGGGTAGGGAAAGGAGGGAAGAAAGAGAGTAGAATCGCTTTAGATGTTCCACTGATTTTGAGGTTCTCCCCTCCCATAGAAGCTTCCTTCACAATTCATTGTATTTCTCTACTTCATTTCCATGACACGTGTCAGGCAGGAATATTACGCAGGCAGCGCACAATCCAACCACAGTTCCCCAGGGGTACCAATCTCCCAGAATTGCTATGTCAAAGCACACATCCGAATCCAACACTCCCATCCCTCTGCCTATTGCAGTCACCAAAGGAATTATTTTGGGGGATGTTTTTTTACTCGGGTTCCACGGCATACCAAGTTGCATGTTACCAGAGTTTCCGAAAACAGCAGCTCACTTATTAATTACACACGGGAAAAGGTGCCATTACGATGGAGAGATTTAGAGGACACTGTTTTAATTAGAAGATCAGTGTATCATCACCAACAGCTTGTGGAGCCCTAGCTGGGCCTCCTGCAGCCGCAGGCGGGCACCGCGACGGCTCTTCTCTCCCGGGGGCGTGGCCCACCCTGGGTGAAGGGACGGAACGGCGGTGCGTGCTGAGTGACGGTGCTGCGACCTGGTCGTGGGGCCTCCCTGGCTCGCGCCCTGGAGCTCCCGGCAGCCAGGCGGTGACCCCACGCGCCGCCAGGAGGCGCGCCGCCGAGGACACCAGCGCGCAGATTGCGCAGGCGCAGAGCTGGGCGGACCCGCGGCGCCGGGGAGGCCGGCGGGGCTGCGGCTCGCGGCCGGCGGCCCATCCTGAGGAGCCGGGGCGCCCGGGGAGGCTGCCGGAGCAGCGGCCGCAGCCCCGTGGAGGAGCGTGCTGGACGCACGGGGGAAGGCGCCTCGCACGGGCTCGGAGGAAAAGCCGAGCTCGGCCGTTCCCGGCCTGGGTTTCCTGCTTTGTGACCCTGCCTCGCGGGGGCTGTGAGGGAGCAGCGTCGGCCGCGTGGCCGGTGCGCTTGAAGAAGACGGTGACGGGAAAAAGGCGCGGGCAGAGCGAGCGGCCGGCAGGCTGTGTCCCTGTGTCACCTCCCGTGGGAAAGCCGCCCGCGCCCTGGCGGCCGCTGCGCTGGGTGCTCGGGCGCCGGGTCCCTGCGGTCGGTGGTGGTGGGAGCCGGGCTGGGGACCCTGGGGACGGCCTTGCTTCCTGCGGAGACGGCTCACCCCGTTCACATGACATTTCATCGCAGTCTTCAGTGTCGACGTTGGACTTGAGTGAAAGATCATCTCGTCCAAATATTTATTGAATGACTATTGGAGAATTATTTTTAAAATCTGAGTGCTTAGGCGAGCGCCTGGCATCCAAAAGTGTCACATTCCTGGTTTAATACCGTAACCTCTCAAGGCCCTTTCTCTTCATCCGTAAGAGTGACTCCACCGCCCAAGGTTGCCCAAGGTCGCAGGCCAGGGAGGTGCAGTGCTTGCTGAGATTTTTTTTTTTTTTTAAGATTAAAAAAAAAAGAAAAGTACAGTTGATTTAGTGTTGTGTTAATTTTGCTGTACAGCAGTGATTCAGTTATACATATACGTACATTTTTTTCTTTATATTCGTTTCTCTTATGGTTTATCACAGGATATTGAATAGAGTTCCCCGTGCTAAGTGCTGGCTGAGATTTGAAGCGAGGCGTTTGGCCTCCAGGCTCTGTGCTCTTCGTCACAACAGTTAGCAGCGACCAAGGAGCACGTTTTTACATGCCTTCTCCAGGCTCTTTTTCTATTTTATTTGTACTTCTGTTAGATTAGGAGATAAATCGCTTTGGATGGAATCTATGATCTGTCAATCCTACATGGACCTTAAACGTGCAGTGGATTGAGATTCCTGTGTTTTTCACCTCGACTTAATGGCACAGTCTGGTTGCCTGAATTACTTCAGCGTAAATGATATCTGCACTCAAAATATACATGGGCAACAGAAGGCAACTACAAAACTAACAGAACTCAAACTTTCTAGGATCCACTGGGTCACCGCTCATCTAAAGGAAATTGTAGCTGTAACTGCTGGTGAAACTGAAGGAGTGCAGATATTATCTCCCCTAGGAGGCTGGTTGGGCATCTCATAGAGGCTGTACTTCCAGAGGTCAGTGGTTTATGAGATTTGCTCTGTTCTTTGAAGCTACACGTTTCAAAAACATTTCTTCTTAAGGCTATGTGTTCCTATAATGTATTACTTTCGCTGATTTCTGTGCTAGAGGAAATGAAGGTAATCAGTGGGGTGTATGTGAGAAGACTCTTCAGGGAAATGTTAAACAGTTGGCCAGAGGGCAGTTCACCAGACAGCTGGCATTGTTGCATGAAGAACCATAGGAGCAAATATTAGACTCTTTTTAGGGGTCATGGTTGGGTTTTCAGGCACTTCCTGTTAAATCATGGTAAAGAATGCACATTTGTGCATTAGAGGGGCCTATTTTACATATTAGAAACAAGACCTTTTGTGGAGTACAGAGTTATGCTTTAGGAAGTGTGAGCCCATTGTGATAGGCTGAAAGTGCCCCAGGCCCCCGCGCCCCCCCCCACAAGATATCCACAGCCTAATGCCTGGAACCTTGAATGTTACCTTATTTGGAAAAGTCTTTGCAGATGTGATTAACTTAAGGATCTCGAGATGGGGAGGTTCTCCTGGATTACCTGGGTGTGCCCTAAATACAATCACAAGTGTCCTTAAATAAGAGAGAGGCAGAGGGGATGCGATACAGGAAAAAAGAGAAGGAGGCCATGTGAAGATGGAGGCACAGATTGGAGGTACGGCCACAAGCCAAGGAATGCTGGCAGCCGTCAGAAGCTGGAAGAAGCAGGGAACAGATTCTTCCTTAGCGCCTCCAGCGGGAGCACAGACCCCCTGATACCTTGATTTTGATTCACTAAAACTGATTGTGGATTTTGGCCTCCAGAACTGTGAGAGAATACATTTCTCTTGTTTAAGGCCACCAAGCTTGTGATATTTGTTACTGCAGCCGCAGGAAACTAATACTCATAGTTAATTCAGGAAACTAATAGATCTCCGAATCTGTATAACAAGGAATTCGTTGATACTAGTTTTGTCCCTTTGATACTATTTTCCCTTCTTGGAATGCTTGACTTTGTGGTTGATGGTATAGAGACTGACTTGGTGACCCTGAGTAGTGTGGCTCCAGCCCATACATTCAGGTGTTTTTGTTTGGGTTGAGTGGTCAGGGATAGCGGTATAAATAAGACAATGTCCATATCAAGGCCATGAGGTCAGTATCTGCCTATCAAATGTCAATATTGGCCTCAGAATATTAACGTTAAAATTAATTGCTCACCTTGGGTCACCACGCACTAGTAGAGTTGGATAAGCTTCACAATCTGTCTGGTGTTATAAGGAGGACCAAGCCAAAAGAAAAGAAACACTTGATTATATACATTTAGCATTCTGAGTATATTTATGTTGTACTGGGTTGGTAAATCATTACCTCTAAACATACCCATGAAGTCAAGATTGAGTCAGGAGCCCAGCAGGCCAATTCTGGCTCCTCTACTTTAGGCAACTTAGTTAAACTTTCTGGAGAGTGGAAATAGCATGAGATATAATAATAAATATTATTTAATAAACACGTATGTATCAGAAACTGGACTAAGTGCTATACGTATATAATCTTATTTAATCCTTGTAACAACCCCTAGCAATGTGTTATCCTAATTATATAGATGAGGAAATTGATGTTCAGAAAAAATTAAGAAAACTTGTCCAAATCTGCAAAATCAGTGGCTGAACTGGAATCTGGACACAGGATGTCTTATTTCCAAGTACATACTCTTATTTTTCCCCCAATATTTATTTATTTATTTACTTGGCTGCGCTGGGTCTTAGTTGCAGCATGCAGGATCTTCGTTGCTGCATGTGGGATCTTACTTGTGGTGTGCGGGATCTTTGATTGCGGCATGCGGGGGTCTTTACTTGCAGCATGTGAACTCTTAGTTGCGGTATGTGGGATTCCCTGACCAGGGATCGAACCCGGGCCCCCTGCATTGGGAGTGCGGAGTCTCAGCCACTGGACCACCAGGGAAGTCCCTCTAACTACATACTCTTTTTTTTTTAATAATTTTTTTAATAGATCTTTATTGGAGTATAATAGTTTCACAATACTGAGTTAGTTTCCGTTGTACAATAAAGTGAATCAGCCATATGCATACATATGTCCCCATAACCCCTCCCTCTTGCGTCTCCCTCCCATCCTCCCTATCCCACCCCTCTAGGTCATCGCAAAGCACCGAGCTGATCTCCCTGTGCTATGCTGCTGCCTCCCACTAGCTGACTATTTTACATTCCATAGTGTATATATGTCGATGCTACTCTCACTTTGCCCCAGCTTCCCCCTCCCACCCTGTGTCCTCAAGACCATTTCCTACGTCTACATCTTTATTCCTGCCCTGCCACTAGGTTCGTCAGTACCTTTTTTTTTTTTTAAGATTCCATATATATGCGTTAGCGTACGGTATTTGTTTTTCTCTTTCTGACTTCACTCTGTATGACAGACTCTAAGTCCATCCACCTCACTACAAATAACTCAATTTTGTTTCCTCTTATGGCTGACTAATATTCCATTGTATATATGTACCACATCTTCTTTATCCATTCATCTGTCAATGGACATTTAGGTTGGTTCCATGTCCTGGCTACTGTAAATAGAGCTGCAATGAACTCTGTGGTACATGTCTCTTTTTGAATTATGGTTTTCTCAGGGTATATGCCCAGTAGTGGGATTTGCTGGGTCATATGGAGTTCTATTTTTAGTTTTTTAAGGAACCTCCATACTGTTTTCCATAGTGGTTGTATCAATTTACATTCCCACCAACAGTGCAGGAGGGTTCCCTTTTCTCCACACCCTTTCCAGCATTTATTGTTTCTAGATTTTTGGATAATAGCCATTCTGACCGGCGTGAGGTGAACCCTCACTGTAGGTTTGATTTGCATTTCTCTAATAATTAGTGATGTTGAGCATTTTTTCATGTGCCTCTTGGCCATCTGTATGTCTTCCTTTGTGAAATGTCTATTTAGGTCTTCTGCCCATTTTTAAATTGGATTGTTTGTTTTTTGGATATCGAGCTCCATGAGCTGTTGTATATTTTGGAGATGAATCCTTTGTCTGTTGTTTCACTTGAAAATATCTTCTCCCATTCTGAGGGTTGTCTTTTTGTCTTGTTTATGGTTCCTTTGCTGTGCAAAAGCTTTGAAGTTTAATTAGGTCCCATTTGTTTATTTTTGTGTTTATTTCCATTACTCTAGGAGGTGGGTCAAAAAAGATCTTGCTGTGGTTTATGTCAAAGAGTGATTTTCCTATGTTTTCCTCTAAGAGTTTTATAATGTCTGGTCTTATTTAGGTCTTTATTCCATCTGGAGTTTATTTTTGTGTATGGTGTTAGGGAGTGTTCTAATTTCATTCTTTTACATGTAGCTGTCCAGTTTTCCCAGCACCACTTATTGAAGAGGCTGTCTTCTCTCCATTGTATGCTCTTGCCTCCTTTGTCGTAAATTAGGTGACCATATGTGCATGGGTTTATCTCTGGGCATTCTATCCTGTACCGTTGATCTATATTTCTGTTTTTGTGACAGTACCATACTGTCTTGATTACTGTAGCTTTGTGGTATAGTCTGAAGTCAGGGAGCCTGATTCCTCCAATTTTCTTTCTCAAGATTCCTTTGGCTATTCGGGGTCTTTTGTGTTTCCATATGAATTGTAAAATTTTTTGTTCTAATTTTGTGAAGAATGCCATTGGTAGTTTGATAGGGATTGCATTGAATCTGTAGATTACTTTCAGTAGTATAGTCATTTTCACAATATTGATTCTTCCAATCTAAGAACATGGTGTATTTCTTCATCTGTTTATGTCATCTTTGATTTCTTTCATCAGTGTTTTATAGTTTTCTGAGTACAAGTCTTTCGCCTCCTTAGGCAGGTTTATTCCTAGGTATTTTATTCTTTTTGTTGAGATGGTGAATGGGAGTGTTTCCTTAATTTCTCTTTCTGATTTTTCGTTGGTGGTGTATAGGAATGCCAGAGATTTCTGTGCATTAATTTTGTATCCTGCAACCTTACCAAATTCATTGATTAGTTCTAGTAGTTTTCGGGTGGTATCCTTAGGATTTTCTATGTATAGTATCATATCATCTGCAAACAGTGACAGTTTTACTTCTTCTTTTCCAATTTGTATTCCTTTTATTTCTTTTTCTTCTCTGATTGCTGTGGCTAGGACTTCCAAAACTATGTAGAATAAGAGTGGTGAGAGTGGACATCCTTGTCTTGTTCCTGATCTTAGTGGAAATGCTCTCAGTTTTCACCACTGAGTATGGTGCTTGCTGTGGGGTTGGCATATATGGCCTTTATTATGTTGAGGTAGGTTCCCTCTATGCCCATTTTTTATCATAAATGGGTGTTGAATTTTTTCAGAAGCTTTTTCTGCGTTTATTGAGATGATCATATGGTTCTTATTCCTTAATTTGTTAGTGTAGTGTATCACATTGATTGATTTGCGTATATTGAAGAATCCTTGCATCCCTGGGATATATCCCACTTGGTCATGGTATATGATCCTTTTAATGTGTTGTTGGATTCTGTTTGCTAGTATTTTGTTCAGGATTTTTGCATTTATGTTCATCAGTGATATTGGTGTATAATTTTCTTTTTTTGTGATATCTTTTTCTGGTTTTGGTGTCACAGTGATGGTGGCTTCATAGAATGAATTCGGGAGTGTTTCTCCCTCTGCAATTTTTTGGAAGAGTTTGAGAAGGATGAGTGTTAGCTCTTCTCTAAATGTTTGATGGAATTCACCTGTGAAGCCATCTGGTCCTGGACTTCTGTTTGTTGCAAGATTTTAAATTATGGTTTCAATTTCATTACTTGTGATAGGTCTGTTTATATTTTCTAATTCTTCCTGGTTCAGTCTTGGAAAATTGTATCTTTCCAAGAATTTGTCCATTTCTTCGTGGTTGTCCATTTTACTGGCATATAAGTGTTTGTAGTAGTCTCTTATAATCCTTTGTATTTCTGCAGTGTCAGTTGTGATTTCTCCTTTTTCATTTCTAAGTTTATTGATTTGCATCCTCTCCCTTTTTTTCTTGATGAGTCTGGCTAAGGGTTTATCAATTTTGTTTATCTTCTCAAAGAACTAGCTTTTAGTTTTATTGATCTTTGCTATTGTTTTCTTTGTTTCTATTACATTTATTTCTGCTTTCATCTTTATGATTTCTTTCCTTCTACTGACTTTTGGTTTTCTTCTTCTTTCTCTAGTTGTTTTAAGTGTAGGGTTAGATTGTTTATTTGATATTTTTCTTGTTTCTCAAGGTGAGATTTAATTGCTATAAACTTCCCTCTTAGAACTGCTTTTGCCACGTCCCATAGGTTTTGGGTCGTCGTGTTTTTGTTGTCATTTGTTTCTATGTATTTTTTTATGTCTTCTTTGATTTCTTCAGTGATCTCTTGGTTATTTAGTAGCACACTGTTTAGCCTCCATGTATTTGTGGTTTTTACAGTTTTTTTCCTGTAATTGATTTCCAATCTCATAGCACTGTGGTCAGAAAAGATGCTTGATACGATTTCAATTTTCTTAAATTTTCTGAGGCTTGATTTGTGACCCAAGATGTGATCTATCGTGGAGAATGTTCCGTGTGCACTTGAGAAGAAAGTGTATTCTGCCACTTTTGGGTGGAATGTTCTATAAATATCAATTAAATATATCTGCTCTATTGTGTCATTTAACCTTATGTTTCCTTATTTATTTTCTGCTTGGATGATCTGTCCATTGGTGTAAGTGGGGTGTTAACGTCCCCTACTATTATTGTATTACTGTCGATTTCCCCTTTCATGGTTGTTAGCATTTGCCTTATGTATTGAGGTGCTCCTATGTTGGGTGCATAAACATTTATAATTGTTATATCTTCTTGGATTGGTCCCTTGATCATTATGTAGTGTCCCTCCTTATCTCTTGTAACAGTCTTTTAGAGTCTATTTTATCTGATATGAGTATTGCTACTCCAGCTTTCTTTTGATTTCCATGTGCGTGGAATATCTTTTTCCATCCCTTCACTTTCAGTCTGTATGTGTCCCTAGGTCTGAAGTGGGTCTCTTGTAGACAGCATATATGTGGGTCTTGTTTTTGTATCCATTCAGGCAGTTTGTGTCTTTTGGTTGGGGCATTTAATCCATTTACATTCAAGGTTATTATCGATATGTATGTTCCTACTACCATTTTCTTAATTGTTTTGGGTTTGTTTTTGTGGGTCTTTTTCTTCTCTTATGTTTCCTGCCTGGAGAAGTTTCTTTAGCATTTGTTGTAAAGCTGGTTTGGTGGTGTTGAATTCTCTTAGCTTTTGCTTGTCTGAAAAGCTTTTGATTTTTCTGTTGAATCTGAATGCGATTCTTGCTGGGTAGAGTAATCTTGATTGTAGGTGTTTCTCTTTCATCACTTTAAGTATATCCTGCCACTCCCTTCTGGCCTGCAGAGTTTCTGTTGAAAAAATCAGCTGATAACCTTATGGGGATTCCTTTGTATGTTATTTTTTGTTTTTCCTTGCTGCTTTTAATATTTCTTGTTTGAATTTAATTTTTGTTAGTTTGATTAATACGTGTCTTGGTGTGTTTCTCCTAGGACTTATCCTGTATGGGACTCTATGTGCTTCCTGGACTTGGATGACTATTTCCTTTCCCATGTCAGGGAAGTTTTTGACTATAATTTCACTTCAAATATTTTTTCAGGACTTTTCTTTTTGTCTTCTTCTTCTGGGACCCCTATAATTCGAATGTTGGTTCATTTAATGTTGTCTCAGAGGTGTCTGAGATTGTCTTCAATTCTTTTCATTCTTTTTTTTTTATTCTGCTCCTTGGCAGTTATTTCCACCATTTTGTCTTCCAGCTCACTTATTCGTTCTTCTGCCTCAGTTATTCTGTTATTGATTCCACCTAGTGCATTTTTCATTTCAGTTATTGTGTTGTTCATCTCTGTTCTTTATTTCTTCTAGATCTTTGTTAGACATTTCTTGTATTTTCTCAATCTGTGCTTCCATTCTATTTCTGAGATTCTAGATCATCTTTACTGTCATTACTCTGAATTCTTTTTCAGGTAGACTGCCTTTTTCCTCTTCATTTATTTGGTCTTGTAGGTTTTTACCTTGCTCCTTCATCTGTGACATATTTTTGCTGTCTCTTTTTTTTTTTTTTATGAGTGTGATTGTGTCCTGTCTTACTGGTTGTTTGGCCTGAGGCTTCCAACACTGGAGTTTGTAGGTTGTTGGGTAGAGCTGGGTCTTGGTGCTGAGATGAGGACCTATATGAGACCTCACTCCAATGAATATTCCCTGGGGTCTGAGGTTCTTTGTTAGTCCAGTGGTTCGGCCTCAGAGCTCCCACCACAGGAGCTTCGGTGCGACCCCTGGCTCTCACACCAAGATCCCACAAGCTGTGTGGGGTGGCAAAAAAAAAAAAAAAAAAAGAGAGAGAACAATAACAAAGTAAAAAATAAAATTGGACTAGGAAACTAACAGATATGTTAGAAAGAATATAAAAATAAAAATATAGATGAACCAATAACCGGATGGTACAACAGTACCATAATAGTAAAAAAAAGGAGGAGGGAAAAAAAAAAAAAAAGGAGGGGGAAAAGGCCTTGGCTGTGGAGGGCAGGGACTAAGCAAGGGTGAGGTTTGGGCAGTGGGTGGGGCCTATGCTTAGGACCCACAAGGCTGGTAAAGGCCCTGGGAGCTATGGGGGTGGGGCTTAGGCTCAAGGAACAGAAGGGGCCCAGGTGTGCTCCCCACCCCTGGTTTCAGAAGGCGGGGGACCTCACCTGGGAGACCAGCAGGCTTCCTGGGCTCAAGTGGGCAGGGCAAACGCCCTTGTCTCCTCTCCTTCTCCTCCCACCTGCCTCTCCTGTTCTCCCCTCAGCCTCCCTCCTATGCCCCCAGGACCAATGTGGCTGCAGGTAAGGGGGGCCCTGGAGGGCAGGGGACCGGCCTGGGAGCTCAGCAGGCTCCCAGGCCGAGTGGGCGGGGCAATCACCCTCTGCTCCTCTCCTGCTCCTCCTGGAGGGCCCCTCCCGCCTGCCTCTCCTGACCTCCCCGGCCTCAGTAATGCCGATCCTGTCTGGCCTCCACTTCTCCTCCCCGCTCAGTCCCCCCAGTCCTACCGGTTCACTTGGGGGTTCCTCCTGTCTCCTTGGGTGTCAAGGTCCCCACCAGTGGCCGGCAGGTGCCCTAGTTGTGGGGCAACGCTAACTTAGCATCTTCCCACACTGCCATCTTCGCCATCTATCCAACTACATACTCTTAATCACCATTAAGTAGTTCATGCATTGAGAGAAGGTGGAAAGTTGTATCTGTTATGCATTATAAATTAGAGAGTCTTTATCAATGTCATTATGATTTTAATTTCAGAGCACCGAATAGCAATACAGACTCTAGATTCTATTATTCCTAGGCTCAGTGTTGGCTGTCTTTACTCTGAGTGGCCCCGATACACCAATGAGGAGGATTTCTAGGGGTTAGGGCTTTGATAGTGCTTTAGTTTTGGGAAAACCAGCTCAAATCTCACTCTATGAAGATTTCTCTCCTTACTACCTATTGTGGTGAACTCTCGTGCCCTGAAGATTTCTTTAGCTGTACCCCTCAGGTTTGGATACCAAAGTTTCACAGACTGACGATTATTCTGAATATTTTATTATTTCTCACTTCACTCAAGTTACTTAGGAGTGCATTTTAAAGTTTCCCAGTACTTGAATTTGTTTTAAGCTGAAAATCTTATCAGAGCTCCTGTTGTGGATTTTTTTTTTTTCAAACTATTGAGATCCAACTACTAAACCATTGGATGTCACCTTAAAAAGTAGGAGTGAGGGGGCGGGGATAATGAGATAGTGATGGAGTGAGGAAAATCCAATATACCAACATGTTCTCAAGGTCACTACTGTGGTCAGTGGGAGCTCAGTTCCACTGGGAAATGTTCTGAATGTCTTCTAAAACTACCTGTTTGAAGGATGGGAGCCTGCTTTCTGCCAGCGGTAGAGGTTTGCCCTGGGCAGGGACATGGTAGAGGAAAGAGTGATAATTTTCCCATATTTCTGGGCAATGTTTGTATAGGCCAGTGGACTCCCACTGCTTCAGCTTCTGAGAAGGCCCTGAGACAGAACGCCTACAGACAAAGGCACGCCCATTCCTGCATTCAATAAGTATTGCACGCCTGCTAATTTTTCAGGCCTAGTGCTCGGCATTGGAGATGGAATGTTGAAATAAACCTGGTTCTTGTCCTTATGGAATTACAGTCTAGTGAAGCATCCTCTGCCAGAGCTTATACGGAAGGACATGAATGGAGTGTAGGGATCTGAAAGTCATTCAGTCCAGTTGAAACATAGAGGGTGAGAGGCAAGTCTAGATAGGTAATCAGGGGTCAGATATTAGAACACTTATATATAACGTTAAGGAGCTTGGGCTTCATTTTGAGGGCAGAAGTGTTTTTAGGCAGAGAGTGACATCATCATATTTGTATGTTAGAAAGAAATAAGCACTGTGGAGTAGGACATACGTAGAGGCAGGAGGATCTTGCAACAACACAGGTGACAGACAGAAGTGGCTCACACTAGCCTTTTGTCAATGGTGGTGGATACGGGAGATATTTAGGAGGAAATTGTTTATCAGTTGGATGGGGAGGGTAAGAGAGAGCAAGCTGAAGGACATTACTCAGGTTTCTGGCTAGGGCAGCAGGGTAGATTGTAAAACTGTTTCTTGAGATGTAGAAAATGTAAGGTAGAGTAGGTTTTGGTGAGTTGGATTTTGGACATACTGAGTTTGGGCTTCTCTCATGGTTATGATGATCGCCTGTGTGTTGAGGAATGGACGGGCTCTCCCACTGAGAGGGCTTCAAACTAGGAAGGAGGGGAACCGGGACGGAGCTCTGGACCACCGCCACTTAAGAGATGGGCAGAGGAAGAGGCTGCTGCCGAAAAGTGGCAGGAGGGTCTAGGAAGATGCGATTGGAGCTGTTGACAAGCAGGATGTTGGTGACCTTTGCAAAGCAGTTTCCGTGGAGTGCTGGCAGCCAGATTTCATTGAGTTGAAGAGTTACGGGAGTCGATGAAGTAGAGCCAGCTGGTGTGGACAACTGCTTCCAGGACATTTGCCTTTGTTTCAGTTTCTTAGAGCTGCTGGAACAAAGTACAACAAACTAGGTGGCTTAAAACCACAGAAATGTGTTCTCTTACAGTTCTGGAGGCTAGAGGCCTGAGATCAAGGAGTCAGTAGGACTGTACTCCATCTGAGATTCTGGGGAGAATCCTAGTTTTCCTCTTCCTAGTTTCTGGTGGTAGCTGTCAATCCTTGGTGTGCCTTGGCTTGTAGACACATCACTCCAATCCCTCTCTCCATCATCACATGACATTGTCTTTGTGTCTTTCTGTGTTTACGTGGCATGTTTCTCTTCTTATGAGGACATTGGTCATTAGGATTAGGTTCTACCCTAATGACCTCATCTTAACTTGGTTACATCTGCAAAGACCCTTTTTCCAAATACTGTCGCATTCTCCGGTACCAGGGGTTAGGACATCAGCATATGTTCTGGGGACGCAATTAATCCAGAACAGTCTTTAAAGGGGAGACTGGGAAAGCATGCTTAACATGAAAGGAAAAGTAGAGACTAGGGAACACTGAAGACAAGCTTCCCCATGTGACAATGGCTGGTCTTGACTAGAAGGTGGAGTTTCAGTTCAGAGAGTGACCAGCCAACCCCTCTTCCCATCTGCATTCCCTTTTGTTAGCTCCATCGGACCTCACACTGCAGACAACCACCACTGCGCATTCAGCAGGTTTCACCTCCTCTTGGCCATATCTTTCTTTAAGATTC
The DNA here is from genome assembly GCF_009873245.2 of Balaenoptera musculus. NCBI lineage: Eukaryota > Metazoa > Chordata > Mammalia > Artiodactyla > Balaenopteridae > Balaenoptera > Balaenoptera musculus. Next base: position 4,208,380 of record NC_045802.1, on the reverse strand, counting down.
ACTTCTAAGGCATTGATATGGACAACTTTGTGTCCCGAGGCTGACAGTTAGGTACGTCCAGAGCATGGCCACTGCTGGCTTTCCCTGGAACTTGAGAGTGCTGTGTTCCTACCTTTTTCTTGTCAGACACGCGCACACACACACACACGCACACTCTGCATCTTGAGAATCATGAGTTCTAAGTGAGTCTGAGAGAGTCATAAAAAAAGCAGCCATTTTTTTTTGTTTTCCATGCACAACTTCAAGTTGGAAATTGCCCTGCATCTTGGTATAACCTGGAGGTACACGCTTCTGTCCAGGGAGGTCACTAGGAAAGTGAGAGAACGGTGGGTTATTTTCTGGTTCACCCTCTCTGACTCCCGTGTGGCACCCTCTTCTGGTTCTCCCTCACTCCCCAGTTTTCCTCGCTCTCAGGCTGCTCTTGGCCTGCAACAAGATGCGTCTGGAATCAATTCCTTAGGATGCCTGCAGCTGTGATGGTAACCAGGACGCCAAAGACAAGTAAGCCAAGCTTCACCTTAGGGAGGGCAATGTGATAGGCCCTAAGGATATCCTGTTTCCACTAGGCAATCTGGGAGAGGAGTGGTGAGTGTGCCTGGGGACACGGGGGCTGGGGGGGGGGGAAGTCGCTCTTCTTTGGGTCAGGGTGTCCTCTTAAAGCACACCTGACTCAGAGAATGAGCACCTTGGTTAGTAGTGAACTCCTTGGCTGCTAAGGTGTCAAGAGCCACCTGATTGAGAGCAAGACCCTTTGGAAATTGTATGGGCTGAATTGTGTCCCCCCCCAAATTCATACGTTGAATTCCCAATCCCCAGCACCCCAGAATGCCACTGTATTTGGAGGTAAGGCCTTTAAAGAGGTAATTAAGTTAAAACGAGGCCTTTAGGGTGGGCCTTAATCCAATGACTGGTGTCCTTATAAGAAGAAAAGATTCAAATCCACAGAGAGCCACCAGGGGTGTGTGTCCAAGAGGAAAGGCCATGTGAGGACACAGTGAGAAGGTGACCCTCTGTGTGCCAAGGAGAGAGGCCTCTGAAGAAACCTAACCTGCTGGCACCTCGACTGTGGACTTTTAGCTTCCAGAACCGTGAGACGTAAATTTATATCGTTTAAGTCATGCAGTCTGTGGCATTTTGTTATGGCAGCCCTACGGAACTCATACAGGGATGGCCATCATTAAGTCTCCAGGAGGAGCGTCTGGAAGCTGGCCTGCCCCGTGACTGTGGTGCACTGTCCCCATCAGGTGGCAGCACATCCTGGAGGGTCGGTCGGGGGGACAGGCTGGGCATGGGGTGGAGGAGCAGCTTCGTTTCCTCTTCGCCCCCAAGCTCAAGAGGTTGCCTTCTGCCACCTGGGCTTACATTGCACTTTGTCCGCTTAGCACGTGTGCCGCCAGCGATGTTCCACTTTACAAACTTAGAGTTCGGGGAGGGAAGCTAACTCTTCGTTCCAAGAAGTGATGATTTCCTACCTGCAATGAACCCTTGAAACATTCCCTTTTCAGGTTCATCTGGGGATGCAAACCTTCCACATTTGAGGTGATAATAGGGAATCAGAAGCAAGCCATGTCACAGCACGTAGAGCTCTGATGTCACTCTGACTGATATTCTAATTCTCAAACTTATAGAGATTTGTACCTGGCAGTAGGAAGACTCCTCTTTTGTGACTACAGGAAGAAATAAAAAGTGTGTGGCACTCCCAGTTTGCCTGGGAGTGATGAAGGTTATGAAGGGTAGGACAAAAATGAATCACTTTTTCTGGGTAAAAGAGCTGTCAAAGTTTTCTGTCCAGACAGCTTTACAGAGCAATCCATCTTTCATTTGACTTCTTTTCATGAGCTATACAAAGTCTGTATCAGTACTAGTTGTGCTTGTTTATTCATTAATTCCACAAAAACTTATTGAGCTCCTTTGCTAGATCCAAAAACAAATCATAAGGCACAATCCCTGCCCTTGAGGAAGTCAAGGTCTGGCCTGGTGAGAAATCCCTCCATTGGGAATGTTAACGTAGAGGTAAGATGCCAGGTGGGAGAGGGCCGCAGAGGAGGGCCGGTTGGTCAGGGAAGGCTGCAGGGAGGAGGAGACATCTGAGCAGGAGTTTGCCGAGGGAGGGCAGCGTTAGACAAGGTGGCCTGTGCACAGAGAGGAGTGGGGTGTGAAGGGCTTGGTGTGCTCAGGGGATGCTGACTGGTCCAGTTTTTGGATCCTCACATGAACAGATGGACAGGAGAGAAGACCAGATGAGGGGCCAGTTGGTGAAGGGTCAGATATATTCTGTTAAAGATTCTGATCTTGATCCCCTAGGCCACAGGGAGCCAGAGAGAAGTTTTGAATTGAGAGATTGAACATACAAGCAGACAATGGCCAGACCATATAGAAAACAGAGCTCCCATCACACTCTGCAGCAACCAGCCCAGGAAGCCAGTCTGCTATCTACAAGTCAGACTTGTAGGAAGTCAGACCACTAGCTCTAGCAACAGTCCAGGAAGCCAAACAGTAACCCCTGTAACAATTGCCCCCAGACAACCAGGACTTGATTCCTAACTGAGAGCTTCTCTAATTTTTGTCTCCACTTCCAACTTAGGACCAACCAGAGAAAACCAAATATGTACCCCTAACCAACCACATTGGAAACCCCATTTCTGTTGAACTCACCGGCAGCTTCTCAATGCCAACAGCCTTCAATCAGGGCACGCCTGAAGCCTTCCCTTTTTTCTACTATGAAGCTTTCCCACTCCTCTGCCTGCCTTTCAGTCTCTGCCGAAATGCAAGCGATGGCGGCCAACTCCCCTGCTAGAGCAAGCTCAGAATAAGTGGCCTTTTCTTATTCTCATTTGGTTGGTCTTCACTTATTTCCGCAGACTCTGGGGAAGACAACTCACTCAGACAGTGTCTGGAGAACAGACAGTTTGCTACTGCAGTCACCTTCACGGTGGGCTGAACCCTGCTGAACTAGTAACTTACTCTTGTTTATTTGTGTGTTTCACTTTGTTTTTTCTGGCAGGTCCAGAGAAGGGCCAGGGCCCCGGACTTGAGGATCTAGGACAGGACCCAAGGATCCTCCTCTTGGGGAGATAAGGGTTCTCAACAGTGGCGCTCCAGGTCGGGGCTGAGGACAGAGACCTACAGGCAGGCCCGGGCGAAGCTGTGGATGGAGGACCGGCTGAGCAGCTGTGTCTGATAGTGAGTTTCAAGTTGTTCCCCTCTCTGCTCTAATTTCCCTTTGTGAGTCCTAAGCCCTCTGCAAAGCCTATACTACAAGATATCAGCTGTATTTTGTGGAGTGGAGGGAGGTGCCTATCCCACTTTGGGAGGTGGTGAGCACTGCCCAGCATGGTGGAGAAGGCTAGACAGCCCCTCGGCGCTTGGGCGCCCACAAAGCTCAGAGGACTTGATAGCACTCAGGACACTCAGCACTTAGGATTTGCTTATTCTCTTTCTTTAGTCATTTCAGTCATGTAATCTTTTAAGCATCAAAAAACCTCAGTGTTATTACTTCCACATAATCACTGATTTTGACTATTTCTAGTAGTCACTTATTTGCATCAACTCCCATATACTTAAAATGTGAAGGTGTCGGGGGTTTTTTTGCACTTCAGAAAATATGTTATTATCTAAACAGCTTGATGAGTATGCCTATGAATTTTTACTACATATTTCCTTAGTGAAATGTAGGACGGTTGCTTTTTGATGTATTTATTTCAAGATTTTGGGTCGTTTTATGGGCAGCGCGCTAGAACAATGGTGGCTTGGGGGACCAAAGCGCTCAGGACCTACGCTTTCACGTCCCTTGTTACCTGTGCTCAAGGGCACTGTTTAGGCATGTGACTGGCATTGGGAGCCAGCATGGAAAAGAACGAAAGCCTGGCAGAGTCCAGACCCCAGACCGTCTGCTGGTCAGTCACATGGGGCTGCTCAACTAAGAGGCTCCTGGAAATGGCCTGTGAAGCTTTCCTTCCACCTCAGACGGGAAGCTCCACTGAAGCTGTCATGTTTACCACTGTGATAGAGTCTAAGACAGCGGCTCGCAGGTTACAGGTGCTCCAGAAATATGCATTGATTGAATGCGAACTTACAGGTACCCTTGTGATCTGCTCTGGTTTCTCCCTCTCCAGGCCTTCCTTAGGAAATAGGGTAATTAAACAGAGCAGAGGACGTTACCTAATATATAATATAAAGATATATAAAATGTCGTATCTATAACATAAAGAAGAATCAAAAGTAAGATGATATGGCAGTTATATGTTTCGTAAATTTTTCCATGTATTCTTAAGCTTGTTACGTCCTGTAAAAAATTTCAGATTCACACATACTTAATTAAAAATGAAAATTCGTTTATTTGTACTTCTAACTTTGCCCAAAATGTAAATTAAAATTATTTTGCTGAATACAAGCTAACTTAGAAAAACACAGTGAGATATTAGTCCAACACAAGAAATTTTGTTTTTTCAGCATTGCCTTGAAGTGTCCTTTCATATTATACAGTTTTTTAAAATCTTATTTTATTTGGGAGAATGAACTGGTCAGCATACTCATGAATCCTGTGGGACACTATATTATGTCCCATGAATAGTTTTCACATTTAAAGAAATGTTTAAGTAATCTCAGCAAGTCTTAACAGTTTTTCTGCTCATGTGAAATGAGTGTTGTTTTTTAAGGATCTCAGGTGCTGAGAATTGAGTTAGTCATTGATCAGACTCTTTATTAATGACACAACATCATTGGTCCAGAAGGGCTGCACCTAAGTTCTCTTTCATTTTCCCTTAATCCTTTTTCTTCATCTCCTGCCTGCAGTTCCATGCTTCTCATTCCCTAGTGTATTTAAGGTTTGTCCTCCAAGCCGTCTTCTATATTTTGAATATATTTCCTTGAAAAACTATATAATAATATTTATACTGTGTAAGTTTTAAAATTTTATATAAATGATATTGTGGTATAAATCTCATTCCGCTTCTAACTTCCATAAAATATTGGTTTTTTTCAAGACCTATCCATGTTACTTTGTATAATATGCTTCTGACTGGTACGTATGATTCTATCGCATTCACATGCCATAGCTTATGTCTTCCTCTCCTCCTGGATACTTGGGTTGTTCCCAGCTGCTCCCACTTCTACAAAAGCATGTCTTCTTGTGAACCTACCCTGTGCTTTCTTTGGGTTTTTTGAGTTTGAAGGGTTCCTGAGATCCTACAGTTTGAGGACCAATGACTTAGGCTACACCAGTACTGGCAAAAATCATCAATTATCAAATTTACTTTAAGTTCATGTTAAGTGAAGTATTGTCTTATCCTGATGTGTTCACTCATTAGCAAGGTACATCATGTACTTTTTTCACCACTAAGAGAAAGGTGAATTAGCTTCTAAGTGTAGAAGGTCCCTTTCTTTCTCCTAGGGGAGTTGAAAGGATGGAGGCATTTCAGGGGGTGAGGAAAGCACAGTCTGTGAGTGTGTAAGGACGGGAAGCTTGGCAGCCCCGTGTAGAGGGGAGGTGCTGAGCCCCCAACCGTCAGAACTCTCAGAGGCCAGCTGGGAAGTTTTCATCTCATTCCTGGCTAAGCCCAGTGGCCGTAGTCTGGGATTAGAGCTGTTTGGGCTGAGCGACGACATTCAGGATCCTACCCTAAAGACCGATTTCTGGTCATAAGTGGTCTTCCCAGCCTGAGACTGGTGAATAATGCTGAAGCCCTTTCCTTCAGCTTGACGTCCCTTTTTTTTTTTTTTTAACATCTTTATTGGAGTATAACTGCTTTTCAACGGTGTGTTAGTTTCTGCTTTATAACAAAGTGAATCAGCTATACATTTACATATATCCCCATATCCCCTCCCTCTTGCGTCTCCCTCCCACCCTCCCTATCCCACCCCTCTAGGTGGTCACAAAGCACCAAGCTGATCTCTCTGTGCTATGCAGCTGCTTCCCACTAGCTATCTATTTTACATTTGGTAGTGTATATATGTCCATGCCACTCTCTCACTTCGTCCCGGCTTACCCTTCCCCCTAATCCTGGTAGCTGCCCTACAACAGTTACAGTAACTGAACTCGGTACCCCGCTGCTCGGGCAGTCTGCCCCTGCTGCTCTTTCACCCCAGGTTCTTGCCCTCCAGATATCATGGGGCAGGTGCTGAGAGGATGAAATCAGGGTCCTGGATCCTCAACGGCCAGAGAAATAATAAATCGAGATGAGAGATTCAAAGGTAATTTACCTATTGCTTAAAAATATTCTAGTACTTTGGCCTGTCATTGTTAGGTGGCTGCCAGCGCTATGTGATGTGTGGCAGTGTGTGTACAAAATTCAACAAACCCTCTTATTTTCACCATATAGAATAAACAACCTTTGTCATTTTGTCACATTCGCTTCCAGGATTTTCTCTTTACATTTTTTTAAAAAAGAAATCATTAGGATAAAGCAAAGCGAAAATCACCTTCAACCATTACCTC